>NC_071985.2:205321250-205622187 GCF_028885655.2 Pongo abelii | reverse complement strand
TTTGGAATCTGCAACATATTCACATCTCAGTAGATTCTAAAAAACTGAATTTAAAAATATCTATTCTTCTTAGCCAGATCTGAGTCCAGGAAATAGCTCAGGTTAGAGTTATTACTCAAGTGTCATGGGAATGATTTAAATCTTAGTGACCTTAAATGGATTCATCTCCAGATATGGTAAAGACCATAATGTCCTTTTTCATGCAGTCTTTGCAGCCCAAAGCTCAAATGTGTTTTCACATTTAGTATCTAATTTCTTCATAATAATCTCAGAGAATAGGTTCAGTCATTTCACAGAAGAAAGTCACCTGAAAATGATTAGCCCAAGGACATCATTAGTGTTAAAACCAGATTAAAAATTAGAAGAACTCATTGGGTTGACTTTTTAATTAGTTTATTTTTTAACTAATGAAAATTCAAAAGGTAAAAACGGATATAACCAGGGAAAAGAAAGACAGTTTCCTTTTTATAACAGCCCCATAAAGTATCTCTTGCTTTTGTTACCAATTTCTTTATGTATCCAGCAGCTGTAAGCACATAAGAACATATCCTGGGTTAATAAATGCACTTGTATGTGTCTTTGTATGCACAGGTCCACTCTTTATTATGCACAACAGGTAGCTTGGTATACACACTGTTCTGCACCTACCCACCTTGGAGATGAAAAACCTGGCTGATATTAATGCTGATCTTACCCCATGAAGGCCCAAAACATAACCTCTTAGTGACTTTAACCCACCAAACCTGTCTAACTTCAAGCCCGGTTCTACTCTGAGGACATTCCTCAATCAAGAAACTGAACACAGGCTGGGCGTGGTGGCTCATGACTGTAATCCCAGCACTTTGGGAGGTAGGCAGATCACCTGAGGTCAGCCGTTTGAAAACAGCCTGGCCAACATGGTGAAACCCCATCTCTACTAAAAAATACAAAAATTAGCTGGGCGTGGTGGCGTGCCTGTAGTCCCAGCTATTCGGGAGGCTGAGGCAGGAGAATCACTCGAACCTGGGAGGTGGAGGTTGCAGTGAGCCAAGATCGTGCCACTGCACTCCAGCCTGGGCAACAGAGCGAGATTCTGTCTTAAAAAAAACAAAAAACAAAAAACAACACAGATTGGACTGAGAAATTCAGTCTTGTTTTTATTAATCTGCAGGCTATATGTCAAGGTACAGGACAGAGAGAATGATCAGAGGTCAATCAATGATATGGTTGATCACTAACACTATTTTGCATGTGCAGTGCCTACTCATTTTAGAGTAAGCTTTTGTGTAAAATGATCCATTGCAGGCAACCATCTACTTTTTAAAAGGATACTACATAGACTATATTTAGAGGGAATTAAAAATTGGAATGACTATAGAATAAGAGAGGTAAAAATAATTTAAATATCTATTATTTTAGAGGAAAAATAATATTAAATTTTGCAATGAATCTACAAAAAAGCATATGCATTTTGGAAATAATTATTCAACTTACTTTGCAGAATACATTTGTGAGGTATAATCATTGGATGAGCGAGGGATGTAATCGGTGCATGTCATAACTGAAAGAAAGATAATACCACCAGGTTAAAAAGTTAGAACATTTCAAAAATGGAATGGGAAAACTGCACATCTCACTGTATAGTCTTTCAAACTAATTAACAGAATACAGCTTGGACACCAGATAGAAAGACTATGCGGTAGAAAATATCTCACTTTTTTGTTTATACATGTGTTTACAGACTTCCAGAGGCAGTTAAAAAAAAGAAGGGTGGGGTACGGAAAAGAGCTGAAGGTTGGTAAGGATCTCTACCTTTACCCATTACTGATCTAAAATAATAGATGAAGCAACCTCCTAAGCTCTCAGCTATGCTGATAGGCAAACTTAAAAAGCAAGCTCTGTGTCTAGAAAACAACATTATTCTACTTCAGCTTATTTGTTCTTTGAGTGCTTACTATATTGAGTAAAAGCCTTAAGAATGACTTGCAGGAAAACAGATTTGGGGGAAGCACCCAATCTTATTTTAAAACCACTGCTACTGCTATGCATAATCAACAGCAGAATAGATGCAAGTATGCTTCTATACTACTATTTTTTCTGTTTTGTAGTGAAGGCTTTAAGTTTGGCAAACCAGAGACAGACGTGAGGAACTGATGTGATGCTCTGATGAACTCTCAAAGACTTTTCCAGCTATTGTCCTCTTGACCCCCATGACTTCATCTGGAATAGCTGATATGAAGGCTTGACCCTCATGATTACTACTTCTGGTATGAACGCTGTAAATATCTGATTAAAAGTGAACCAATTAACTTTATGTCTAATTAGGTTCCCTGGAAGAGTGCCTGACCCAAAAAGAGAACCCTGATCAAAAGTAGATGAGGGGCCAACTCAAATGCTCAAGAGTAAGACAAATCAACACCTGTGAGTTTATTACAGAAGAGCTTGTCCAATGCTATTGTTTGAGGTATTTAAAAATAATTATTAGAGACCACATTCACCTCTAATCATTTTGACAAAAATGAAGGAGATGTCAATTATATCTAAAGTTTTGACAATCCATTGCAAAGAATGTAAGGTTAGTTTATTTGAATTCTACACAATGGTTCTCAGTTGACACATACATTAAAAAACCCAAACCCTTATTTTCCTCCAATTTAATTTAATTCTGGAAGGAATCAACAACATCCTAGGAGACTGAGGCCAATTTTCACTTCTCTAGAGAAATGAATAAGACTTGATCTTGGTAGTACTTGGGAACCACAAAATGATTATAAAGAGTCAAGATAAAATATCCCATTATACTGTAGGAGAATCAAGTAAGTAATATGCCGGCTTGGACTAGAATAGCAACAGTGGGGATGAGGCAAAGACTTTGAAATATATTCTGAAGGTAAAACTAACAGGACATTCTGATGGATTTGATGTAGAGAATGAGGAAAATGGGGAACACAAGATGATTCCTAGGTTTTTAGTTTGAGCAACTAGATGGAGAGTGATACCACTTCCTAAGATGGGCAAGTTTGGGAGAAAAGTGTATGTCATGGGGGCTAAAGGAATCGAAAGTTCTATTTCAAACATCTTAGGTATGATTTTCCTTCCAGTAAAGATGTCAAACAGGCAGTTTGATACACAAATGAAATCAGGGGAGAAGTCAGACCGGAAATATCATATGGAATTCATTAATCATGTACAAGATATTTAAAGTAATGGATGGGAGAATCCCGAAAGAGGAAAGATGGTAGCCTAGAATTAAGCCCTGAGGCCCACCAAAGAAGGGCCATCAAAGGAGAAAGGTGGGAGGAAAAGTAGTGAGAGGGAGAACATGAGGAGAAACGTATTCTAGAATTTGCAATATGAAAATAACTAATGGCCTTGACGACAGCAGTTTCATTGGAAGAGTGAGGATAGAAGCTACATTTGAGAGGCTGGAAAAGTGAATGGGAGGTGAAAAAGCAAGTGAGGGCAACTCTTGCAGGAGTTCTGATATGTCACAGAACAAAGAGAAGGTCCATAACTAGTAAGAGATGTGGAGCCAAGGGCGGGGGGTTGGGGGGGAGCAGTGTTTATGTTTTAAAATGGTAAGATATTTCTTTACTGACAGGAAGGATAAAAAGAGAAGACTGTGATGACACACAAGTGGTGGCAGGAAAACTATAGTACCAAAGTCCTTGGGGAAGGTAAAAACAGATAGCATATGAAACACAAATAATAGGCTCTATATCTGACAGGAGCAAGTATACTGCTTACATCCTGACAAGAAGGAAACGGCTGGGTGTGGTGGCTCATGCCTGTAATCCCAGCACTTTGGGAGGCTGAGGCTGGCAGATCACTTGAGGTCAGGAGTTCAAGACCAGCCTGGCCAACATGGTGAAACCCCATCTCTACTAAAAATACAAAAATTAGCCAGGCGTGATGGTGCGTGCCTGTAATCCCAGCTATTTGGAAGGCTGAGTCAGGAGAATGGCTTGAACCTGGGAGGCAGAGGTTGCAGTGAGCAGAGATCTCGCCATTGCATTCCAGCCTGGGTGACAAAAGCGAAACTCCATCTCAAAAAAATACAAACAAACAACAACAAAAAAAATACAAAAAGTAGCTGGGCGTGGTTGGTATGCGCCTGTAATCCCAGCTACTCGGGAGGCTGAGGCAGAAGAATCACTTGAACCCGGCAGGCGGAGGTTGTAGTGAGTAAAGATTGCGCCACTGCACTCCAACCTGGGCAACAAAGCAAGATTCCATCTCAAAAAACATTAAAAAAAATAAAGAACAGAATGAATAGGATGACAGTTTAAAGTGAAAATAGAAAGGCAGGGGAAGGTATAGATGTAGACTTCAAATGAACCAGAGTTTTTATTTATTTTATTTTATTTTATTTTTTATAGCGAGGAGGTCTCACTTTGTTGCCCAGGCTGATCTCAAACTCCTGGCCTCAGGTGATCCTCCTGCCTCAGACTCCCAAAGTGTTGGAATTACAGACAAGATCCACCATGCCCAGCTGAACCAAAGTATTTGAAGGAAAAAAGGAAATTATTTGGAAGGAGCAAGAATACTCAACTTACTTCCTGACCCTGAAGTATGTAAAGTATAAGATTTTAGGGAACAGGTCTTTTTCTTGGGGATGAGTGGGATATTCAAGAAATTAGAGGAGACATTTTATCGATTAGAGTGTTTTTCCACAATATGGACAGTTTCCCATATGGACCAGAATCACCTGGCTAACTTGTCAAAAATGCAGATTCCCTATCCATTTCAGATCTACTGAATGATCATCTTTGGAGGTGAAACTAGAATTCTACATTACAAACAAGTATTCTAGATGATTCTTATGTAGGCTAAAGGTCTGAGTACCACCAGAATAGAATCACCTTTGAGGAAACACTATATAGAACTCAAGACATACCTTTTAAAAAAAAGTTACACCTTTTTAAAAAATACACATGGGAAGTATATATGGTTAAGTATAATTGTCTCTGATTTTCTGTAAGACACTATTACCTTTAGAACATCCAATCTCAAAACAAAAATAAAATCACGGAGTGTGACTCCTTGGGTGAGTGGATTCCATGTGATCTTTTCTCAGCTGGTCTGTCAATAAAGCTTATAGGAGGGCTCAAGGATAAACACACACAAAAACAAGGATGGGAGAGCCTTCCGGATATTTTGGGACAAACAAGGCAATTATGAAAAACCAACTCTATAAGAAAAGCATTACTAGTTATAGGAATATCTGTTCAATCATGCACAGAATATGGTACTTACTTTCCTCTGACATGGGAAGGTTTGAAGCAAGGCTTGATGTTTCAGGCTTCTGATCACTGACATCTGGATTGCTTACTTGACTGGGAGAACCAAAATGAATACATTAGCCCCGATTGATTTGCTGCATTGCTAAAAGTGATGAGATCAAACCCATTTCCTCCTAGGCTATACAAGTAAGAGGCAAAGTAAATCTTCATGATATCCTTATTGTTGATTTTTAACAACTACTTGAAGAGAGCTCGGGCAAGGGCTAGTACCCTCAGCATTCTACAGTTCTTTCTTTTTTTTTTTGAGATGGAGTCTCACTCTGTCACCCAGGCCCGAGTGCAGTGGTGCGATCTCGGCTCACTGCAACCTCCGCCTCCTGGGTTCAAGCGATTCTCCTGCCTCAGCCTCCTGAGTAGGTGGGATTACAGGTGCACGCCACCATGCCCAGCTAATTTTTGTATTTTTAGTAGAGACGGGGTTTCACCATGTTGGTCAGGCTGGTCTTCAACTCCTGACCTTGTGATCCGCCCACCTCAGCCTCCCAAAGTGCTGGGATTACAGGTGTGAGCCACCACGCCCAGCCTACTGTTCTTTCTTATATCTCTAGATCCCTTTAGTTTTTATATAATTCAGAAATTCCAGCTAAGTCATTGGCAAGTCAGATTTTTCTTTAACACCATATGGTAAAACATTGCTCTGCCACTTTTTAAAAACTGTATATATTATATGTTTACAGGGTACAATGTGATGTTTTGATATATAAAACACCTTTCACTTTTTTGTGAAAAAAAGTATGTGAAAACACTTAAGTTCTATGCTTTTAGCAATTTGAAATATACAATGCTATATTATTTATTACAGTCACCATTCTGTGCAACAGTGCTCTGTTACCTTGCTCCCAAAGTACCACAGGAAGGTAGGGAAACGTCTGATTTCAGACAGTCGTTCTCGATCAGCTACAAACCATAATCATATGAGAAGTGTTTTCAAATTACACGTTTGGGCCGGCTGTGGTGGCTCACACCTGTAATCCCAGCACTTTGGGAAGCCGAGGCGGGCAGATCACTTGAGATCAGGAGTTTGAGACCAGCCTGGCCAACATGGTAAAACCCCGTCTCTACTAAAAATACAAAAATTAGCCAGGCGTTGTGGTGCACGCCTGTAGTCCCAGCTACTCGGGAGGCTGAGGCCTGAGAATCTCCTGAACCCGGGAGGCAGAAGTTGCAGTGATTGGAGATGGCACTACTGCACTCCTGCCTAGGCGACACAGTGAGACTCTGTCTCAAAAACAAAACAAACAAACAAACAAAAATTATACGTTTGTTTCCAAGTGGGGGTTCTAAACCCTTAAGATTCATTCTACTATATTTCTCTTATCTCCCAGTTAAATAAAACACAAACCCTTCATTTTCTATTTGTTATTATAGCCAGGACTAAGCAACATCATTTTTTTTTTAACTTATAAGGAAAATTAAGAGAAATTGCGAATGATAAGTCACATAAACTGGGAGGACAAGTCATTATGTCAGATAGTTTAACGCTGGGGAGATTCCACAGAAATTCTGGAATGAAGATTGTTCTAACTTTCATTCTTCAAAATGTTCTCCCTTTTCCATCTACTCTACTTTTCATTCTTCAGTTATTATCTCCCATTACAGCACAGTGGTTAGGAGTGCTGATTCTCGAGTCAGAGACTGCTCAAGTTCATATTCTACTCTGCCAATAACTAGCCCTATGACCTTGGACAAGTCACTGAACTTACCTGTTCCCCCCTTTCTACCTCTGTCAACGAGAATAAAAATGAAACCTACCTCATAGGGCTGTTAGGAGGACTAATAAGTTAATGTTTAGAGCAAAGCTAGAACACAGTAAGCACACTTTAACTGTAACTGTTATTATATTACAACTTCTTCAAAGCCCAGGCATCATTCCTACATTCATGCACCTTAGAAAGAAACCTGCTTTGTTCTTCTACACTCTAGGGAGAGGTGGAAGACACTGTGCCAGAGGTTCTATATATCTGGAAAGATGATGCTGACTAATCAAAGGTAAGAGTAGTTTCTACACAGCAAAATTGTAAAAAGAAATGCTGCTTATATAAAAAATACATAGCACCAAAATTTATAAAGTTCTCGTATCATTTCTGAAACTGACTTCTAATATTCAAGTATAATAAGGGTTTTTTTTAAATGGTATATATTTTTGGTTTGGTTGGTTTTTGTTTTGTTTTTTTGAGTCAGGGTCTCACTCTGTCACTCAGGCTGGAGTGCAGTGGCTCGATCATGGCTCCTGCAGCTTTGACCTCCTGGGCTCAAGTGATCTTCCTGCCTCATCCTCCCAAGTAGCCGGGACTACAGGCGTGTGCCACCACACCCAGCTAATTTTTGTAATTTTTGTAGAGATAGGGTTTCATCATGTTGCCCAAGGTGGCCTCAAACTCCTGGCCTCAAGCAATCCGTCTGCCTCAGCATCCTAAAGTGCTGGAATTATAGGTGTGAGCCACAGTGTCCAGCTTTAATGGTATATTTTGAATGTTCAAATAATTTTTCCTCATTTGTAATTAATTTCAAAGCTAAATCCCCAAGTAAGGTTCATTTTTATCTTGTTACTCAAATGTTTATATTTTTGTAATAGAACTTACTGTACTAAGATGTGATTATGGAAATTGAAGGGTAAGGGCAAGAAATTATATGGAATAGTTGTGTCAGTTTCCCAAACTGGGTGATTTATTATAATTACCTGAATAGTTAATAAAAATACAGACTTCTGGACCCCATCTCACACCTACTTACATAGAATTACCAGGGGAAGGGCATAAAACTGGACCAGAATTTTTCTGACATCAATAACTAGTTTGACTTCTACATGTACCTGGTTAAGTCTGAGGTTCACTGTTATACCCACTGTTGAAGACTATTTGTAGATCCTATATCTTAGAAGTTGGTGATATTTCTATGATCGAGTATCCACTGGACCAGTTCCTAAAACCCAATGGTCCTAGAATATTATGTTATAGCAACATCTCCTACATACTCAACTGAGCATCTAGAGAATAAATAGAAACAACAGCACCAAGACAGTGAATTAGCTCTAGCACTTGTTAAATATTTAAATTATTATCCTTAGAGAAATGACATACTGCCTCAAAATATAATTATTTTCAAAGTTATATAAACATAAATTTTGCTTAACAATGAATACACCATGAAAAAACAATTGTTCTAAAATAAAATGACCAAAAAAATCCAACAACATCCAAGTCCATAAAGTGGCATGACAAACACCTCCTCATTCAACAGAACTATTAACAACACAAACAACAGATGAATGGATAAAGAAAATGCAGAACAGACATACAATGGAGTATTATTGAGCCTTAAAAAGAGGAAATTCTGACACATGCTACAAATGGATAGACCTTAAAGACATCATAATGAATCACAAAAGGACAAATACTGTATGACTCCATTTCTGTGAGGTACTTAGAGCAGTCACAATCATGCAGACAGAAAGTAGAATGGTGGTTGCCAGGGGCTGGAGATGGGGAAATGGAGAATATTGTTTAGTGAACATGGAATTTCAGTCTGGAAAGATGAATAAAGTTCTAGAGATGAATGGTAGTGATGGTTGCAAGACAAAGTGATTGTACTTAGTGCCACTAAACTGTACACTTAAAATGGTAAATTGTATATTGTGTGTATTTTATCACAGTAAAAAAATTGCTGAAGGTAAAAGAAGAGATAATTTCAGGAAAAGATGAAGGTGATGGTTTCCTTCAAACAACTGGAGAGGTTAGCCTTCCATAAGAGCAAGGGAATCTCAGAGGAAAGATAAACAACATCCAAGAGAAGCAGATTAAGTAGGTAGATTTGGTGACAGAGAAGGGAGACGTTCCTAATCTTTGAACTAGGGAGCAAGATCCACAGCTCAGTGAATGGAAATAGCAGGAAAGGGAGGGAAAAGGGAGAAGGCAAGGGTCAAGGAGGGAGGGAATAAAGGAATTAAGATGATTTTAGAGGCTGGGAAATCAGACATACCAGGAAGGGGGCTTAAGTGCCTATTTTAGATCTAATCATGAATAGAAACTAAGAACAGTTTGCACAATTTTGTGTTTTTCTCTCACAATGTACAAGTGATTGGGAATAAGTATAGAATAGGTGGATAGTTGGGTTTAACCAGAGTTGTGGTTTTGCTAGGCAAGTATAACAGAAAAAAGTGAGGAAGTTAAGAATGTTTGTAAGGGGCTAATTACAGTAGATCTTATAGTTAAGTTTATTTTTCTTTCTTTTTTTTTTTTTCAAATGAGACAGCACCTTGCTCTGCCACCGACCCAGGATGGAGTTCAGTGGCGCAATCTTGGCTCACCACAACTTCTGGCCCCTGGGATCAAGCAATCCTCCTGCCTCAGCCCCCAGTAGCTGGGACTAAAGGTGTGCACCACCATTCCTGGATAATTTTTTTTGTGTTTTTTATAGAGATGGCGTCTTGCTATGTCACCCAGGCTGGTCTCAAACTACTGACTCAAGCGACCTGCCCACCTGGACCTCCAAAAGTGGAGCCACCACACCTGGCCAGTTAAGTTTCTTTCTTTTTTTTTTCTTTTTCTTTTCTTTTCTTTTTTTTTTTTTTTTTTTTTTTTTTTTTTTTTTGAGATAGAGTCTTTGTTGCCGAGGCTGGAGTGCAGTGGTGCATTCTTGGCTCACTGTAACCTCCGCCTCGTGGGTTCAAGCCATTCTCCTGCCTCAGTCTCCCAAGTAGCTGAGATTATAGGCTCGAGCCACCACGCCGAGCTAATTTTTGTGTTTTTAGTAGAAACAAGGTTCCCCCATGTTGGTCTCTTATAAGGAAGAAACTAAAGTTCTTTTTAAGGGGTGATGGTGAAAATATGACAGATGATTTAATTGATGGTTTAAGACATCATATGGCTAGCATGGCAGTTCTAGAATAAATGAGGTAAAAGTGTAGGATTCTTGAAATTAATGTGGTAGAGGTGATGCAGTTACTGGCTCATATGGTTGGTGCACAAACGACAGAAGGTAAGAACTGTGGAAAACTGAAAACCATGGTATGAAGAAGCCAAACTGTGAGGTGCAAACAAGCTGCCTCTTTTCTTTTCTTTTCTTTTTTTTTTTGAGACAGAGTCTCGCTCTGTCGCCCAGGCTGGAGGGCAGTGGCGTGATCTCAGCTCACCACAAGCTCCGCCTCCTGGGTTCACACCATTGTCCTGCCTCAGCCTCCTGAGTAGCTGGGACCACAGGCGCCTGCCAACATGCCCGGTTAATAATTTTGTATTTTTAGTAGAGATGGGGTTTCACCGTGTTAGCCAGGATGGTCTCGATCTCCTCCTGACCTTGTGATCCACCAGCCTCGGCCTCCCAAAGTGCTGGGATTACAGGCGTGAGCCACCGTGCCCGGCGCAAGCTGCCTCTTTTCTATAAGAGGAGTGGGGTTAATGAATAAGTCATTTCATAACCATTTGGTAATTAATACCAAATCTCTTGGATTTTATTTATTTCACTTATGCTTCCTAGTCCGTATATTGTACGTTTGACTGAAGAATATGGTGCTTTTCATCTTTACCACTGAGTCTCCTCTATGTAGCACAGTGCCTGATATACAACATGAGTTTGGTACATATTGTTGAATAAATAATGAATGCATAAGAACAAATCAGTGCACATGTTTCAGGAAAAAACTATTTGGAAAAGAAATTTTAATCTTAAACAAATAGTTTCAAAATGTAACAGCTGATGGTAAGAACCAAAAAGAGGGCAAAGCATGCCCATACACTAATCAGCATGTGAAAAAAAAAAAAAACTTATGAGTAGTTCATTAAAAAGAAAGCAAACTTTACATACCTTATAGTTTGCTCTCCTGATTCCTGCATCTTGGCTTTTTTCACCTGCAAAAATAAATATACAAAGGTATCAATGTACCTGATCTGGTTTTTAAACCATTTAGCTACTCAAACAACAGGCTATTAACTATTACAGGATAACCGTTTAATTTTGTTTAGTTTAGATTTAATTAACCCTTGTTATATTTTAGAGCTAGAAATTAAGTCTGTTTTTTAAATGGAGCTCTTCTTTTTAATGAAAAAGTGTTCTGATTAAAAAAACTGTTTACCAGAATTTTTACTCAAGGTAGACAGAATGTTTACTAGGATAAAGTATCCAAGCTTTGATACAAACTAGTTGGTTTTACACTGTAACAGGCAAATTATATTTAAACAAACAGTAAAGATGGCAATCTAAGTATCATCTACTCATTTATTTAACAAAAATGGCTTTATACTTAGGTTAGTGTCAAAAATTAATATGAATTCTTATCAGGTTACCAGTAATTTAGAAAATATTGTTAACCGTGTATTTTTTTTTTTCATATTTCACATTTTCTATTTCCTTCTGGGGAGAAGGCACTTCCATTGAAACAGTGTGAGAATCCACAAATGAAAGATAACGGTTAATACTAATGGATTTTTCTGTTTTCATATTACAGAGAATCTGATTTTAAAACTCTCTGGTTAGAACTGGTTGTAGTAGAAACATGTCTAATATGCTTAGCCATTCAAATTATGAATATTTAAAAGTATTTCAAGCTAATAGAAGAAGGCAGAAACTCTCCTAGATAATTTGAAGCAAACATACCAGGTGGAATCATAGATATTTAATATTACATTGACTATTTCAGACAAGGTAAATAATACATGCAAGCCCCATAAAATTTGTCATGGCCATATACTCCTCATGAGAATACACAACCATGACCAAACATTCTTGGTTCCTTGCTTATGGCATGTCAAAATGTGTTCCATTCAATGTTCTCTTAATTTTCATAGGTACCAAAAAGGAGAAAATAAAGAAACAAAGGCAATTTAAAAAAACATTTCTAAATTTAAAACAAAAATTACATTAAAGCATTTGAAGCAAAAACAAAAAACAAAACCTTGAGGTGGGCAAATCCTGATTAAGCATGACATTAAATCCAAAAGCCATAAAGGAGAAAATAGATATGATTACACAAAAATTTTAAACTTCTATATGATAAAAGACACCATAAAACAACCAGGAGGTTGAGGGATTCCAGGATAGTATGCAGACTGTGACAAAAAAATCTAACTGTATTACCAATGTATATGACTATCTCACTGAAAGAGGTAAGGGAAATATGAGCTGACCTAGATAATATAGGAAAACAGTGTTTTGCCTGGAAACTATAAGGCTAAAGACAAGAAAAATTCAACTATCTAGTTTATCTGCCTGCCATAATTTCACATATGACAAAATATAGCCTTTTTTTAATAAAATGTTCTGCCCTTCCTACCTAAAGATGATAGTAGTTACATATGGTCAGATAATAATGTACTCTTCCAATAGTGGAGATGAATTTATGCTTAGCTCATCCAAAGACTCTTTGCTATCAAAGAAATGTAATTATGAGCTGGTTGGCTGAGTAACCGAAACAGTCTATACTCTTCAAACAGTAATTTAAACAAAGAAAATTAGAGCACTGAGGAGTCTAACTTATCATAGTCTTCATTTTATTAGAGGTATAGAGCAACAAATTTAGCTAATCAACTCCAAAAGAAAAAAGGAAAAAAAAAAGGTCCTGGAGCAACATTTTTAAATTTACTTTTTATTTATTATTATTATTATTATTTTATTTATTTATTTTTTTTTGAGACAGGGTCTTGTTCTGTCACCCAGGCTGGAGTGCCATGGCGTAATCTCGGCTCACTGCAACCTCTGTCTCCTGGGTTCAAGCAGTTCTTGTTCCTCAGCCTCTCGAGTAGCAGGGACCACAGGTGCACACCACCATGCCCAGCTAATTTTGCTATTTTTTCTATTTTTAGTAGAGACCAGGTTTCACCATGTTGGCCAGGATGGTTTCGAACTCCTGGCCTCAAGTGATCCACCCACCTTGGTCTCCCACAGTGCTGGGATTACAGGCGTAAGCCACTGCACCTGGGCAAAAATTTATTTACTTTCAAGGAAGAACTATGCTTCTTTACGCTCCTTCACTTTTAATTTATTACTGTGCCAACCCAGTGCAGAGTATATATTCATAAATAGAAAGGGAGAAAATGTATCTAAAGTCATATCTACCAAGCAGAAAAGTCTGGGGAAGGAAAAGGTGTTACAATGTATTTTTTTTTTTTTAACCTCATATGGCCCATTGTTTGTCTTGATTTGAGCAATTATGCCCCCCTCTAAGGCAGGGATAGGAAGCACGTACTAACTAGGCAGTAGAGGCAGGTAAATTAACTAAAGAAGACAGACAGATTTTACTCAATTATAGAAGAATCGGTTCAAACAATACAAGCCAGAAACTGACAGAAAATGATTCCTGGTTGTTAAGAGAAACAGCAAAGATTGAGCAACAATTTTCTGGAGAGTTTGCAGAGTAATATATTACTTGCAGTAATGAATACTGAAAACTACACAGCAAAGTAAGCAAAGATTCAAGTAGCAACCGGTCCTATAGGGAACAATTTTCATTAACAAAACCAGTATAGATTATACAAGCAGCTGGTATCCAAGGAATTGAAGACATACCAGGACAGTAGTAGGACAGTAATACAAGCTGCCAGTAAGTAAGAAAGCAATAAAGCTGAAAAAGCTCTGTTAGAGTTAAAAGTGAAAAAATCAGAATCTCTTTTTGCATGACATAATTTTGTATACAGAAATCCTAACGAATCCATTAAGAAACCACTAGAACTGATAAACAAGTTCAGCAAGGCAGCAAAATACAAGACAAACATACAAAAATCAATTATATTTCTATATACTTGCAATGAACAATTCAAAAATGAAAAAAAAATCCATTCACAATAGCATCAAAAGGAATAAAATACTTAGGAATATGGCCGGGTCCAGTGGCTCACGCTTCTAATCCCAGCACTTTGGGAGGCCGAGGCAGGTGGATCACCTGAGGTCAGGAGTCTGAGACCAGGCTGGCCAACATGGTGAAATCCCATCTCTACTAAAAATACAAAAATTAGCTGGTGTGGTGGTGCACGCCTGTAATCTCAGCTACTTAGGAGGCTGAGGCAGGAGAATCGCCTGAACCTGGGAGGTAGAGGTTGCAGTGAGCTGAGATTGCGCCACTGCACTCCAGCCTGGGTGACAAGGTGAGACTCTGTCTAAAACAAACAAACAAACAAAAAAACTTAGGAATAAACCTAACAGAAGAAAAGGTACAATACATGTTAAAAGAAATTTAAGAAGAGTTAAATAAATGCAAAGACACCCCATATCCACGGACAGAAGAATTCATCTTGTAAAGATGATAATACTCCCCAAATTGGTCTACAGTCAATCCAATCAAAATCCCAGCTGGCTGCATTGAAGAAATTCACAAATTGATCCTAAATTTCATATGGAAATGAAAGTGACCCAGAATAGCTAAAACAATCTTGAAAAAAAAAAAAAAAAGAACAAAGTTAGGGGACTCACATTTTTCCATTTCTTTTTTATTTTTATTTTTTAAGACAGAGTCTCACTCTGTCACCCAGGCTGGAGTGCAGTGGTGTGATCTCGGCTCACTACAACCTCCACCTCCTGGGTTCAAGCATTTCTCATGCCTTGGCCTCCCAAGTAGCTGGGACTACAGGTGTGTGCCACCATGCCTGGCTAATTTTTTTGTATGTTTAACAGAGATGGGATTTCGCCATATTGGCCAGGCTGGTCTCAGACCTCAGGTGATCTGCCCACCTTGGCCTCCCAAATTGCTGGGATTACAGGCATGAGCCACTGCGCCCGGCCCCATTTTTCAATTTCAAAACTTACTATAAAGCTAGAGTAATCAAGAGGGTGTGGTACTGGCATAAGGATGGATATATGGATCACTGGAACAGAATTGAGAGTCCTGAAACAGACCTCTACATTTGTTGGGTCAACTGATTTTCAACAAGAGTACCACATTTACAGTCAAATTATTTTCAACAAAAGTGCCATGACGATTCAACGAAGAAAGAATATTCTTTTCAACAAATAAAGCTGAACTCGTACCTCAAGCCATATGCAAAAATTAACTCAAAATAGATCAAAGCACTAAATGTAAAAGCTAAAGCTATAAAATTCTTAGGAGAATATGTATGCTCTCATCACTTGTAAAAATATAGGCCGGAGGCAGTGGCTCACACCTGTAATCCCAACACTTTGGGAGGCTGAGGCAGGTGGATCATGAGGTCAGGAGTTCAAGACCAGCCTGGCCAAGATGGTGAAACCCCGTCTCTACTAAAAATACAAAAATTAGCCAGGTGTGGTGGCAGGCGCCTGTAATCCCAGCTACTTGGGAGGCTGAGGCAGGGAAATGCTTGAACCCGGGAGGTGGAGGTTGCAGTGAGCCGAGATAGTGACACTGCACTCCAGCCTGGGCAACAGAGTGAGGATCGCTTAAGGTCAGGAGTCTGAGACCAGCTGGGCAACAGAGCAAGACCCCATCTCGACAAAAAATTTAAAAAACAGTTGGGTGTGGTGGCTCACACCTGTAATCCTAGGTACTCAGGAGGCTGAGATGGGAGGACTGTTTGAGCCCAGGAGTTCAAGGATGCAGTGAGCCATGATTGTGCCACTGTACTCCAGTCTGGGTGACAAAATGAGACCCTGTCTCAAAAAAAAAAAAAAAAAAAAACCCAGAAAAAGAAAAAAGGAAGATGCCTTAAAATTTATTCTGGTAATGGTTACAAAACCATTTTAGAATAGACTAAAAACTACTGCACTGTATACGCTAAAAGGGTGAATTGTAGGATATGTAAATTACATGTCAATAAAGCTGGTATCTTAAAAAATGACATAATCCTATGGGCATATAACGGCTAATGATAACACAGAAAGAAAGAAGCACTGACAAATTCATAAATCAGAGTTCTATTTTTGCTTCTGCTACAATGTATAATCACACTTTAAATATAACACAGCAAGGAAACAAAAAACCCAGTATACAAATTCAGAATATCCAGGCTCAAGGCTAAGTTCTGAGAGTTAATTCACTGCATGTCTTCTCTGTATCTGTTTCTTCATCTGTGAAAAAAAGATACAACTACCTACTTCACAGGGCTCATGTTCCAACAGCAGGAAACAGCAGCATTAACAGTACAAGGATGCTGGCTGAATAAACTTAAGGATGTGCACTGTTAACATAATATGTAAAGATGAAATTTAAAGAGGAAAAGAGTGAGCTGCTTATGAAAAACAAAGTGCTATGTAATTGTTAAATTGTAGTGTTATTACCATAGACAGCAAGAACAAAGTTGAATCCCAGAAATTTCAAGACAGGCTTAAGAAATAGGACTCTCTAGTTAAGAAAATTGTATTAAGCATCTCAAATGTCATTCTGAAATTACTCTGTGATGACTTACAAGTAATGGCTCTGAAGGTTTAAACGAGGCAAAAGCATGCTAGTGCTAGGTAAATTGTAATCTTGGCAATAATAAATACAATGGTAGGGTAAAAGTCTTCATGGAGACTATAAAAAGCATGTTTATGTCAAGATTTATCCAACACTGTCCAACAAAGAGAAGGACACTGTTCTGTTTACTAAAAAGTAATATTCCATATGCTAGAGGGGTAAAGGATTTGATCACAACCTAGATGAAATTTCACACAAAAAACAATTTAATGCCATTTTCATTGACCGTGCTTACTAATAGCTATCTAATTATTAATTTGACTTCAAGAACTTAACATAAGGAAAGCAGGACCTAGAGAGGGAGGTAAGCATTCCAAATTATTAGAGAGGTAAATATTTATGGCAGAGACAACTTCCTGTTCTACCACTGCATGTTAGTTAGGTGTGACTTCTGATGGAGGCAAAAAATCTTTTTTGTCTTCTCTATCAAGAAGAGTAATCTACAAACTGTAAACAATAACATACCTAAATTTTTCAAAAAGAGTTTATTCCCATATTTATAAGCAAGCACCTCAATTATTTTAAATAAGTTCTAACCCTCCAGACTCATAGAAGCTTTATCCCATAGACCTGTAACCTACAAACATGATTGCTAAACCAGTGTTTATCATCTCTGAAAAATCACAGAGAATAAGAGAGGTACTTGAAACAGAATATAAAGAAATGAGGACAAGGTGGCCCGAGCTGCTTGAGTCCAGGAGTTCGAGACCAGCCTGGGCAACAGGGCAAAACCCCGTGTCTACTGAAAATACAAAAAAATTAGCTGGGTGTGCTGGTAGTCCCAGCTACTTGGGAGGCTGAGGTGGGAGGACTGCTTCAGCCTGGGAGGCGGAGGCTGCAGTGAGCCAAGATGGCATCACTGCACTATAGCCTGGGCGACAGGGTGAAACCCTATCTCAAACAAAACAAAACAAAAAAAGAAATGTTTCACTACTTGGTTGGTTTGTTTGTTTTAATTTAAAGGCGATGGTAGAGAGGAATTAGGTGCTGGAAACTATAAACTAGTGCTAATTTAATGCTGATTGATGACAGTGTCCTAAAACAGATTATTGAACAGACCTTTGTAGACACCTAGAAAGGATATGACAATCACCTGGAGCTATTATATATTTTCTCTAAGAACACTCAACATTTTCATTGATAGCTTAAAGATTTAGGCTATAAATAGGTAAAGTATATGACAGAAAGCTGCAAAGAATAAGATTTTTAATTAAGGTATCAAAGGGTGATAATGTTACTTCTTCAGGGACTCTCAGTGTGTAAACTGTAGTGTGAAATATTTCTTATTCTCAATCCACTGCTGTTCTTTATACTCTATTCTCCAAGTAGAGGCTGTACAATAATCCGTCAAAAGGATCCCCTCATCTGTGGATAGGATTCTTGCATTTTTGGAAGGTGATTTATAGTAATATAACAAAGTTATTTACAACTCAGTTGAGGATTGATAAGCAATAAAGGGAAAGTGAAAGAATCTGAAGTTAAAATTTATTGCATTGTGAGTTATCTAAACAAAATCTTTTTTTTTTTTTTTTTTTTTTTGAGACAGAGTCTCACTCACTCTATTGTCCAGGCTGGAGTGCACTGGCACAATCTCGGCTCACTGCAACCTCCACCTCCTGGGTTCAAGCGATTCACCTGTCTCAGCTTCCCAAGTAGCTGGGATTACAGGCATGCGCCACCACACCTGGCTAATTTTTGTATTTTTAGTAGAGATGGGGTCTCCCCATGTTGGCCAGGCTGGTCTCAAACTCCTGGCCTCAAGTGATCCACCCACCTCCACCACCCAAAGTGCTGGGATTACAGGCATGAGCCACTGCGTCCAGCCGATCTGAACAAAATCTTGAGGTAGAGCAAGCAATTAGTGGAGAAATAAGAGAAGGGATAATTCAATAAGGAAGAGTCAAGAAGAGACAATGGGATTAAATAACGACCATCAGTAACATCTCTAGGATTAAAAATATTGGCCTTATTTATCATCAGCTTGGGATGGGACTATTCTTTCCACTCATATTTTAGATCTCCACTACAGCCTGTGAAAAGTTGTTTTTTTACCTCAAAATGTGTCATTACTCTTCCTGTTCTATTTTAAACATTAATAAGTGTTGTGTTTTCTTAGATTCTGTATTTGTCTGTTTGACATCCATTAATCACAGAGCCAAACTCAAGGCCAAAGTTGTCTTTTATCTCCCCTGAGATCCAGTGCCCATACTCTGAACCACCTCCTTTATCTAACTCTCACACACTAAGCCGCTATTTCTTCTGCCCTAAATCATAAATCAACCCAGAACAAAGTACCACCAGAAAACCAGGGACAGCCCATAGGACACAAAGCCTGACAGAATTATTCAAACTAGTCAACCCTAAGCTGTTTACCTTGCCTACCTTGCTTTTCCTGTGGAAACCTCAATAAGTCTGTGGCCTGTGCCTTCCTCCCACTCTTTTTTGCCTCCTGACCAACAGTGGTACTTCCCCCGTGTGGCATGCTATGCCTCTTGTTTCAAGGGGAACTATGAGTAAACACTCAACTTTTCTTTCAGTGGCACTGATCTCTCCATGTCGTCATTCAATCACCTTTTTATATTAAGATCTGGGCACAAATTAATAAGGAAATAATGCCCTGTGACAACCATTTATAGTCAGCAGAAATTTTGGTTTTAAAGTGCTTCAATTTCTTATCTTTCTCTGAAGTAATAATCAGGTTTTGCACATCATGTTACAGAAGTTCAAGAGAATGACAAGGAAATGAAGCAGGGCAGAAGAGATAGATGACTTGTTAACAGGTCAGCCTCACAATTCTCATTACCTTAAATAGGTAAGGAGTAACTAACAATACCCATATTTCAACAATATGTCAACACTTACATAAGTCTTTTAAAAATATGACTAGACCTTTGTCTTACCACATTAAAAACTCAATGGCATAATTTTCCCTGGTACATTTAGTATCTACAATTCAGCTATTTGTTCCAATAGTGTAAATCCTAAACACACTGCTCAAGATAATTTTTAACCCTACCATTTCCCTGATAATTAAAGTCCCACCAGGGATAGGGGATCACATTTCAAATGTTTCAAAAGGTCTTTTTACCAGTTGCTAATGTCTTCTTAGTTTTATACTTACCTCAGCTGAGGGGACTAGAAGAATAATGACAAAGTAATCATCAATATGCATTTGTCAATATAAAGAAAAATATTAAAAATATATTAAAGGACTTTATCATTTAAACGGGAGCTAGTACACCTAAAGAATATAACTAGAACATGAAAAACATATCCTATTATTTGCTTTCAAAATTCAAATTTTTCTAGGTTAGATTTTCATAAAGTAAACATGTACCATGCTGTATCCTCTCTTAATATGAAATGTAAGAGGCCCACTCAGGATAGCAAATTGAATCGGTATTTACCAAACTTCAGAGAAAGAAACTGAAGACAAAAGGAAAAGACCCTCTAGCATAAAAGTTATCTTAAAAGAATGACACTATTGCTTTTGTTTTTTAAATATTAAGGGCCAAAAACCAAGAAGAAGATAAACCCATATCACCTGGGGACATTTAAAATTATTTTATTATGTTAAATATTTAAAAGAAATTAAGAATTCAATATAGTCTCTAGGGTTTTATCTGTTTTTAAGAATTAGCTAGTGGTCAAATTATAACTTCCTCACTACTACTACTCTTTTAAAAATTGACTCTCTTAAGGAAATTTAGGTAAAAACAAAACTAAATTTTCTGGTAGAAATGGTGATATACTGTCAGATCAGTAAAGAGACGTCCTCTTTTATTTTCTAAAAACTGTAACACTAGCCACTTATTTTTTTAAATGACATTTCTAAATGCAATATTCATTTTGTAATGCTAAATTTTCCTTGGACTCCTTAGAATTAAGTTAGAAAAATATAACATTGTTTTCTTGAAAGGAAACAATTAAGGAATCTTTTCCTTATTTTTATTTCTAATTTGGAATCTATAACTGAGTAATAATTAAAATCTCTTAAGATTAGCTCTTCTACAATCAACTTTAAACTGTTGAAGGAAATACTTACTGGTTGCTCTGGTAAATCTTGCTCTTCTTCCATGAGGACCAATATTTCTTTATTACGCTTATGTGACTGGATTGCAAGTCTCTCTCAGCAGTTTTCACAATCTGTTTTTAAAAAGGAGGATTCAAAGCTTTATACACTCTTAAAGTATTATCATTGAGGCCATCAGAGAATGATTTTTTAGTATTTTGCTACTCTCCAAGCTTTCTACGTGAGTTCCAATCACAAAATCTCAAACCTGCACGTGGCTTTTCAAAAATGACATGCTACACCAAATCAAGGGAGGTGTACACAATGACTTTTATAATACCTTGCAAAAGCCAACATGTGGAACCACTTCTGCTGGTTACTATGGTGCCTAATGCATTGAAGATTTTACAATGACAGCCATGTGCAGATAATAAAATAATTTTTTAAGGATTAGAGTTACATTAAAAATGATAGAGACTGGCCCAGCAAGTCAGCAAGTTATGATAACATCTAACCTGCTTTAATGTGGAACATTTACATAACTGTTAACACAGACACACAAAATCACTTTAAATAGGACAAACCGGAATATCAACTAAATGCATTCACAACCAACTGTCTATATGTCATCAATTTAAAGGAAAACTCAATTATTCTGCATCTCAATAATACAAATAAATAAGTATAGTGAAACCTTGACTTTTAGAACTAAGGAAAATAATCATCCAAAGATAGGACCTAATTTAATTCTGAAATAATGAGCTTCTACTAACTGTACTGCCCAATTATTTAAACAAAATCTTTACATTCTCAGACCCTGCTCTTTCTGTCCTGATTTTCAAAAAAAGGAAAAATGGGATTCTAAGTCCACCTTACCATGTCCTACTGACAGGAGACAAAGAGACAAAAATTAGAAAGCTGCATACATTATAAAAATGAAATACTCCATTTCTATCTAACAAAAGTGAAACCAGCACTTCTCCCAAAAGATGTGATTGCTTGTACATTTAATTAAAGTCACAGCTGTTTTTAGTTTTTCTACCAACCACTGTACCTAACTCACATACAAAGCTAAAGTATATAATCTTATCACAGAAGTACTGAAAATAGACAAATAACAAGAAAACAAAAAACTTGTTATGCCAGTATACCACCACTCTACTTCTATTACTCTGTCATGTTGCAATACAACACAACTTTATTTTAGAGCCACACTCCAGAATGTGAAAAGGAGAGAAAACACACATAAGATTACAATTAGATGCAAAGTTGTCCAACTCTAACACAGCTTTATTCCCTACCCCAATTTAGAATATCAACAGAAAAAGGAAGTTTAAAGGTCAGAAGCACTTGATGCTCAATGCTCTCACGTGTAGCTCATACACAGAGCCTCAAAAGCTAAGTTCTCCTACTACATGACGCAGATAACTAGTGATACAGAATTACAGACTGCAATAAGTAAAGCTCATAGGAGCTGTCTTCCCTGCACTTGTTTTGCTCAGCTTAGAACAACACAGTCAATGTGACTTAAAACTGATTCACAACTACGAAAGATCAAACATTTTTTGTTTTACTAGTTTATGTCTTAGTTTCAAATTGAAGTATCTTTTCTTTAAGGGACAATCCTTTTCATTTTATACTGTCTAAATGTACATTATGTACATATATTATTTCATCCCATTAGAAACAACAAAATAGGACCACACCATTAGGGAAATGGAATATTTCAATACCTCATTTGTTGAAAATTTTTTTTTTTTTTTTTTTTTTTTTTGAGCTAGAGTTTCGCTGTGTCTCCCAGGCTGGAGTACAGTGGCGCAATCTCGGCTAACTGCAACCTCCATCTCCTGGGTTCAAGCAATTTTCCTGCCTCAGGCTCCCAAGTAGCTGGGACTACAGGTGTGCCACCATGCCCGGCTAATTTTTGTATTTTTAGTAGAGATGGGTTTTTGCCATGTTGGCCAGCCTGGTCTTGAACTCCTGACCTCAGGTGATCTGCCTGCCTCAGCCTCCCAAAGTGCTGGGATTACAGGCATATGTCCGGCCAAGTTGTTGATTTTTTGTGTGACCAGTTCTCATCCATACAAAACTTACAACATTACATGTTTTCCCTAATTGAAGGCCATGACTATAAAACTACAATCTCTGGTATATTTTCAGCAAGGGAGATAAAAGGGATATCCACTCCACCATGGGGGAAGAGTTATAAATTTCATCTCTGATAGGAGGAAGGTAAGAATAATTGTTAAAAAATATATATGTGTATACACACTCAATAATGTGGTTTAATTTTGTTTTTAAACACAAAAACTAATTCGTTTTAAAATCTGAATTACATTAAAGGAGAACATAATACTACTTACAGGTCAAAAGGGGTCATGGGTTTTAAAAAGTAAGAAAACACTATCAAGTTGAATAATGAAGAATTATTTTAAAAGAAAAAACAGAAACATCACTATAAATGGTGGAGAAATAAATTATCAATAAATGTTAAAATATTGAATTTTGCTTTTTAGAAATATGGCAATATTAAATTGATTTTGTAATAGAAAAAGAATCTACTATTTCTTGACATAAATTCTGTAAGCTGCAAGAAAACCTTCTTTAAGGGAAAAATTTAAAGACATTCCTTTCTACATCTCCTGTTCTTTGAAAATAAGCACCCTTTGTTGTTTCCATCTTTAAAATTCCCTTTGTCTTCTCAGCTTTTCAATCTAGGAGAATAAAAAGGACACAAATGATTTCTACATTTAGAAGAAAAGAACTGGCCAGGCATGGTGGCTCATGCCTGTAATCCCAGCACTTTGGGAGGCCGAGGCAGGCGGATCACAAGGACAGGAGATCAAGACCATCTTGGCCAATATGATGAAACCCTGTCTCTACTAAAAATACAAAAATTAGCTGCGCGTGGTGGCGCAAGCCTGTAGTCCCAGCTCCTTGGGAGGCTGAGGCAAGAGAATTGCGTGAACCTGGGAGGCGGAGGTTTCAGTGAGCTGAGATCGCACCACTGCACTCCAGCCTGGTGACAGAGTGAGACTCTGTCTCAAAAAGAAATGAAAAGAAAAGAAAAGTTTAAAAACCAGGCTTGCTATCTCAAAATAACTGGTCAATGACCAAGAATAATTTTGATCAATTTAAAACAAAAAGCTGCCTACAAGGAAAGAATATATTACAAAATTCCCCGGGGTTCTACTGGCAATATACAATGTGTGGGAAGTTTGCAAACATACATTCTGGTACATTCTGTATAAAATGCACTAATGACTACAAATTATGTAATTCTACCAAAACATTCATCTAAATACTAGTTTCCAACAATACAGTATTCTCCTGCCTTCCAATAATTTGTACCCTGAAAGACCTGAAATATCAGAACATACTAAATATAAGAATGCAAGTATTCATCACAGTCCCAGCATTTATCAATGTTCTAAAACTTTTATTAAGACTTCATACCATTTTCCACAAGTGGTACATGCTATACAATCAAAAGTCATACTTACTAGCAAGAGATGAAAATACAGTATAACTAAGACACAATATTGCAAAACTTGGTAACAAAAGTACAGAATTACTGTAAAAATCTTAGTATTAGTTTCCTTGTATTAGTTCTAGAATTTAACGTGGTTTTTTTGTTTGTTTTTTGCTTTTTGTTTTTTGAGATGGAGTCTCGCTCTGTCGCCCAGGCTGGAGTGCAGTGGTGCGATCTCGGCTCACTGCAAGCTCCGCCTCCCGGGTTCACGCCATTCTCCTGCCTCAGCCTCCTGAATAGCTGGGACTACAGGCGCCCGCTACCACACCCGGCTAATTTTTTGTATTTTTAGTAGAGGCGGGGTTTCACCGTGTTAGCCAGGATGAGCTCCTCCTGACCTCGTGATCCGCCCGCCTCAGCCTCCCAAAGTGCAGGGATTACAGGCGTGAGCCACCGTGCCGGCCAACAGTTTGTTTGTTTTTTTTTTTTTTTTTTTTTTTTTTTTTTACCATTAATGTAACCTGACATTATTTTACATTCAATGAGATTCATCTTTTAAAATATCAAGTAATACAACACTTGTGACACAGAAGTGAAAAGTGGATTTTTAATGTAATTAAAATAAATATAATTAAAACTTAGTCAAACAGCTGATGAAATGACAAGACATGCCCCAAGTTAATCTTTTAAGTACCTTTAGAACATTTGGAAAGTAATGCCTTTTCACAATTTTCTAATTTCAATTCTTACTACTGGTTTCTAAATACACTTGTTTTATCACCTTTTTTGGAAATAGAGCTTGTCAGTATTCATTTGCCTTCATGGACAGAATTCTAAGAAAATTTAAAATTGAGAATAGAAATAGTATTTCCTAAGACTTTACACTTCTCTACCTGTGAATGCTAACAGTGAAAAAATAGAAACTTTGGTTTGATTCAAGAGCCACACAATTTTGAATACCATTGTGATTTCGCATGCTTAAAAATAAAAACAGGATCTTTCTGTAATATGGCGGCCATAAACTTTATTTTTACTCTTTAGAAGTCAGAAGGGAAATAATTAGTAACAAATATTTTATTTCAAAATTCGAATTCGATTCCTACCTCATAGTTTCTGTTTTGTCCCAAGTTCAACATACTACGTACCCTGTAAATGTAAATGGCCACAAGCAAGAAATTAGATTGCTTCAATGTGTTATTAAAGCTCTTAGGCTTAGGAAGAGAAATTAAATATATGCAGGGGTGTGTGTGTGTGTGTGTGTGTGTGTTGTTTGTTTAAAAGCACAGAATAGGCTGGGTGCAGTGGCTCACGCCTATAATCCCAGCACTTTAGAAGGCCGAAGCGGGCGGATCACTTGAGGTCAGGAGTTTGAAACTAACCTGGCCAACATGGTGAAACTCTGTTTCAAAAATACAAAAAATTAGTCTGGCATGGTGGCACGTGCCTGTAATCCCTGCTACTCAGGAGGCTGAGGGAGGAAAACTGCTTGAACTCAGAAGGCGGAAGCTGCAGTGAGCCGAGATTGCACCACTGCACTCCAGGCTGGGCGACAGGCAACTGAGTAACACTCCATCTCAAACAAAAACAAAACAAAACAAAAGCACAGAATAAAGGTCAAATTGTTTTCCATGAAAACAAGGCATATATCACTCTTAATTACAACTTCAAAAGAAGTGTCTAAGTAGGGCAAAAAGTCTGATTTATAGGTCCTAGAAAGAGAATTTGCATGCAGCTAAGTATGTACAGAGATATTCAGGAGTTAACTGGATATCTATGACACAGTCCCACATAGAAAAAAGGTAGTGCATAGATTTGATCACTGACTACATTGTATTTTAAGTTTATTTACTACACTTTCCAAATACCTTATATATATATTTTTTTTATTTTTAATTTTTTTTTGGGGGGGGTGCGAAATAACTAAAACTTTTTTTTTTTTTTGCAGACAGCATCTTGCTGTGTCGCCCAGGCTGGAGCACAGTGGCGTAATCTCGGCTCACTGCAACTTCCGCCTCCCCAGTTTAAGCAATTCTCATGCCTCAGCCTCCCAAGTAGCTGGGATTACAGGTGTGCACCACCACACCTGGCTAATTTTTGTAGCGATGGGGTTTTGCCATGTTGGCCAGGATGGTCCCAGACTCCTGGCCTCAAGTGATCCACCAGCCTCGGCCTCTCAAAGGGCTGGGATTACAGGTGTGAGCCACTGCATCCAGCCTAAAACCTTTATTAGATATGATTTTCCAATAATAATAATGTGCAAATTTGAATTATGAATGCAAAGAGCAGTGAAGTCTGAAATTTTAAAAGGTAGACTAGGTATTAGGGAACAAAAGGTAAAGGAAGATGAGAACATTTAATACTATTATCTCCTCTCCGTACACAATGTTGCACATACACAACTATTTCATTTTTATCTTACTGATTTAATAATAGTGAAATCACCTTAAGCAACCTACGGTATATAGTTGGTGTCCAACTTTGGGGGGGGGAGGTAGAAACATACATGATTAACAGTTTTCACCCACACATTTTAGACAATTTTTTCTTTTTTTTGGCCAAGATTTTAGTAGTAAATTCATAAATATAAGAAGTACTTTCACTCATTCAGTGTTAAAGTAGAAAGCCAAATAGTGTCAACAGTAGTGGCTTAATTATTGGTACACAAGAAAAACAAAACACCAATAGGTTTTCTTAATTATGCACTTTAAATATTAAAATGTGCATTTATTTTTACAGTTATAAATTTTTCATGTTTTAGACAATAGCTTTTAATAGTTTCAAATCCATTGAGACGCTGCTTTCAATTTGAAATAATGTGTGCATACACGTATATAAAAAACAACCCAGTGTATGACTCACGTGACAGATGTTTAAGATCAAAAAATGCTTATTTTTCAACATGCAGTTAGGTAGAGAGGGAAGCAAGCCATCCTCTCTCTCTCTCTCTCTATCTATATATATATAAATATATAGAACCTGGGAGACAGCGAGACTGTCTCAAAAAAAAAAAAAAAAGAAGTGAACAAAGGTTTACTCCAATACCTACAAATTTCTTATTGAAAATTAGACAAAATTAATAATGAATATTTGGGGAGAAAGGAGAACAACAGAGGCTATTTAAGGAAAACCTGTCTACACCATTCTTTAAAACCAATAATAGTGGGAAAGATAAGAGAACTATCATTTACTGAGCATATATAATACACAAAGTTTTTTATTTTTATTTTTTTAAGAGATGAGGGTCTTATTATGTTGCCCAAGCTGGTCTCAAACTCCTGGGCTCAAGCAATCCTCCCACCTCAGCCTCCCGAGTAGCTGGGACTACAGGCATGTGCCACTGCGTCCAGCTCCAAGTAATTTTTATATTCACTATCTCATCAAATTTTGTCTCCACAACTAAGATGCAGGTGGTATTATCATCCTCATGCTACAAACAAGGAAACTGGGATTCAGAGATTTAAACAATTTGTCCAAGAGTAACAGCAATAATGTTGCAGGTTGAAGTGAAAATACCTTAAATAAAGAGACTAGACGACAGTGATGATGACTGCGAACCACTGTAAATGTACTTAATTCCACTGAATTGTATACAGTAGTCTCCCTTTCCAAAGGGGGGATATACTGCAAGACCCCCAGTTGACACCTGAACCCACAGATGGTACCCATATAGACTATCTTTTCTCCTGTACATATATACCTATGATAAATTTTAACTCAGCAGTTTTCATGCACTGTGTGGCCAAAACCTGGAGTTTGAGGTGTGACAGCAAAACTAGCATGAATTTCTTTTCCTTCTTCAAAAGTTCATGGACAGAAGATTAGTTCTTACCGTAGATTTTTTTTTCTTTCTTTTTGAGATGGAGTCTCTCCCTGTCACCAGGCTGGAGTGCAGTGGTGAGATCTCAGCTCACTGCAACCTCCGCCTCCCGGATTCAAGCGATTCCCCTGCCTCAGCCTCCTGAGTAGCTGGGACTACAGACACGTGCCACCACACCCAGCCAATTTTTGTATTTTTAGTAGAGACGGGGTTTCACTATGTTGACCAGGATAGTCTTGATCACAACCTCATGATCCGCCCACCTCGGCCTCCCAAGTGCTGGGATTACAGGTGTGAGCCACCATGCCCAGCCCTACCGTAGATCTTAACAATCTCAGCATACGATTTTTTTTCTTTCCTTATTTAGTAGAGAACTTTTACCTTTTCACTTAATGCACTTCTCTTTGGTGTATCTGTATTGCCAGCAACACTACTCTTGCTCTTCAGGGCCATTAAGTAAAATAAGAGTTACTCGGGCCGGGTGAGTGGCTCATGCCTGTAATCCCAGCACTTTGGGAGGCCGAGGTGGGCGGATCACGAGGTCAGAGTTCGAGACCAGCCTGGCCAACATGGTGAAACCCCATCTCTACTAAAAATACAAAATTAGCTGGGCATGGTGGTGTGTGCCTGTAATCCCAGATACTCAAGAGGCTGAGGCAGGAGAACTGCTTGAACCAGGACCCGGGAGGGAGGTGGAGGTTGCAATGCGCCGAGATCATGCCATTGCACTCCAGCCTGGGCAAGAGTGAAACTCTGTCTCAAAACAAAAAAAAAAAAAAAAAAAAAAAGAGTTACTGGAACACACAAGTACTGCAGATACCTCAACAAATGATCTGATAACTAAGACAGCTCCTAAGTGAGTAACAGGCGGGAAGCGTCTACAACATGAATATGTTGGATAAAGGGAAGATTCATGACCCAGGCAGGAAAGAGCAAAATGGAGAGAGACTTCATCACATCATCACACTACTCAGATTGGTGCACAATTTTAAACTGATGAATTGTTTGCCTGTGAAATTTTCCATTTAATATTTTCAGACCAAGGTTGATAGCATGTAACTAAAACCGCCAAAAGCAAAACTACAGATGGGGGGGGTACTACCTTACTTAAAAATGGTTAAAACAGTTATTTTTATCTTACATATATTTTACAATAAAAAATACAAAAAAAACCTAAGAGATTAGAAATGCCAAAAAAGATCAAATATATAAAGTATTTAAAATATGAAATAAATGGAGAAAAATCAGTATCTAGAAAACATTGTCAGAAAAACTGAATACCAATATGCAAAAAATATCCACATCAACATATGCTATAAGTAATTATAAATATATTTAAAAACTAAGCATTCAAAAAACTTTGGAGAAAACAGAACAGTAAGCTTATCTCACTATGGAAAAGAGATGAATTTATGGTCAATTCAAAGAAAGCATAAACAAGAATTTGACAAATCCAATTATGTAAAATAAACTTTCATGCAATAAAAAAACAAATCTAAGATTAAAATACTATAAATTCAGGCAATATCTGCAAGAATTATGATAAATAAAACCTAATGTTTATAATATAAACCAAACCAATTCAACATTTCCTGATCATCTATTATTATGGAGCAAACAATGACTAACTCATAAACCTGTCAAAGGATAAAAACAGGCAGTTTAAGCCACAGAGATTAAATCAGCACTTGAGAAAAAAGACTGTCTCACTACTAATTGGAGAAATATAAATTGCAATATTCTTAAGATACGACTTCATACATATTAAGCTACCAAAAAAAAATCTAAACAATGAAACCAAGTGTTATCTGGGTTATGAGAAGATAAAGACATATTCAGTCAGGCACAGCTGTAAAATCACATGTGTCTTCAGACTGTTCCTGGATAAAGTATAAAAGAGGTCATAAGATTGGCCACGGCCTAACCCGAATAATTTTTCTTAGGTGCTCACCCAAGAATTACATACAGGGGGGAAAGAAGCAAACTCTACTTTTAAAAATAGTATAAGTTTGTTGTCTACAGAAAGGAAAAATGAGAAACAACCAACATGTGAACAGTAAGTTTAACTATACCATAACTGTAAACTATTTCAATACAAGCTTATTTAAAAGGTGAAAAAAACACATGTTTTTACATTAGTTTAATAATAGCTTACATATAATTTGATAAGAATCAAAAGCAGATACAAAGCTTACATTTAAAAGTACAGTAAAATGTTTAAATACATATTTTTAAATGCTTATATAAAAAATGTTCAAGACATTAAGCTAAAATTAGACACAAATTCTTCATTCTTGCCCCCGACTTTTTCCATTGGAAAAAAATTGCAGTTTTGAGGGAAAAGCAATTCAAATTGCAGTGATCCTGCCTTACCTAAAAAATCTTACCCTGTTTGTGACAACAGCATAGGCAGAAAGATTCATTTGATTTTCTGGCTGTGTCATCTCTTTCCTAAGAAGTTATTTAGACACTGTACACAAACTCAGGGTTGGTTCATTTTACAGCTCTAAGCAAAAGCAAAGAACTTCCAATAGTTGAAGAATTTGCTATTGGAAGAGACTTCACATTTGGTTTCACTCTATTGGACAGATACGATTCTCTCTTGGAAATGCAAGAAAATATATAACAAAAGATGCTACAAAAGATAAAGAGTATCACAGATCATTAAATGTAATCCTTATTTTAAAGTTGAGGAAATTAAACAAAAGAGAAGGCACTGCCTCATGAACCTGTAAGCAGCAGAAACAGTGGTGGAATCCAAAACTCTGAACTCCCTTGTCTGAAGTTTTTTGTCCTCTTTATGTGGAATTGAGCATAAAATCCTCCCTTTTAAAATTACATTCCTTTACGCCTGTAATCCCAGCACTTTGGGAGGCTGAGGCAGGTGGATCACCTGATGTCAGGAGTTCGAGACCAGCCTGGCCTACATGGTGAAACTCCACCTCTACTAAAAATATAAAAAATTAGCGTGGTGGCAGGCACCTGTAATCCCAGCTACTTGGAAGGCTGAGGCAGGAGAATCGCTTGAACACGGGAGGTGGAGGTTGCAGTGGGCCAAGATCGCACCACTGCACTCCAGCCTGGGCAACAAGAGTAAGACTCCATCTCAAAAAAAAAAAAAAAAAAAAAATTACATTCCTAATATTATTACCTTAGGCTACTTATTCCTTTTCTTTCATTACATCTCTATCCTATGTTACATTACTTTGATCTTATGATATAACATCATGTTCTTAACGTTTTTAAATATTTTAAATTTAAACTCAAAATTTCTTTTTCAATGTACGGATTGGCACTTTAAGGACCTCCTAAAAATCCAAAAATAACATTCCTTTTTTTTTTTTTCTTTAGAGGAATAAAGAGCTTAGTTGAACAAAGAGCTACTTCTGAATCTGGTAGCCCTCAGAATCAGAAAAGATTCAGACTCAGAGAGCTCCCTGACATTCTTTTTATGCTATATATTAACTCCCTGTACAGGCTAGCAAAAAAACCCACAAAAACAAATTGATTTCTCTTTATAACCGAAAGTCCTTAATTTACAATGTACAGACTTTGATTTACTGGGTTTTTTTGTTTGTTTTTTTGATTTTTTGAGACAGGGTGATGTGCAGTGTCACAATCTCACCTAGGCTGGAGTACAGTGGCACAATCCTGGGTCACTGCCACCTCCGCCTCCTGGGTTAAAGCGATTCTCATGCCTCAGCCTCTGGAGTAGCTGGGACTACAGGTGTCCACCACCATGCCCGGCTAATTTTTGTATTTTTAGTAGAAACAGGGTTCGAGGCCAGGCTGGTCTCGAACTCCTGGTCTCAAGTGATCTGCCCGCCTTGGCCTCCCAAAGTGGGATTACAGGCTTAAGCCACAGTGCCTGGCCTGATTTACTGTTGATTAAATAGGTAATTTTTTTTTTTTTTTTTTTTTGAAACAGAGCAGTGACACAATCTCGGCTCACTGCAACCTCCACCTCCTGGGTTCAAGCAATTCTCCTGCCTCAGCCTCCCAAGTAGCTGGGACTACAGGCACATGCCACCACACTCGGCTAATTTTTTGTATTTTAGTAGAGACAGAGTCTCACCATGTTGCCCAGGCTGGCCTCAAACTCCTGAGCTCAAGTGATCTATCCACCTCGGCCTCCCAAACTGCTGGGATTACAGTCATGAGCCACCATGGCCGGCCAAAACAAGTAATTTTAACTGGGGCCGGGGGTCAAAGTGGGAAGGGGCGCCTAAGGCAGGAGGATCCCTTGAGCCCAGGAGTAATCTGGTAATCTGGTATGTTGACCAGCCTGGACAACACAGCAAGAGACCCTATCTATTTAAAAAAAAAAAAAAAGAGAGAAGAAGAAGAGAAAAAAAGAGGGTGGGGGGGAAAGGAGAGAGGGAGGGAAGAGGAGAAGGAAGGAAGGGAAAGAGGGGGTAGAAGAGGAAGAGAGGAGGGGGGAAACCCCCTTCCCCAAACACATATACACACAGTTATCATGAAATAGATTTCTAGCCAAAGATGGGTCCATACCCTAATACCCAGATCCTGTGAATGTTCCCTTATTTGGAAAAACAGTTTTTGCATATGTAATTAAGGATTTTGAGATGAGATTATACATAGGCCCTAAACGCCATCACAAATATCCTTATAAGAGAAAAGCAGACATTTAACACACATACAGAGAAGACGGCAATGTGAAAATGGAAGAAGAGACTGGAGGGTTATGGTCAAGGAATGTCAGCAGCCACCAGAAGCTGGGAGAGGCAAGGGATGATTGCCCCTAAAGCCTCTGGAGGAAGTTCAGCCCGGCCAACACCCTGATTTCAGACTTCTGGCCTCCAGAAATGAAAGAATAAATTTCTGTTGTTTTAAGCCTCAAAGTCTGTTTGGGGTAATTTGTTATGGCAGCCACAGGAAACTAATACAAATAGCAAAGTTTATGTTTTTTGTTTGCTTGGTTTTGCTATTACCTCTCTGTTTGGGCTTGTTGACCATCTCCCGACCACTGAATGAAACAGACAAACTGAAAACGAAAGTGGGAAATGAAGAAATGTAAGTAAGGGGCCCGGTGCGGTGGCTCACACCTGTAATCCCAGAACTTTGGGAGGCCAAAGCAGGTGGATCACCTGAGGTCAGGAATTCGAGACCAGCCTGACCAACATGGTGAAACCCTGTCTCTATTAAAAATACAAAAATTAGCCGGGCGTGGTGGTGGGCACCTGTAATTCCAGCTACTCAGGAGGCTGAGGCAGGAGAATCACTTGAACCCAGGAGGCAGAGGTTGCAGCGAGCCGAGATCATGCCACTGCACTCTAGCCTGGGCTACAGAGTGAGACTCCATCCCAAAAAAAAGGAAAGAAATGTAAATAAGATAAGAGAACACAACTGTACATACAGCTGAAAAAAATGCTTCCAGACATTAAAAATAATAAACATAAAACACTTAAAAACTTTCCAAATAATTGTCAAGTTTGCCTCTCTAATGAAAGTGTTACATAATTCCAAAGTTAGCATTCTCCTGCTGTCACTCTGGGATAAACCTTAAATTTATATAGTGGAAGAAATACCCAGGTAACAGTAACACTGACAGTCCCAGGTACTTCATGGATCTTGAGAAATCTTACAAGATCTTTCCAAAGCCTTAACAAACTCAACACTAGTATTTGCAAGACAGCACTTAAAGTCTACATACATTCACTATACTGTTTTTTGTTTGTTTTGAGATGGAGTCTCCCTCTATCACCCAGGCTGGAGTACAATGGCACACTCTTAGCTCACTGCAACCTCGGCCTCCCAGGTTCAAGCAATTCTCCTACTTCAGCCTCAGGAGTAGCCAGGATTACAGGCGCCTACCACCACGCCCAGCTAATTTTTGTATTTTTTAGTAGAGATGGGGTTTCACCATGTTGGCCAGGCTGGTCTCGAATTCCTGACCTCAAGTGATCTGCCTGCCTCAGCCTCCCAAAGTGTTGGGATTACAGGCGTGAGTCACTACGCCTGGCCTCACTATACTGTTTGATGTGTTCTGCTTAGGGAAAAAAATTACTGCTAGAGTCAAACCTGAAATATATAAAAGTCCTCCTTTCCAATTTATCTTAAATAACAATCTTAGGTAAACTATGCCTCAAGATTGAAGCTCATATTTTTCTGTTTTGATTGAAGTTCCTATTTTGCATTTCTCTCATGTAGTAGTTATACAGTAATATGCTCCTCCATAAATCATTTACTATTTAATTTTTAACTTTGTAACACTGTGCTTAGCACTGTATCAAGAACGTTGATAAACACATCATAAGATGGTACTAAATTATCAGAAATTTTTTTCATTGGAAAAACGTGACTTTTCTAACTCAACAATTACTTTTTTGCATGTATTTTTCTTTGGGATTTCTTTTTTGTGTGTCTTGAATAGAGCCCTGAAATTCTTTCTAAACATATTCATAGAATATTTCAAGCTGGAAGAAAAACACTGAAATAGAATCCAGGATAAAATATGCCAGGTATTAAAGACACATTCTGAAAGAAATCATAATTACTTTTGGCTGCTGCATCAAAAGTTCATGTCAGTGTTGAATATGCCATTTAACTACCCTTTACAAAAATGTACAGATCAAACAGAATGAAACTATAAAGGCTCAGCTAATTTAACCAAGTAAAGTTGTTAATTCCAACTTCAAGCAACAAAGTAAATAAGGGTAAAATTTAGGAACTTAATCATTTCTTGATAAAGACTCTTAATTGAAACAATTTCCCCAGGGGCACTCTGTACTATTCTCTGCTTAGCCTAAATGAAAGGATCTAATCTACAAAGGCCAATAGTCCCAAACTTTTGGAATCTCCTCTGAATGCAACTCAAAATTATGACACACAAATTGAATTCATTCCCCAAAATAAAATTGTGTGACATATAAAGCATTTTGGGACAGATAGGAACTGAAAAAATAGTCTTGCAAAAAACAGAACCAAAACTAGTAGCAGTATCTTATAAACCAATAACATGTTAGTTACAGCCAGAAATAAAAATTAAACTATATAAATGCAAAGTGGTATCCTGAATTGGATCCTTGAGTAGAAAAAAGATATTAGTAGAAAGAGTAGTAAAATCTGAATAAAGTCTGAAATCTAGTAAACAGTAATGAGCTGCATTCAGAGGAGATTCCAAAAGTTTGGGACTGTTGGCCTCTGTAGATTTAGATCCTTTCATTTAGGCTAAGCAGAGACTAGTACAGAGAGCCCCTGGGGAGAGGGGTGGAATATATATGTATATGTGATACCAGCACACACTTACTAGAATGTCTAAAATAAAAATAAAAAAAACTGGCCAAATGCTGGCAAGGATGTGGAACAACAAGAACTCTGTACGACTAGAACAATGTACAATTAGAAATTGCACACTGCTGGTGGGAATACAAAATGGTACAGTACAGTCAATCATGGAAAACAGTTTGGCAGTTCCTTATAAAGGTAAACATACACTTACTATACAATCCTGCAATCCCATTCCGAGGTATCTACCTAAGTGAAAAGAAGACTTATGTTCACATAAAAACCTGTATGTAAATGTGTACAGTAGCTTGTTCATATATATGCCAAAGACTGGAAACAACTCAAATGCCCTTCAAACTGGCACATGAATAAACAAACTGCAGTATACCCATACAATGGAATACTGTACAGTAAATCACAGAACAATCTGGATGAAACTCAAATGCATTATGCTAAGTGGACAAAGCCAGACTCAAAAGCCTACATATTGTATAATTCCATTTATATCACATAACTACAAGGACAGAAAACAGATCAGTGGTTGCCAGTGTTGGGGATAGGAAAAAAGGTTGACTATAAAGAGGCACAAGGGATCCTTTTTGGGATTGATGAAACTATTCTCTCTCTCTTTCTCTCTCTCTCTCTCTCTCTCTCTCTATATATATATATATATATTTTTTTTTTTTTTTTGAGACAGAGTTTCACTCTGTTGCCCAGGCTGGAGTGCAGTGGCGTGATCTCGGCTCACTGCAAGCTCCACCTCCCAGGTTTATGCAATTCTCCTGCCTCACCCTCCCAAGTAGCTGGGACTACAGGCACGCGCTACCACACACAGCTAATTTTTTTTTTTTTGAGATGATGTCTTCCTCTGTCACCCAAGCAGGAGTGTGCAGTGGCGCGATCTTGGCTCACTGCAACCATCACCTCCTGGAATCAAGCAATCTTCCCACCTCAGCCTCCCTACCAGCTGGGATTACAGGCATGTGCCACCATGCCTGGCTAATTTTTTTGTATTTTTAGTAGAGACAGCGTTTCACCGTGTTGCCCAGGCTGGTCTTGAACTCCTGACCTCAAGTAATCCAACTGTCTTGCTCTCCCAAAGTGCTGGGATTACGGTGTGAGCCATTGCACCCAGCCCAATTTTTGTATTTTTAGTAGAAATGGGGTTTTACCACGTTGGCCAGGCTGGGCTTGAACTCCTGACCTCAGGTGATCCACCCACCTTGGCCTCCCAGAGTGCTAGGATTACCGATGTGAGCCACTGCACCTGGCCCTCTGTATCTTGATGTGGTTTTACAAAATTGTATGCATCTGTAAAACTTACAGAACTGTACATTTAAAAGAATTAAATGTATGTAAATTATACCTCAAAAGTTATAATAGGATCTACTTAGATTTTTAGACAAAATCACATATGAAGCTGCATAAAATTCTATGACTGTAATACAAACAAATGAAATTATAAACACAGACCACAGTTTTTTATGAGTACAGAGATCTGAAATGTTGGCTAACAAAATCATAAACATAGTTGGAACAATAAACAGTTTATTTATGAGTAACGAGATCTGAAACACTGGCAGATAAAACTATAAAAACAGTTGGATCAATAGTTTATTTATGAGTACAGAGATTTGAAATGTAGGCTCTATTACCTGTTACCATCATAACAGAAGAATTTTTCCATTGCATAGATGACTTAAGGTCAAATTGTATAAATTCTTATTTTTATTCTAAATGTGACTACCTTCAGATACCCTTTCCTTATTTTAATTGAAATGGTGGAAGAATTCTACCCTATCTTAAACACTAGAGGTAGAACTATACAACGTACAATTATTCAGAAGCAATTATACCTAAAATAGAAGTTAGTACTCATTTAAAAGAGATCTTAGACTTTCAATCTCCAGAACTGTGAGAAAATACATGTTATTTTAGCCACCCACTCTATGGTATTCTGTTAGGGCAAACCAAGTGGACTAATATAATATAGTTCACATAACCTTACTTTAGTTATTTAGACATGGTTTTCTTTAGTTCTTTGAACTTTTTTTTTTTTTTTAAGAAATGAGGTCTTGCTCTGTCACCCAGGCTGGAGTGCAGTGGCAATTGTCCCTCCTCAGTAAGTGCAAGCCACCATACCAGGCCCTTTGAACATATTTTAAATGGCTGATTTAAAGTCTTTGCCTAATATTAAAGTCCAACATTTGGGCTTCCTCAGGGTGCACTTTCTATTTTACTGCTTTCTCTCCTATGTGTGGACCATACTTAAGTGGTTTTTTGCATGCTTTGTAATAACAGTCTCTTGAAAACTAAACATTTTAAATAATGTAATGTGACATCTCAGAAAATCAGATTCTTCCCCTACCAGGTATTTGTTGTTATTACAGTTTACTGTTGTTACTGTTTATTTTGTTTCTTTTAGTGACTTTCCTAATTATCTAAAATATTAATTATCTATCCTATTTGGTCACTAAAGAAAGTCTCTGCTGTTCATTTGTGATCAGCTAATGACTGGGCAGAGACTTCCTTAAATGCTTAAAACCAGTATAAGTCTCAGTGTGTATTGACAGGCTAACTACATGTGTTAGGGCATACCTTTCACATTCAGCCAAGCAGTTTACAACCCTTCCTTAGCCTTTACTTCTTGCTTGCACAAAGCCTAGAGATTAATCAGAAACGACAGCTTAGGACCTTCTTGGTTCTTTCCTAAGCATGCAGCACACAACCCTACACATGCACATAGCCTTCTAGATTCCCAGAAATATACCAGAGCTTCTTAAATTTCCTTATGAACATCTCATTTCCCAGCTTTTCCTTTTAAGCTTCTTGGTTAGCCTATTATTCGATCTAACTATTCACTGTCACTCAAGATGGTGAGCACTCAAGTTGTTCAACAATTGCCTTTAACTGTTTTCAATAAACACTCCAGGGGGTAAAGGTTGTTTGTACTAAGTGAGCTTCAAGTCAGGTCAAATACAGATGGTCTTGTGAATGAGGTTTTTCAAGGAAATACTAGCTAGGTAAAATAATGACAACTTTGGGAATGGAGCTTTGAAGAACTCTAAACTCGATCTATCCCTTCCAGTGGCTGGTTTTCAACATGATTGGAGGCTGTTGGTTTTCAAGGCTACTGAGGAGCTAGAGGGAAAAGCGCAAATTAAAATGCCACAAAGTTTGCTGTTTTTGCCAAGGTTCAGCCATTTCTCTTGAATAAATGCTCACAGATTGCTGCAATTGATAAATATTCCAGGTACCCTTCAGTTCTTCATATTTGTTTACCTGGAGTCTGCTACCTTTCTGAAACTTCTACATATACTTTTTGCTGTGATTTCTTCTCCTATTTTTTCCATCAATTTGGTCTCACTGTTTCCTATCTTTCAGAAATCCATTAAAGTCTCATCAGCTGAAAGCCACCTTTCTTCATTTAACACCTTTAAAAAAATATCTAACATACTTACTAACATAGCCACTCAGAATCCTTTGTACTCAGAGCCCTGCTAAAGTAGACACAAATATCCAGCAGACCTACACTCAGCTAACCTCTCTTAAGGCTCCCTTTAGTGTGATCCTAAGAGAGCATTTCAGCTCTCATAACTTAGGCAACAGCACAAATCACATTTCTGTAACCAGAAAAACTGCAACCACCTACACCTCCCTGATAGGACTTTCTGTAGACAGATAAAAACCATCACCATACTGGTCAATACCTTCCATAAATAAATAGTGCAGCCAACTGACTGCAGTAAATTTGGTGAATTCTTCTGGCTACTTTGTTCTGGAGGCATGACTAACATATCACAGTATTATCAGCTGTAGCACTATTTATAGTAACTTTACACTTAACAAAACACTGTCAGAACTTACTGAGAAAGTTGCTTTTTAAAATATATACATATATTTAGGCTCTACCAAATTCTTAATAGAAAAAAATACTAGTTTACCAGAAATAGACTCTCAGCCAGGCGTGGTGGCTCACACTTGTAATCCCAGCACTTTGGTAGGCCGAGGTGGGTGGATTACTTGAGGTCAGGAGTTCAAGACCAGCCTGGCCCACACGGTAAAACTCTGTCTCTACTAAAAATACAAAAATTAGCCGGGCATGGTGGCACATGCCTGTAGTCCCTGGTGGAGGTTTCAGTGAGCTGAGATCACACCACTACACTCCAGCCTGGGTGACAGAGCAAGACTCTGCCTAAAAAAAAAAAGAAAGAAAGAAAAGAAAAGAAATAGTCTCTCTAAGAAGAATTGCTTTTATAATTTCTTTTTTTTTTTTTTGAGACACAGTTTCGCTCTTGTTGCCCAGGCTGGAGTGCAATGGCGCAATCTCAGCTCACCTCAACCTCCGCCTCCAGGGTTTAAGCAATTATCCTGCCTCAGCCTCCTGAGTAGCTGGGATTACAGGCATGCGCCACCACGCCTGGCTAATTTTGTATATTTTTAGTAGAGATGGGGTTCTCCATGTTGGTCAGGCTGGTCTCGAACTTCCAACCTCAGGTGATCCACCCACCTCAGCCTCCCAAAATGCTGGGATTACAGGTGCGAGCCACCGCGCCCGGCCTGTTTTTATAATTTCTAATATTACTTCTTAACAAAAATCATCCTTTCAAATTGTTTACAAAACAATCTTTTTTTTTTTTTTTTTTTTTTTGAGACAGAGTCTTATTCTGTCACCCAGGCTGGAGTACAGTGGCGCAATCTTGGCTCACTACAACCTCCGCCTCCTGGGTTCAAGCAATTCTCCTGCCTCAGCCTCCCGAGTAGCTGGGATTACAGGTGTGCACGACCATACCCAGCTAATGTTTTTGTATTTTCAGTAGAGACGGGGTTTCACCAGGTTGGCCAGGCTGGTCTCAGACTCCTGGCCTCAGGTGATCCACCCACCTCGGCTTCCCAAAGTGCTGGTATTACAGGCATGAGCCACTGCACTTCCCCCACAAGCTCCTAATAAAACAGGAAGATGTGTTCCACAGGAAAAATTTCAAAACCATAGTAAAAAGTATTAAGAAGGAGGAGGTTAACCTGAATTAGCTATGTCAAAGTGAGCTTAATAACAGTACAATAGTTCTACTATATTTCTTCCAACACTCCTTGGATCTCTCTCCAGTTTTAGTAACTTGTCAGCATAAGAATTTCTCTGTTTGTAGTGGGTGTTAACATGTGACATGAAAAAAAAAAACAAGAAATCAAAAAGAATAAGAATAAAAGAAATTTAAAAAAAAATTTGTTTGAAGATCCAGACTCAAAGACTCTAAAACTTTATCTTTATCCATATTCTTTAATCTGTGCAGTTAACATTTCTGAGAATCACAACATGAATATTCTATAAATGTGCTGCTTCCAGTTATATAGACAAAGTTGTACCCTATGTCATCAATTCTCTAACATTCTGTATACCTATATATCTCATCATCTATACATCAGTCCTATATATCAGCTTGTCAGTGTTTGGATAACACTGACTATACACTATACTAACAGAACTAAGTCTTTTGAAATCTATGTCTTTAGCTGTCAGAAGAACTGTAAAATCTAGGTTCAGTTTTTTTATGAATGTTTTACTTCTCCAAATTTATTTACCCCTTCAAAACTCCATCAGACAGGATAATATAAGTGTTTGTTAAAGAAAAATAAAATAAATAAATATCTTACACCAAAGATAAAAAGGAAAGAAATCTGGTCTTGAGTGAAAGTCAATTCACTAACTAGCTCCGCTTAGTTTTCCCAAATAGCAAACCATTAAAACTATTAAGATTACGGCCCAAATAACAAGTGGTTCCTAAGAGAGATTTAAAAAGTTGGGCCTGTAGCCTTGATAACCTTTAGCTTTAAATCCAACACACTACACAAGAACTTTCCCTACAGGTCCTCAAGACAAGATATTTTCAAGCTCCTGAACAATATAACATTAAATGTCAATCATGTCCTCTTACTCAGCAAATATATAGAACTCATCATAGTCACAAACACTCTCAGGAGCTCCAACTGTGAGTTGATACTATTAACAGCAAACATTTACGGAATGCTTCTTATAGGTCAGGTACCGTTCTAAGTACTTTTAATATATTAACTATTTTTTTCTTCTTCTTTTTTTTAATTGAGACAGAGTCTCGCTCTGTTACCTAGGCTGAAGCGCAGTGGCATGATCTCAGCTCACTGCAACCTCCACCTCCCAGGTTTAAGCAATTTTCATGCCTCAGCCTCCCGAGTAGCTGGGATTACAGGCATGTGCCACCATGCCCAGCTAATACATTAATTATTTTAATCTTTCAATAAGTCTATAAAATAGAAGCTATTTGTTATTATCACCATTTTACAGATGAGAAAACTAAGGCACAGGCCAGGTGCGGTGGCTCATGCCTGTAATCCCAGCACTTTGGGAGGCAGAGGCGGGCGCATCACGAGGTCAGGAGATCGAGACCATCCTGCCTAACACAGTGAAACCCCATCTCTACTAAAAATACAAAAAATTAGCCGGGCGTGGTGGTGGGCACCTGTAGTCCCAGCTAGTCGGGAGGCTGAGGCAGGAGAATGGCCTGAACCCGGGAGGCAGAGCTTGCAGTGAGCCGAGATTGTGCCACTGCACTCCAGCCTGGGCGACAGAGACTCCATCCCAAAAAAGAAAAAAAAAAAAAAAGAAAGAAAGAAAGAAAACTAAGGCACAGAGAGTAACTTGCCCAATGCTATACACATAGTAAGTCACCAACCTGGTATTCAAGCCCGGGCAGGCTAGCTTCAAAGCCTGAGTTCTCAAACCACAGCTATGTGTCTCATAATGGAACAATGCAGACAGAACTGGTGATATTTAAAAGCTGACTGAGCTTAAAATGTATGATATGCCATACTATAGTCATCAACAGCCAGAATTCTTAAGCCAAGTAATAAGAACATACGAGAAGATGGCAAGTCGTCTTCTTTATCCTTTACCATTCTCATTTTTTCCTCAGGCCTCCCAAGTATGAGTATGAGTTAACACAAGTGAAGTGCTTTAAATAGTGCCTGGCACATAGTAAGTGCTCACTAAGTGTTAAGAGAGGGTAGTGGTATAAAAATAGTAGAGTATGTCTGCTGACCCTGTTTCACTCTACCAGCTAGGATAGGCAAGGAACTGTCGATATTTCTATGTCCTTTCCCCCTTTGTGATTACAGGAAATGAATTGGGACAATACATAAATGTAATCCACTGTCCCAAACCCTAATGACTCTTCAATCATGTTATTTTACCTGACCATATACACATGAGCAAACTGCTTCATTCCTCAGTCCTCTTTTTTTGGTTTACAAAGACTGGACTGGGGCCAGAAGAGAGCAGAATAAAGCAGCTTTGTAACCTTTTGACTAGTTGCCAAGAACAGAAGCAAAGTTTGTGAAAACCAACTGAAAGGACCTAAACTTTTGACTGTTAGATGCAAACTAGCAAAGGATTCTAATGATAGAATCAATTAGATTCTATCTAATGATAAATACAACCGAGCATTTTCAACCGCATGATTCCAAAATAAGTTTTTAAAATAATGTGCCTAGAAATGGTAAAGAACAGAGATGACAGTAATGGTAATCAGGGCAACAGGACCTCCCTCTCTCAATGATTGTTCTGCAGCTATTTAGGTTAAAAGTTTTACAGAATCCATCCAGGTACTTTGCAGAGAAAAAAACTAGCAAACCTAAACATTTTCTTTTCTTTTTTTTTTTGGTAGAGACAGGGTCTCGCTATGTTGCCCAGGCTAGTCTTGAACTCCTGGGCTTAAGTGATCCTCCTACCTCAGCCTCCCAAAGTGCTGGGATTACAGGCATGAGCCACCACACCTGGCCCCAAACCTAAACATTTTCCATTAAAAAAAGACAATATTAGGGGAAAAATCTAGCAGTCACTAAAATTTTGCAAACTGCGGGTACATTGCATTAACTACGGAAACTAAAGAAAAAATTCAATTTCACCTAAAAGCTAATCATTCTGATGTATTCCCATAGTAACGGCGCTGATATCAACTTAGTGAATGGAAACCAGCAGTTTGTTTTAAATTAAAAACAATAAAACAAAATAGAGGCCAGGCACAGTGGCTTACACCTATAATTCCAGCACTTTGGGAGGCTAAGGCAAGAGGATCACTTGAGCCCAGGAGTTCAAGACCAGCCTGGGCAATACAGTGAAACCCCGTCTATAAAAAACAAAACAAACAAACAAAAAATTAGTGAGGCATGGTGGCAAACACCTGTAGTCTCAGCTGCTTGGGAGGCTGAGGCGGGAGGATCGCCTGAGCCCAGGAGGTTGAGGCTGCAGTGAGCCGTGATAGTGTCACTACACTTCAGCCCAGGTGATACAGGGTGAGATCCTGTCTCAAAAAACAAACAAACAAAATAGAATAGAAAATATTAATATTACAATGCATCACCAGTAGTAAAGATACTGTTTCAAGAAACTTCTGTTTCAATTTCAAATATTAATATATACATATATGTGTCTGAGTACTGGATAGCAATGTAAAATGTATTTTATAGTGGGTCATGATCAGAAAAGTTTGAAAGCCACTTTACCAGAAAAAAAAAAATGGCCAGTCAAAAAGGGAAGAAAATAACCACTTCATACTACATAGGAAACAACATTCAGAGTTTGATGGTTCTCTTTTTTGTTTGTTTGTTTTGAGATGGAGTTTCGCTCTTGTTGCCCAGGCTGGAGTGCAATGGCGCGGTCTCGGCTCACTGCAACCTCCGCCTCCTGGGTTCAAGTGATTCTCCTGCCTCAGCCTCCCAAGTAGCTGGGATTATAGGCGCCTGCCACCACACCTGGCTAATTTTGTATTTTTTTTAGTAGAGACGGGGTTTCACCATGTTGGCCAGGCTGGTCTTGAACTCCTGCCTCTCAGGTGATCCTCCCACCTTGGCCTCCCAAAGTGCTGGGATTACAGGCATAAGCCACCACGCCCAGCCAATGGTTCTCTAAATTGTAGTTTTATATAAGCAAGCCTCTGAAAGAGAACAAAAAAGATAAAGGAAACCACTGAGTTACTTCCAAAGATTTTTTTTTTTGCACAGAATGTGAGATACCTACAGTAAATAAATATATACTAACAGAAAATACATAGAAATGAAAGCAAAAATTTTCAGTTTATCTAGCTATTAAATGCCCCACTAAATATGAGAGATGGCCTATTTGCGAAGCTCTAGTTCTCACTCTCAAGAATATTATTCATTAGTGTTGCTTAACTACTGCTTCCTAACCTATAGCAGAGGAACACCTAGTGAAAAGGAAAAGCAGATTTCAAAAATTATTCTTTAAATTATCACAGATGTTTCCTAAATTTGACATTTTTAAATTTAAAAGAGAAAAATTCAGTGATGTAATAAAACACTGATTTTTATAAGATATTTAGATACTATTTTTTATCCTATAATGTTCTCTAAAGTCTGAAATATTCCCCCAAAATTCATACATGGATTTTGGAATATAAAAGAATATATTGGATTATATAAAAGAACATATTGGATTATTCTTTTGGTAAAGAGAGTGAGATTATCATATTCATATCATCAATCTACTAGGAAAAAATTAACATCACTGTGCTAAATTAAATGTTCCTCTTATTTTGAAAAGGGGGAAGGGCACAACAGGTAAAGTTGACCTAAATCGTTTTCAGTCTCTATGGAAACTAAAGAAAAAATTCAATTTCACCTAAAAGCTAATCATTCTAATGTATTCCCGTAGTAACGGCGCTGATAGCAACTACCTACCAATTTTCCTAAATTCAGTAATTGCTACAATATTAAATTTCAGGTGAAAGAAAACTATTGAAATTTTTAAATACACTGATAATCAGACCCACATATAAAAGGGAATTGCTTTGAATCAAAAATTAAATGTTTAACTAAAAGTAAAGAACATTCTAAATATCAACAAGTATTATCATCATAGCAAAGCTTACTCTGTTCAACTCCATAACAATACTTTTCCCACCAAGTGGAAAAAGAAGGACAAAAGCTACTATAAAAAACAGTATACTTAACGTCTCAATTAATAAGAATTAACATGAGAATTAAAATTAGTATTCCTAATCAAATGTTACTTCTTACCAGAAATATTTATACTTTTTCTGTAAACCAGATTCTGTGATTCTCGACTGCTTTCAAAATATTCAGAAAAATAATATCATTATCTGAGTACAAGACTCCTGCATTAAGGTGCACTTCAACTTATATAAAATAATCTCCTTCCCCCAGATATTTGATTAAATTTTTTTATTTGGGCTTAATAAAGGCACAAAAGAACCATCTTAATATGATCAATAATATTCTAGATGACTATTATTTGCATCTTCTCATTTAGAAAGTAATTTGTTTGTGAAAGTTCCCCTCATCTTTTCTAAAGTAAAAATAAAATCACTAATTTAAATATACTACTCTAAACATGATAGCCCTAAAGAGATGAATGTACTCTAAACATGATAGTCCTGAAGAGTTGAATGTACTTAATTTCACACAAATTTCCAAATTTGGAAATGAGACCAGTGGTGAATCAGATGTTTCAGTTTTAGTCTTCTGTTTTATATTTCAAGTTGTTAAATTCATATGGGAATGGTAAGATTTAAGTATTTTAAGACTATTACATAGGTTTGTTTAATACTCTGAAGATAAAAGAAAAAAATTAACTTCGAGGGGCCATTTTATAAAAAATAGTGACTTATCTCCAAGTAACTCCAAAGTAATTAACTTCCATAAGATAATTTTTCTAACGGGGGAGGAATTTGATCCCGTATTGCTTTCTTAATATATGGTTTTGCCATCTGAGAAACATCGATAGTAAAAGGTTTGCAATTTGCCTTAAGCCAGCATTAGTAAAAAGGCCAAGTAAAACCCTCCCTTAAGGTTCCTAACCAAAAGCAGTATTCTTTTGTGTTTCAGACAAACTAGATTTTTAACCTCAATCTATAAAGAAAGAAATCACTAAAGTAGTAGACCCTTGTACAAAAAAGATTAACTCAGGAGCCAAAAAGACTAAGTTCAAATCCAGCTCTTTGATAACTAGTTGTGTTACTTTGGGCAAGTTACATAACTTCTGTACCTCGGTTTCCTTATATGTAAAATGGAGATAGTAAGAAGAGTACCCTTGGCTGGGCACGGTGGCTCACACCTGTAATCTCAGCACTTTGGGAGGCTGAGGCAGGCAGATCACGAGGTGAGGAGTTTGAGACCAGCCTGACCAACATGGTGAAACCCCGTCTCTACTAAAAATACAAAAATTAGCCGGGCATGGTGGCACATGCCTGTAATCCCAGCTACTCAGGAGGCTGAGGCAGGAGAATCACTTGAGCCTGGGAGGCGGAGGTTGCAGTGACCAGAGATTGTGCCACTGCAATCTAGCCTGGGCGACAGGGCAAGACTCTGTCTCAAAAAAAAAAAAAAAAAAAAAAAAAAGAATAGTACCCTTATTTCATAGGGTTGTAAAGATTAAAGAGTTAATACATGTAAACTACTTAGAATAGTTCCTGGTACATAGTAAGTGCTATGTAAAGTTCACTTTTATTTTTACTGTTTTACCACTACAGAGTTTCATGGTTCAGTTGTGAAAAAGTTTCCCAAGTGAAAATTATTTGATTGTATCTATAACGAAAGAACATGATTTTATGTTAAGTTTATTTAATTCTAATTATGTTAAGTCTTACGTTTAATTCAGAAATGTACAAATAAGATCAAATTCAGAATTTAAGTGTACATATCAGCCTGGTACAATATTACCTAGCCACATAAATAGCCTAAATATGTATTACTGTAAGTGTACACAGTAGGTGCCTAAGCAATATTTGCTGAAATAAATGTCTTACAAAGAGTATTGCTAATTATTTTCTAGGGAAGAAAATGAAAACCATCTAACTGCTACAAACATTAACCAAGCTAATAAGTTAAAGTGCATCCAACACAATCTGTGGTAAGATCTTCATGATATTAAGCACTGACTGACTGCCTTGGGCTGATCTGTTAACTTATTTACAGTAAGTTGGCACTATTTAAACTACACATTCCTTTTCTGATTCAAAATACTATTGCATACTTAAATGGGAAAACAGCAAAGACATATTTTAGGAAGCCCATATTTTAAATGGCTGTTTTTAAATATACTATAAATAACAGAGAAAATGCCTAAATTACTTCTACATTTAATAATTAGCTACCCTGGAACTTAGGTTGATGGAACTAAATAAAAATATCAAGGATGATATGTTCCATTATTTGCTATGTTATCTGACAGTAAAAGATACCAGTATCAACAGGGTAGTTTAGAGCTTAAGCCATACACTTTGTAAAGGAATATGTACTTGTATTTTTAAGTTAATTAGAAAACAGAAAGTCCACCTATTTTCCACCTTACTATCTATATAACAATTCAACCTTTTGGTATAAACCAATTAGATGAACATCTGGGAAGCATTGACTATTCCTAATATATACATATATATATTTTTCAGTTTTTTTTTTTTTTTGAGACGAGTCTCGCTCTGTTGCCTAGGGTGGAGTGCAGTAGCACGATCTCAGCTCACTGCAACCTCCGCCTCCCTGGTTCAAGCAATTCTCCTGCCTCAGTCTCCCGAGTAGCTGGGACTACAGGCGTACGCCGCCATGCCCAGCTAATTTTTTGTATTTTAGTAGAGATGGGGTTTCACCGTGTTGCCCAGGCTGTTCTCCAACTCCTGAACTCAGGCAATATTCCTGCCTCGGCCTCCCAAAGTGCTGACTATTCCTAATATTTTAAAATACACATTTCTATTTTGAACTATTCTTCCTCCATTTAAATCATACATGAGCTAAAGTATCATGTTGTTACATGCAGAACAGAAATATCTTTTGGACAAACTGCTACCTAAAAAGAAGTTCCATGAGCCTTTTATTTATAATCAAAACAAAATAAATGAAGTCATGAAACAGCTTAGGCAGAGCACAGAAACCATAACGCTACAAGGCAGAAGTGACAAGGACTTGTTGGAGGTATACTTTGTTTCTTAAATATTCAAAACTACGTCAGCCGCCTGTGGGTGGTGGCTCACACCTTAATCCCAGCACTTTGAGAGGCCGAGGCAGGGAGATTGCTTGAGTCCAGGAGTTTGAGATCAGCCTGGGCAACATGGTGAAACCCTGCCTCTCCAAAAAAATTTAAAAATTAGCCAGGCATGGTAGCATGAACCTGTAGTCCCAGCTATTCTGGAGGCTGTGGGAGGATGGCTTCAGCCCAGGAGGTCGGGGCTGCAGTGAGCCGAGATCGTGCCACTGCACTATAGCCTGGCCAACAGGGCAAGGTTTTGTTTTTTGTCTCAAAAAACAAACAAACAAAAAACTACATCTCCTTAAACATAGGATTCAAGGACCAAAAAACAAACAACCAAACAAAAAAATGTAAGACAAAGTATATTAGCAAATAAAATGACAAAAAAGAACCAAAAATAATCAAACCAAACCAAAATAAGAAAACTTGGTAAGCATAAAACTAATATGCAGAAACATATTTTAAATTGAGCCCTTAGAACTACCAACTAAAGTAGAAATTTTTATAGAAAATCAACAGTAATTTTTTTTCCTGAGCTTTAAAAACAAACACACATTAAGCCGTCTCTGGGTTTTTTTGTTTCTTTGTTGGTTTGGTTTGGTTTGGCAGCTAGGTGGAGGGGCAGGCTTGAAGATCAGCAGCATGAACACAACTGCTCCAATGACAACACAGGATGCTCATTTCAGTTAATGGCTTCAATGCAGAATATACAGGCCAAAGTCATTTTAGAAGAACAAAAGAGAAAGACTCCTAAAACTTTTCAACTTCTACTTCTGCACAAAACAGTTTCTTTCTCTAGTCCCTCTTTGAAGGCAAAATGACTTCGGCTTTGGATTTTAAAATCCGTGTCACAGATTTCTTATCCTAATAGTCTCATTCATACATGACATATACTGAAATGACCCACTAAATACTATATTGTGCTTTCCAGCCTATGGCTTCAATGGTATTAACACCCGCTACTCTGAGAGCATGTACAGGACTTCTTGACTTAAAAAAAAATGACCTTGGAAATTAACTGTTTAAGTTGTAATTTCTTTTTTTTTTTTTTAAGAGAGTCTCACTCTGTTGCCCTGTGGAGCGCAGTGATGTGATCACAGCTCACTGTAACCTCAAAATCTTGGGCTCAAGCAATCCTCCAACCTCAACCTCCTGAGTAGTTGGGACTACAGGCGCACACCACTACACCAGGCTAATTTTGTCTATGTTGCCCAGGCTGGTCTCGAACTCCTGGCCAATCCTCTGGCCTTGGCCTTCCAAAGTGCTGGGGATTATAGGTGTGAACCACCATGCCAGACCTAAACCCTAATTTCTTTATGTTTTGTAAATAAGAGTGCCACTTCTTACCAGTGACAATGGTATATAATCTTTAAAACTAGATTTTATTATTTTCTATTGTTTTGAAGACAGAGTGATTTCCCATCATTTTTGGGGTTTAATGTTCTTATATTAATCTGCATTAATTAAGCTGGCATTCCCATGGCTTAAATGAAGCCCACAAACCTGAAGGTAAGGAAGCAGCTGGAGTAAGCCATACACATTGGGGTTTGTTTTGAAGGATGGAAAATAGTAAGGCCAGGTTGGACAGAAGCTAGAGCTAGGTAGTGGGGAGGAGGTACACATAAGAAACTTTCAAAGAGGCTTCGCTTAGCAGTTAGATAAGTCCTGAAAGCCAATCAGAAGGGTCCTTCTCTGTGGCTTCTAGGACTAACATGGCCAAGCTCCAAAGTCCTTTGCTAAAAACAGCTGAAGAGAGCCCAATTTTGGAATAAGCCAAGGACTATACACACTTATATGTATATGTATCATATAATGAAGGAGATTTTTCTATAGCTAATTAGCCAAAAGATAAGCAGGTGCTCAAAGCTGTATTTAAGTTCATACTGAAGTACTACATTTTAAAGCACAATTTATAGATTACAGAAACTGATGACACAAAAACCGCTGCAATCAAGTGCTAGATATACACTATAAACATCGGGAAAAAATAAAGATTACCCAAGCCTGTACTCTAGATCACAAAATTTGGGAAAGGGAGCACTAACCATTATTAAATGCAATTCCTTCATGTTATAAATGACTTTAAACCTCTAGGGAAATTTAAGAAAGGTGCCCTAAATCTCAAAATGAGAAAATGATAGTTTTACTACAAAGGTGGAAATGGTAAGGAAAAAAAAATACAAAAGTTAGAAGAATATTCTAAGTAATGTACTTCTAAGTAATGTAATTCTAAGTAAAGTCTGGCTAATGAAGGAAGAGGAAGACAAACAGAAAACTTAATACAGTAAAAATGAAAAAATGCATATGTGCATACTAAGTTTAAAGAAGATTACTTTGAAATTACTATAGTGAACTCTTCAGCAGAACACTTTTCGGGAACAACACAATAAATTCATAAATCTGGGGCTAATGATCTCTCCACAAATTCTGTCCTCTACCATCACAAGTGTCCTGTAAGAAACGTCCATGCCGAAAACAGAGCTGAACGTCCCAAAACATTCGCATTTTTGCCTCAGCTGTGCACATCCATTCTCATGGGAACACAAAACTGACAGAACGTCCTCATGACTTGTCAATTAACAAGATCGCGCCAGCCCAACTGCTAGCAGTACCGTGTGCCTGTCACCTGTTAGCTGCTCTTGACAGAGCCCCAAAACTGAGGTAAAGCGAAGAACTAGGAACGCCTTTGTTGTACCCTAACTATGGAAGCTACCAGAGTTCAGTCTAACCCGGCGCCTTAAGGCAAAACTTCCCCCAGGCTGGGGAAGTCTTCCCATTTCGGGGCTTTGGCAAAGCCCTCCTCTAGCTAAGGACAGGCAGAAGAACCCCAGGAGAAGCACTGTCACCTACTGGTCCCAGGAGGAAGGATCAAAGCTGAAGAAAGTTGAGGGACAAGGAACTAGGACCCTAGGGAGAGGCTCAGTTTCTCGGTGGTGAAGTAAGCACAATTAGAAGGTGGGCCGTCTCGCTGGGTGAAAGAACGCTGAGATTCCAGATCAGGGGTAGGGGAAAAGAGGTTCTAAAAGAAAGGAGGAGGAGAAAAAAGGAGAGGCAGTGACTGAGAGAAGCGCTGAGGCGTAAGGCAAGAAACCGAGGTTGGAAAAGGACTGATGAGGCTGAGGAAAAACAGCGAGGCGACAGATGCACGGAAGCGCGAAAAGGCTAAGCTGAGGTGAATAAGGCGAGGCCAGCGTGAAGGAAAGGGCTGAGGTGAGTGAAGCACTGCAGGGACAAGGGACAGGCGAAGAGACTCCCACCCACAAGGACCGAGGCAGAACTCTAGACCCATCCCCCTTCAGGCTGTGCTCGCCCGGCTGCGCTCAGACCCTGTCGGCAGCGGAGACTCACCCAAAGGCTGTAAAAGCCCCACAACAGGACATGGAGACCAGTCCAGACCCACAGTAGAACCAAGCGAGCGGAGGAAACCGCGGCGTTAGCGTGACCCGGATGCGCATCCCTAGGAACCGGAAGTAAGCGGCCAGAGTCACTTCACAATCCACACCTCGTTCCACTAGAAACCTCTGGGCGCATGTGTTGAGTCTGACCGGGCGGGGAAGCGCCTAGGCTCCGCCCACTCCGCCGGCCCGGCGAGCCCCGCCCATGGCCACGCCCCTCTCGGTGCCTCGGAGACCAGCAGCTTCTGGATGAGCCCCAGGCAGTCCTGACGGTACTACAGCCTTCACTTTTAAGGAGGTCTTTAAAAATGCGCGTAATCCCTACCTCGCTAAAAGGAACGTAAGAAGTATTGGGTGCATTTGGTAGATTTAGAAAAACTGGGAAGGAGAATGAGTGGGAAGTTTTGGAAGACATTTGGGAGGCTAGCCCAAGGTGATCTTGTTTTTTTTTTTTTTTGGTTTGTTTTTGTTTTTTTGAGACGGAGTTTCGCCCTTGTTGCCCAGGCTGGAGTGCAATGGCGCGATCTCGGCTCACTGCAACCTCCGCCTCCCGGGTTCAAGCGATCCTCCTGCCTCAGCCTTTCGAGTAGCTGGGATTACAGGCATGTGCCACCACGCCCGGCTAATTTTGTAGTTTTAGTAGAGACGGGGTTTCTCCATGTTGGTCAGGCTGGTCTTGAACTCCCGACCTCAGGTGATCCGCCCGCCTGGGCCTCCCAAAGTGCTGAGATTACAGGCGTGAGCCACCGCACTTAGCCCTTTTTTTTTTCTTTTGACACAGAGTCTCGCTCTGTCGCCCAGGCTGGAGTGCAGTGGCGCGATCTCGGCTCACTGCAACCCCCGCCTCCCGGGTTCAAGTGATCCTCCCACCATAGCCTCCTGAGTAGCTAAGACTACCGGCGCGCACCACCACGCCCAGCTAATTTTTGTATTTTTCGGTAGAGACGGGGTTTCGCCACGTTGCCCAGGCTGGTCTCCAACTCTGGAGCTCGGTTGATCTAACCCCCTTGGCCTCCCAAAGTGCTGGGATTACAGGCGTGAGTCATCACACCTGGCCCCAAGGTGATCTTTTTATCCCCAAATTTAGTTTATTCTTAATATTATATTAAGCTTACAATTCACTTCGTGCACACTGTTTTCAGAAGCAAAATTCTTAAATGTTTCGTTAACTTTAAATTACAACCAAAGTATGGGCTAGAAGCAAGGTTGAATTCAGGCTTTGTGGAGACTTGACGTTTATTCAATTTGGGGGCCCTCTTTAAAATAATCAAGGCCAGGCACAGTGGCTCACGCCTGAAATCCTAGCACTTTGGGAAGCGAAGGTCGATGGGTTGCTTGAGCCCCGGAGTTGGAGATCACCCTGGGCAACAAAATTAGACCCTGTCTCTACAGAACAAACAAAGCAAAACAAACAAACAAAAAAAAAACCAGAAAAATTAGCCAGGTGTGGTGGCACGCACCTAACTGAGCCCAGGAGGTAGAGGCTGCGGGGAGTTGATTATGCCACTGCACTCCAGCCTAGGCAACACAGCGAGACTCTGTCTAAAAAAAAAAAAAAAAAAAAAAAAAATCAAAAATTACAATATTTGATATAAAAGTGAACCTTTTATAATGAGAAAAATTAAAAACATTTTTATTAGCTCACAAATACCACGAATAACAAAATCCAGAAAAAACCTATTTTTTCTACATTTTTTGACTGTATATTTGATCACCTCTTCCGATGACAACAATGTACTAAGCAACATCATTTACTAAGATCCTTAACTCCTCTCTCACATCCCACGTCTACTCCATCAGCAAGTTCTGCAAGATCTGCCTTCAAAATCTGTCCAGAACCTGACCATTTACTGCCTCCGTTGGTATAAACCAGTCAGTCAGTGACTGTGAGTGCCCTATTTATACCCTTGCCTTCCCGCAATCTTTTGTTTGTTTGTTTTTTTCAGACGGAGTCTCCCTCTGTCACCCAGGCTGGAGTGTAGTGGACTGATCTTGGCTCACTGCAACCTCTGCCTCCTGGGTTCTCCTGCCTCGGCCTCCTGAATAGCTGGGATTACAGGCGCCCGCCAGCACGCCCGGCTAATTATTATATTTTTAGTAGAGATGGGGTTTTGCCATGTTGGCCAGGCTGGTCTTGAACTCCTGGCCTCAAGTGATCCGCCCGCCTCAGCCTCCCAAAGTGCTGGGATTACAGGTGTGAGCCTCCATGCCCGGCCCCCACAATCTATTAATATAGTAGCAATGGGCTCCTGTTAAAACCCTAATTAGATCATGTCCTTCCTCCAGTGCATTCCTATTTCGGAGTAAAAACCAAAATCCTTACATTGGCCTACAGGACCCTCAAGATTTGACACCTCCAATACAGCTCTGCTTTAACCTCAACTCCTGCTCCTTCTGTCATCCTTCCCCTTAAAGCACACTGGCCTCTGCCATTCCTCAAACCTACAGGTAGGCTCAGGGCCTTTGTGCTTTTTAATCCGTCTGCCTGGAGTGCTCTTCCCCCAGATACCTGCATCATTCACCCGCTCACCTCATTTACATCTTTATTCACATGTCACTTTCTCAATGAGATCTTCCCTGACACTACATTTAAAATTGGAACACTACCATCCTCCCTGTACTTTCCCATCCAAGTTGCTTGTAAATTTGGCTTAGTGTCTCTCTCCACCTACCAGAATGTAAGCTCCATGAGTCCATGGATGTTTGTCCGATTTGTTCACGGACGTTTTTCAGCACCAGAATGGAGCCTGGCACATTGTAGGCACTCAGTAAATGTTTGTTGAATGAAGGGCTAAATTGCTCATTTACTTTGCTTTTCCTGATCTGAAACCCTGCAAACTGAGCCACCACCTCCACTAGAGGGAGCCCATGAGTAACCAATGCAATAGCTCCAGAAAAGTTATGCCTAAAGCATTTACATACATATACACTCTGTTTAAGGACAGGAATATGTTCTGAGAAATCCCTCATTAGGTAGTTTCATCATTGTGCGAACATCGTAAAATGGACTTATACACACCTAAGCTATATGGTATAATCTATTGCTCCTAGGCTACAAATCTGTACAGCATATGACTGTACTGAATACTGTAGGCAATTGTAACACAATGGCAAGTATTTGTGTATTTAAACATATAAAAACATAGAAAAGGTACAGTAAAAATATTAAATAATCTTATGGGACCGCCATCATATATGCATTCTATCATTTACCAAAATATCATTATGTGGCAGCTATGATTCTAAAACAGAGCTACAAGAAAGCATGCAAATTCCTCCCCAGAGTAGAAGCTGTACCTTGCTGGTGCTCCAGTGTCTTTACAGTCATTTAAGAATAAAATCCAGACTGGGTGTGGTGGCTCATGCCTATAATCCCAGCACTTTGGGAGGCCGAGGCAGGTGGATCATGATGTCAACAGATCGAGACCATCCTGGCCAACATGGTGAAACCCCGTCTCTACTAAAAATACAAAAATTAGCTGGGCATGGTAGCACGTGCCTGTAATCCCAGCTTCTCAAGAGGCTGAGGCAAGAGAATTGCTTGAACCAGGACCTGGGAGACGGAGGTTGCAGTGAGCTGAGATCAGGCCACTGCACTCCAGCCTGAGCTACAGAGTGAGACTGTCTCCAAGAAAAAAAAAAAAAAGAATAAAATCCAAAGGCTGGGCACGGTGGCTCCCACCTGTAATCCTAGCACTTTGGGAGGCCGAGGCAGGCAGATCACCTGAGGTCAGGAGTTCAAGATCAGCCTGGCCAATATGGTGAAACCTCATCTCTACAAAACATACAAAAATTAGCCAGGTGTGGTGGCAGGCACCTGTAGTCCCAGCTACTTAGGAGGCTGAGGCATGAGAATCACAGGAGGCAGAGCATGCAGTGAGCCGAGATGGCACCACTATACTCCAGCCTGGGCAACAGAGTGAGAGACTCCATCTCTAAAAATAAACAAATATATAAAAATAAAATAAAATAATAAAAATAAGACCTCTAATTTATATATTTCCATTTTGAAAAGACATGATGAATGTATGATCAGTGTTTCGTAACAGTTATTAATTTAAACCCTCCTGATTGACATATATGAAGTACAATGGTCTGGATTTTATTTCTGTTGATGTTCTATATTGTACTTGAGGCAATTTCTTATAATATACATGATGGTTGAGCTTCTAAAAGCAATCTGTAGTTGGTAGGATTGTAAAATGGTGCAACCTTATGGAAAGCAATATGGTGGTTCCTGAAAAAAATGGAAAATAGAACTAATGTGTGATCCAGGAATCCCCTTCTGGGTATATATCCCTAAGAAATGAAAGCAGGATCTCCAAGAGATATTTGCACACCCATGTTCACAGCAGCACTATTCACAATAGCTAAGAGATGGAAGCAACCCAAATGTTCATTGATGGATGAATGTATAAACAAATTTGGTATACATACAATGGAATACTATGCAACCTTAAAAAGGCAGGAAATTCTGTCTGGGTGCAGTGGCTCATGCCTGTAATCCCAGCACTTTGGGAGGCTGAGGCGGGTGGATCACGAGGTCAAGAGATCGAGACCATCCTGGCCAACATGGTGAAACCTTGTTTCTATTAAAAATACAAAAATTAGCTGGGCATGGTGGCATGCGCCTGTAGTCCCAGCTACTCAGGAGGCTGAGGTAGGAGAATCAATTGAACCCAGGAAGCGGAGGTTGCAGTGAGCCGAGATCACACCATTGCACTCCAGCCTGGTGACAGAGCAAGACTCCACCAAAAAAAAAAAAAAAAAAAAAGAGCATGTACACATGCTACAACATGAATGAATCTTGAGGACATTATGCTAAATGAAATAAGCCACTCACAAAAGGACAAATACCGTATGATTCCACTGATATGAGTTATCTAAATTAGTCAAATTCATAGATATGGAAAGTAGAATGGTGGATATAAAGGGTTGGGGAGAGAGGACAAAAGGGAGTTCTTTAATGAGTATAGAGTTTCAGTTCTTCAAAATGAAAAGGTTGAGATCTGTTTCATAGAAAGCAAATATACTTAACACTACTAAACTGTATAATTAAAAATGGTTAAGTTGGTAAATTTTATGATATGCGTTTTTACCACAAATAAATAAATTAATAATGTTTAAAATCTGTAGGAACCTAGTCATCACTGTAATAAAGACATGGGTCACTTTTGCCTACTTGACCCTGCATGGAGATTACTAAAGTCTTTTTCACAGTTTTGTTCAAACTTTCACCAGCAAATGCCTTTGGAATAGAATAAATTCAAATTTGTAAGATATTTAGTAACCATTGCTACCTTCAGAGCACAGCATTTCCAGTTTCCTGAGTATAGTATCTTTACCCACAGGCATCTTTTCCATATCATCATTACTACTCTTCATATTTTTCCAGCAAATCAGTATCATTTAGCAACATCCAAGATCTCTTACTTGCTTTATAGAGAATGTGTCTTGAACAAAACTTGAGTGTTTTAGGAACACCTTGCAGGAATGCATGCTATAAAACTGTAACCATGTGCCAGGTGCAGTGGCTCATGCCTATAATCCCAACACTTTGGGAGGCCAAAGCGGGTGGATCACTGGAGACTGGGAGTTCGAGACCAGCCTGGGCAACATAGTGAGACCCCCGTCTCTACTAAAAATACAAAAATTAGCTGGGCATGGTGGCATGTGCCTGTAATCCCAGGTACTCAGGAGGCTGAAACATCAGAATCACTTGAACCCAGGAGGCGGAGGTTGCAGTGAGCCGAGAATGCACCACTGTACTCTAGCCTGGGTGATGGAGCCAGACTTTGTCCAAACAAACAAACAAACAAACAAAAAACCTGTAACCATGGATTAAAACTATAACTGTGGAAATCGACATGAGACGTAAATGGGACATTTTCTCCATCCTTACCACAGTCAGCTTTGTATTCACCAAGACCACACTTAGCATGTACTCTGGTGATCTGTAAATACATAACAAACTATCCCAAAACTCAGTGGCTTAAAACAACAACCACTATATTATATCTGACACTTTTTGAGTCAGGAATTTGGGCAGGGCTCAGCTGGGTGATTTCTCTGTTCCATACTGTATCAACCAGAGTCAGCTGATGGCATTCTAGCTTACAGCCAGGTTAGTCTGGAGGGTCCAATACATATGCCTGACACTGAAAGGCTGGGTTCAGCTCGCCCCCAATTCATGTAGCCTCAGAGCCTTTCCACGTGGTCTATTAGGGTAGCTGAACTTCTCACATGGCAGCTCACGGATCCATACAGACAGGTTGTGGAAGCTGCCATTCTTTTAAGTCCAGCCTGGAAAGAGGCACAACATCACTTCCATTTTAGTCTATTGGTCAAAGCAGTCATAGAAATCTCCTAGATTCAAGGGAGGCGACATAGACTCCACTTTGTAATATGAAGAATGTCAAATAATTTGCAGCCAACTTTAATTCACTACAGTGTAGTTTCTTTACACTCTGTATCTGACTTTTTTTTTTTTACCTCCCCAAAACTATTGTCCGAGTAACTGTTATCTGTCTGATGTTCACGATAAGAGCTCCAGCGGAAAAGTTCATCTTGATTTGTATCTACCTGTTTACTCAGCAACTACTTTGTAAAACTCCAGACTCTGAGGACATGGTAAAAAACAAATCAGCTGCATGTAGCGGCTCACACCTGTACACAACGCTTTGGGAGGCTGAGGCAGAGGGATTGCTTGAGGCCAGGAATTCGTGATCAGCCTGATCAACATACTGACACCCTGTCTCTACAAAAAAGAAAAAAAAAAAAGCCAGGCATGGTGGCACATGCCTGTAGTCTCAGCTACTCAGGAGGCTGAGGTGGAAGAATTGCTTGATCCCAGGAGTTCGAGTCTGCAGTTACCTATGATTGCGTCACTACACTCCAGCCTGGGTGACAGAGTGAGACCCTGTCTCAAAAACGAGACAAAACAAAAACACCATAAATCAGGCTAAACTCCCCACCCTCATGGAGCTCACATTCTAATCAACCCATAGACAGAAATGTGTGTTGAATGTGTTCAACTGGGACTTAACACTCTTTCCTACTTCATTCTAGTGAACCTTCCCATACTGTAGAGGTGGAAGTTTATAAATGGCATTTCACAGGCTTCCATCCACGTAGGATTCTGGGTGAGAACCAGATATGGTCCATTAGGTGTACTTGGGTAAGATTTGTAAGGTAGAAATGAAGAAGAAGCCATTTTCCTGCACTTGGCTATTTCTGTTGGCCAATATGATCATTGCTGGAGACATGGGGTTTTTCTGAGGCAGAATATCAGTTTGTTTTGTTTTGTTTTGTTTTGAGAAGGAGTTTCACTCTTGTCTCCCAGGCTGGAGTGTAATGACACGATCTCAGCTCACTGCAACCTCCACCTCCCAGGTTCAAGCGATTCTCCTGCCTCAGCCTCTCAAGTAACTGGGATTACAGGCACCTGCCACCACACCCGGCTAATTTTTATATTTTTAGTAGGGATGGGGTTTCACCATGTTGGCCAGGCTGGTCTCGAACTTCTGACCTCAAGTGACCCACCCGCCTCAGCCTCCCAAAATGCTGGGATTCCAGGTGTGAGCCACCACACCCAGCCCAGAATTTCAGTTTCTAGTCTCTCTGAGTCTTGAAAGGTAGTAGCAGCAATAGGCCGGGCACGGTGGCTCACGACTGGAATCTCAGCACTTTGGGTGGATCTCTTGAGGCCAGGAGTTCAAGACCAGCCTGGGCAACATGGCAAAACCCTGTCTCTACTAAAAATACAAAAATTAGCCAGGCGTGATGGCAAGCGCCTGTAATCCTAATTACCCAGGTGGCTGAGGCACAAGAATCACTTGAACCTTGGAGGTGGAGGTTGCAGTGAGCTGAGATAGCACCACTGCACTCCAGCCTGGATAACAGAGTGAGACTCTGTCTTAAAAAAAAAAAAAAAAAAAAATGAATGAATGAAAGGTACTAGCAGCAATGATGGCTTGCAAAAACAGTACTTATCCAATCCTCTTCTTCTTCTTTTTTTTTTTTTTTTTGTGAGAGTCCCACTCTGTTTCCCAGGCTGGAGTGCAGTGGTGCAATCTCGATTCACTGCAACCTCCACCTCCCAGGTTCAAGCAATTCTCCTGCCTCAGCCCCTGAGTACCTGGGACTACAGGCGTGCACCACCATGCCCTGCTAATTTTTGTATTTTTAGTAGAGATGGGGTTTCACCATCTTGGCCAGGCTGGTCTTGAACTCCTGACCTCATGTGATCCACCCGCCTCAGCCTCCCAAACTGCTAGGTGGCGCCCAGCCTACTATATATTATTTAGACCAGTGGTTCTCAAAGTGTGGTCTGGGGACCTCCTGGAGACCTCCAAGACACTAACAGGGAGTAAGTGAAATCAAAACTACTTTAAAAATGATACTAACTCATTATTTGCCTTTTTCACTCTCATTCTTTCAAAAGTGTGGTGGAATTTTCCAGGGGCTATGTGCTGCTTCATTGCTAATGGCTAATGGAATGTGTGCTGGTATATTCTTGCGTTTTCAAAATTCCTCAGTTTTAATTTCTAAAAGAGAAAATATAAATAGCTATAATCCATATAAACAAAAGCTCTTTGGGGTCACCAGTAATTTTTTTTTTTTTTTTTTTTTTGAGACGGAGTCTCCTTCTGTTGCCCAGGCTGGAGTGCAATGGCGCGATCTCAGCTCACTGCAACCTCTGCCTCCTGGGTTCAAGCAATTGTCATGCCTCAGCCTCCTGAGTAGCTGGGATTACAGGCACATGCCACCACATCCGGCTAATTTTTTGTTTATTGTTTTTTGGTTTTTTTTTTAGTAGAGATGGGGTTTCACCGTATTGGCCAGGCTGGTCTCGAACTCATGACCTCAGGTGATCCACCCACCTCGGCCTCCCAAAGTGCTGGGATTACAGGCGTGAGCCACCACATCCGGCCATCGGGCTCACAAGTAATTTTTAACAGCATTAAGGGATTCTGATATCAAAACATTTGAGAACTGCTGACCTAAGTCATTGTGTATATTCATTCTTGTACTATTTGCAGTGGCTCCACTTTGGCCATTTCTGGATGCCTGATTCCCACACATGGCTATACCCATGCCATGTTCAACACCCTCCTACCAGGATGCCTTTCTATTTTGATTAAAACACTTGAGACAGTATCTTCTTGCACATGACCAGTAACAGCTGTTTTGGCACAGCCTTGGGACTCCGCATAACTGTGAATTGTCCTCATGGCCAACACAAGACCCACAGACCAGCCCTTTGCCCTGCTGGTGCTGGATTATCTTTTCTGGCTGACTCATCTGGGATATCTGGTTTCTGCCCCTGCCTTTGCCCTATTGAGCACTAGACTGACCTACTCTTGCCTCCTGTTCCTACTCTTGATTCCCCTCCTGTTCAGGTGGCCGCTGCTGTTCGGAGCAGTTGTCAGCTGCCCACAACTAAGCTGAGTTAGTTGGGTTAGCAGGGGCCTCTATCCCTGTCTCCAATTCCAGAGAGTGAGCTGTGTCAAACTTAGGTTGCCTGGAAGTTTCCTGCCAACCAGATGATGGATTCATATTTGCTTTTAATCATGGCTATACTGGCTGGGTGCCATGACTAATGCCTGTAATCCCAGCACTTTGGGAGGCCAAGGTGGGTGGATCACTTGAGGTCAGGAGTTTGAGACCAGCCTGGCCAACATGGTGAAACCCTGGCTCTACTAAAAATACAAAACCTAGCCAGGCATGGTGGCAGGCGCCTGTAGTCCCAGCTACTCGGGAGGCTGAGGCAGGAGAATGGCGTGAACCCAGGAGGAGGAGCTTGCAGTGAGCTGAGATCGCGCCACTGGACTCCAGTCTGGGCAACAGAGCGAGACTCCTTCTCAAAAAAAAAAAAAAAAAAAAAAAAAGACAAGTCCGAAGGTTAGTGAATTTCTACATAAGAGTTACCATAAAATTTAAGATATATCTAAAAGAATTCTGAACTATGTCATCATAAAAATAGACTAAGTCTTTTAATTAAAAAGACAAAGAGCTTTTCTATACTATTGAAATGCTTGTTTTAATAATCCCAGGGAGTATTTACTTGTAATCCTGAGGCTATTAATTTTTATTATAGGAAACTACATTTTTAAAAGAATATTTGTTATAGGAAATGGTGGTTATTCATTCAAAGCTATAAACTATGTTTGTTTTGGAAGGTTAATTTTACTCCAACTTGGTGATAAATTAACCCACTCACTATGAGCTCACTAATCTAAACCTAATTAACTTGGCCAGCATAAAAGTCTAGACAGATTTTCTTAAATTTGGGAATACATCTAAATGCATTCCTTCATGTTAAAAAAAAGTTTAAAAAGTTATAAGAAAATAAATATAAGACTCAAATAAATTAACTTTAAAGAGCAATGCAGGCCGGGTGCAGTGGCTCACACCTGTAATTCCAGCACTTCGGGAGGCCAAGGCAGGTGGATCACTTGAGGTCAGGCATTCAAGACTAGCCTGGCCAACACGGTGAAACCCCGTCTCTACTAAAAATACAAAAATTAGCTGGGCATGGTGGCGCATGCCTGTAGTCCCAGCTATTCGGGAGGAGGCTGAGGCAGGAGAATGGCTTGAACCTGGGAGGTAGAGGTTGCAGTGAGCCGAGATCACACCATTGCACTCCAGCCTGGGCGGCAGATCAAGACTCCGTCTCAAAAAAAAAAAAAAAAAGCAATGCAGAGAATGAAATTCTGATACATGCTACAACATGGCTGAAACTTGAAAACATTCATTATGCTAAATGAAATAAGCCAAATACAAAGGGACAAATATTATATGATTCCACTTACACGAGGTACCTAAAATAGGCAAATTCATAGATACAGACGGTAGAATAAAGGTTCCCAGGAGCTAGAGGTAGGGAGTAATGGAGGGTTATTGTTTAGTGGTACAGAGTTTTAGTTTGTGATGATAAAAAAAAGTTCCAGAAATTGGCCGGGCGGGGTGGCTCACATCTGTAATCCTAACACTTTGGGAGGCTGAGGCAGGCAGATCATGAAGTCAAGAGACTGAGACCATCCTGGCCAATATGATGAAACCCTGTCTCTACTAAAAACACAAAAATTAGCTGTGTGGTGGCACGCGCCTGTAGTCCCAGCTACTCAGGAGGCTGAGGCAGGAGAATCACTTGAACCCAGGAGGTGGAGGTTGTGGTGAGCCAAGATCGCGGCACTGCACTCCAGCCTGGCGACAGAGCAAAACTCCATCTCAAAAAAAAAAAAAAGTTCCAGAAATTGATAGTGGTGATGGTTGTACAACATTGTAAATGTACTTAATGCCACTGATTTGTACACTTTAAAATAGTTAAAACTGTAATCTTATGCATATTTTACCACAATAAAAAATACTATACCAAAACAATGTAAAAATTTTTTACACGACAGCCAGCCTAAACTCTTCAAAATGTCAACATCATGAAAAATCCACAAATGTAGAGGATTTAGACTAAAAGAGAGTAAAGAGACCTAATAACCAATTGCAGTGAGTGAACTTTGATACAATCTTGATTTGGGAAAAAGTCTACAAAATACATTCTTAGGCCAGGTATGATGGCTCATGCCTGTAATCCCAGCACTTTGGGAGGCCGAGGCGGGTGGATCACGAGGTCAGGAGTTCGAGACCAGCCTGACCAACATGGTGAAACCCTATCTCTACTAAAAGTACAAAAATTAGCTAGGCGTGGTGGCGCATGCCTGTAATCCCAGCTACTCAGGCAGCTGAGGCAGGAGAATTGCTTAAACCTGGGAGGCAGAGGTTGCAGTGAGCCAAGATCGCACCACTGCACTTTAGCCTGGGTGACAGAGTGAGACTCTGTCTCAAAAAAAAAAAAATCTTTTATCAATTGAGGAAATTTGAAAATGAACTAGCAATTAGAAGATATTATGAGAGAGGGTATGGTGGCTCACCCCTCTAATCCCAGTATTTTTGGAGGCCAAGGCTGGAGGATTGCTTGAGCCTAGGAGTTCGAGACCAGTCTGGGCAACATAGCAAGACCCTGTCTCTACAAATAATATAAAAGAAAAAAATTAGCTAGGCATGGTGGCTCCTGTGGTCCCAGCTACTCAGGAGGCTGAGGCAGGAGGACCACCTGAACCTAGGAGGTTGAGGCTGCAGTGAGTTGTGATTGCACCACTGCACTTCCAGCCTGGGCGACAGAGTGAGACCCTGTTTCAAAACAAAACAAACAAACAAACAAAACTTCCTGCTACCTAGATCCCTGGAGCTACCCTGTGTGCTTTTTCTGAGGCTTGACGTTCAGCTTTCCTTCGGTAAGCTATCCCATATCTTTCCAATAAAATATTTTTGTTGTTGTTGTTATTAAGACCAGAATTGGTCACTGATGTTTTCAATCAATGAACCATGGCTGATCCAATGTCTTATCTATAAAAGACATAGAAAATCAGCATAGTGAAAATTCCTAGCATAAAAAAATCTATTGCTTTTATGTGACAGTTTAATATTCTCCAGGCAAGAGACAAATTACAACTTTGTGAAATGGGTTGTGAACTACAAAACTAATAAAAATCATTCAGAGATGAAAAGAATGAAAGGTGAGAGAGGCATTACATGTACTCTGCCTCTGGTATACAATTCCACTTCCCTACCAAAGAAGGCAATGGTAGGAGAAGGAAGCGGAAAGTAGAAAAAGCTTCTCCGGCTCCCTTGAATAGGAATCTGGCAATAATCTGGCTGCTACTTACTAGCATGCACCATCCGAGGCACTGTGTTAGTCCTTCATATGCAGCGCCTCACTGACTTCTCCCAAGGGCACAATTATTATCTATCATTTGGCTATATATATTCTGATTCTCTCCACTTTACAGAAAACTGGGGCTGTTGTTAAATCATTAAGTTGAAGTCCCAGAGGTGGGAAGGGCAGGATCCAAACACAATTGTGTGACTCCAGCGCTGGGTTAGGAGCACCTTGAAGGTGAAGGAGCCCAGCGAGCTGCCGCTTCCTAGTCCAGCCTCACGTCAGCATCCCTGAGACCTAAGTTCCTCCCACTCAGATTCCTGAGCCAATCCAGAGAGAGGCCAATGGATATTGATAGACTCTGCATCTCTCCACCCTCTCCGAACCCAAGAGCTTTGTCTGCAAACTTCGTACAAAGCACTCAACTGCTAGCTTCTGAGGTTCCCATGAGTCACCTCTGCTGCCTGCAAGATCTGGGTCTGGATGAGCCCTAGCCACCCCTATGCCCCACCCTCCCAAGTTATGGCACTTTGTAAGCCCTGCTTCTCTGTGTTTGTGTCATTTACTGGGGCTAGATTTCTCCCACTCCCATTCTCGGAGACTTAGTAAAGCCTAGTGGTTACATTTAACCAACTAGGCTTACACAACAATCCTACTAAAAAGGCATGGTTATCATTTCTATTTTTAGGTTGAGGAGCCTGAAGATGAAGACTCTTACACACAGAAGCACAGACTTTGGTCTGCTTCACCACTGCTTCTGTGTGTAAGATTTAATTGGATTGCTGTGAGGATAAAATGCACTAACCTATATAACGTGTGTGTGTGTGTGTGTGTGTGTGTGTGTGTATTACAGTGCCTGGCACCTTGTAAGCACTCAGTAAACAATAGTTGCTATTCTCATTACTTTCATTGTTCATTGTTATCCCCACACTATAGTCTGCCCAGCCTAACTCTCATCCCCATCTTCTGGTTTGGGGCCTAGATTTCCTGCCTTTTCTTGTCAATACATATTTTTTTTCTCTCTAGAAGTGAATCCCAACCCTGGGAGGACTCCCAGATCACTGATGAGTCTTCTTCTATTATACAGATCTCCCAGAATCAGGAGTTTGGCCTGCCTGCCTTTTTCATTTATTAAACTTATTTCCGAGTGGATTTTTGTTGTGATGCTCACCAATTTTCATTTAGGACTTGAATGTAGGTAGTAGTCCCTGGGAGAATCAATAAAGAATGGGGGTACATGGGCTGGGGTTAGAGGCTGGACTCTCAAGTTAGTTGGGCCTGACCTGGCCCTTGCTGGCTGTGCTTCAGTTTCCTCAGTTACAAAATGGGGAGTTTTGGTCAGGTGCAGTGGCTCATGCCTGTAATCCCAACACTTTGGGAGGCCAAGGCAGGCGCATCACTTGAGGTCAGGAGTTCGAGACCAGCCTGACCAACATGGTGCAGCCTTCCATCTCTACAAAAAATATTAAAAAAAAAAAATTAGCCAGGCGTGGTGGCTCATGCCTGTAATCCCAGCTATTCGGGAGGCTGAGGCAGGAGAATTAATTGAAGCCGGGAGGCAGAGATTGCAGTGAGCCGAGATCATGCCAGTGCACTCCAGCCTGGGCAACAGACCGAGACTCTGTCTCAGAAATAAATAAATAAAATAAAATAAAATGAGGAGTCTCTCTCTTTCGGGGATGTAGCAAGGATTCCATGATATAGTGTCTGGAAAGCCCATGTGCCTGGCACAGTGTAGGTATGAATGATGTCAGTTTCCTTCCCTCTTGGGCCCATCAGCAGCTTGAAATACTGCCAAAAGCATCTTAAAAGAGAGGTCTCATCTCTAAGGAAGTGGAAGGGTGCCCCCTCTCCTGTTGCCCCCTCTCCTGTTGCCCCTTCTACTTTCTCCCCAGCCACTCCCTCCTTTCATCAGATGAAACTTTGTCATTCTGAAGTTGGGGGTGGGAGGTAGAGAAACAATGGGCAGAGAGGCTGTTCTGAGGGCCCCACGTGGCCCTCCCTGCTCGAATGCCATTTGGTCAGGAACCAGGCTTGCCGTTTACAAAAACACATCCATTCTGGAAACTACCAGTTAAGGAAAAACTTTTTTGAGTCTTCAAAAACAGCAGTAAAAGGCCAGGCATGGTGGCTCACGCCTGTAATCCTAGCACTTTGGGAGGCCAAGGTGGGCGGATCACCTGAGGTCAGGAGTTAGAGACCATCTTGACCAACATGGAGAAACCCTATCTCTACTAAAACTACAAAATTAGCCTGGCGTGGTGGTGCATGCCTGTAATCCCACCTATTCGGGAAGACTGAAGCAGGAGAATTGCTTGAACCCGGGAGGCGGAGGTTGCAGTGAGCCGAGATTGCGCCATTGCACTCCAGCCTGGGCAACAAGAGCAAAACTCCATCTCAATAAAATAAATAAATAAAATAAAACAAAAACAGCAGTAAAGATGATTAAAGAGGTAGAGAACCGGGCCTGTAGGGAAAACTCCAGTACCTGGATTGTTTAGGTTAAGGAAGTAAAGGCTGAAGGGCTAGGATGAGCTGCTGAGAAACAGTATTTGAGGAGGCAGAGCCAAATAGGACTGGTAAGTATATGCTACAGATTGAGAGGGGCGAGGGGCAGGGCGTTAAAAGGGTCTTGGCAAGTCCATTGATGCAGGGGCCTAAATTAGGTGGCTCTCCTTAAGAAAAAGAATGCAGAATTATAAACACAACATTACTAGGACCCTTCTTGGGCTTTAAAAGGAGTTTGTGCAGGTGAGGGGCCCTGGGGCTTAAACTCTGCTAACTTCACAGTGAATTTACCTCTAGCCAAGGGTGCAACAAGTAATCTGGTAACACAGGTTAGGGAAATGGTCTCAGAGCTTGATTGTTCTGGAAACTTCTTCTCTTCCCCTAACTAATGCCTTCTTAGCTTGCAAAATGCAATGCAAGCCTGCCCTCCACTCAGAACTCCTACCAGACGTGGCCCTTCCCCACCATGGCGGTTTCGTGCTTCTCCTTCATGCCTGTACCTATCACACACTCATTTGTGCCACTCTGCTTGTGTATTAGTCATCTATTGCCATGTAACAAATTCTCCAAAATGTAGGGGCTTAAGACTATACCCATTCATTCTCTCAGTTTTAATGGATCAGGCATCCAGGCATGGCTTAGCTAAGTCCTTGGTCAGTGAAGGCTCAGTGGAAAAGATCTGCTTCCTAGCTCACATGATTGTTGGCAGAATTCAGTTCCTCACAGGCTGTTGGACTGAGGCCTCAGTTCCTCAAGAGCTGCTGGCGGGAGGCCTCCCTGGGTTCTCTGCCATGTAGGCCTCTCCATCAAGTAAGTGTGGCAGCTGGCTTCATCAGACCAAGCAAATGAGAGGGCAAGGAAAAGAAAGAGAGAGCTACCAAGATGGAAGTCACAGTTCTTTGTAACCTAATCACAGAAGTGACATCCTATCACTTTTGTCATATTTCATTCATCAGAAGCAATTCACTAGGTCCAGCCCATATTCATGGGTAGGGAATTACACAAGGGCATGAATATCAGGAGGCAGGGATCACTGGAAACCTTGTCGAAAGCCGCCACCACAACTGTCACTCTTTCTCATTAACTGTTGCCCTGCCTGCCTCTGCCATTCCATTATGAGCTCCTTGAAGATGAGGACCACATTTTACTCTGTGCTTCTTGTGCTTGTTAAGTGAATGGATGATGAATAAATGAGTGATTAGTTACTCAAAGTAGCAGAAACAGAACCAAAAGCAAGTGCATCATTTTACTTAAAAGAGATTTATTGTCTTCTGACCCAGCCACTTCACTTCTGGAAAGTTAAGAAAATAATCAAGAATGTAATTATAAGAGTATATTAAGAAACTTAGTTAAGGCCGGGACTGGTGGCTCACTGTAATCCCAGCACTTTGGGAGGCTGAAACAGGTGGATCACTTGAGGTCAGGAGTTCGAGACCAACCTGGTCAACATGGCAAAACCCCATCTCTACTAAAAATGCAAAAAAAATTAGCTGGGCGTGATGGCACATCCCTATAATCCCAGCTACATGGGAGGCTGAGGCACGAGAATAGCTTGAACCCGGGAGAAGGAGGTTGCAGTGAGCCGAGACTGCACTCCAGCCTGGGCAACAGAGTGAGACTGTGTCTCAAAAAAAAAAAAAAAGAAGAGGCTTAGTTAAAAGGTAGTCCGTTATAGCATTGTTTATAATAGCAAATTGCCCTCTCAAAAACAAAAATAAAAACAGCTAAACTGTAAACTAACTGAATGTCCAATGATAAAAGATTGATTAGCTGCTGAGCTATACACATACAGTGGATATTCTGCAGTCATCAAAATGAAAAATGCCCTGTCTCGCTCTGTCGCCCAGGCTGGAGTGCAATGGCATGATCTCAGCTCACTGCAATCTCCGCCTCCCAGGTTAAAGCAATTCTCCTGCCTCAGCCTCTCGAGTAGCTGGAATTACAGGTGCACACCACCACGCCCAGCTAATTTTTATATTTTTAGTAGAGACGGGGGTCTCACCATATTGGCCAGCCTGGTCTCTTGGCCAGGCTAGTCTCGAACTCCTGACTTTGTGATCCACCCGCCTCGGCCTTCCAAGGTGCTGGGATTACAGGCGTGAGCCACCATACCTGGCCAATACTTTTTTTTTAAGTTACAAAGCAGTGTATGCATTTCATCTTTATACAAAGTGAATATACATGTTAAAATATCTGGGGCAGATACTACTTAGTCCAGGGCCTGATAGCTAGGCTGGTTCTCTCCTTTCGAATGGGAGACCTCTGCTGCAGACAAGCTCCAGCAGATCCTCAGTCAGGCCAAGAAGCATCCAAGCTTGATCCCTTCTTTGTATTTATTGGATTTAGAGGTATTAGAAAAGCATTGTATGTCTTAAGTCTGGCATTGTTCAATCCAGATGTTAGTTAGGACAGAAAGAATTACCCAGAGGCCCGGTGCGGTGGCTCATGTCTATAGTCCCAGCATTTTGAGAGGCCGAGGTGAGCAGATTACTTGAGGCCAGGAGTTCGAGACCAGCCTGGCAACACAGTGAAACGCTGTCTCTACTAAAAATACAACAAATTAGCTGGATGTGGTGGCGTGTGCCTGTAATCCCAGCTACTCGGGAGGCTGAGGCAAGAGAATTGATTGAACTTTGGAGGCAGAGGTTGCAGTGAGCTTAGATCGTGACACTGCGCTCTCACCTGGGCGACGAAGCGAGACTCAGTCTCAAAAAAAAAAAAAAAAAGAAAGAAAGAATAACCCAGAGCCCTGGAATAAACTGGGTCCCAACAATCCATCCAAGTTTTACTCAGTGAATGTGGATTATAGCAAACTAAAGAAAGAAGGTCCAGATTTGTAAATGAAGTGTTTCACTATTAAAGCTGCTTTCGAATGAAGGTCTTTCTGAAGCCATCCGCACAATTTTCCATTTAATCAGGAAATATTTCTCCTCTAAATACATGAAATCATGTTGATGTAACGTGTTGGAGATTACACTGATTAATAAATAACTGAAACTTGAAAAATAAATCTGGAAGGATTAGATCAGTTTTGAACAGCCATGAAGTTCATTCAGTTAAGCCAATTTTAAGTTTCATTAAACAAATAGGTGTTTTGGTTTTTTGTCTTATTCACATGACAGGATGTCTGGAGTCAGGCAGGTTCTGGCCCTAGTTCTTTCTAGCTCAGTATCACCACAGTTCTTTTGGTTTTCCCCCCTTGCTTGCCACCCCATGGTCATATGATGGCTGCCCCAGCTCCAGGCATCTCACCCACATTCAAAGCAGGAAGAACTGGTATGGGAAAGCTCCAGTCATGGCTGACTCTTTACTAGGAAAACAAAAGCTTTCCTAGAAGTCCCCCACCAGACTTCCTTAACTCTCCCACTGGCTGAGTCATATGGAGATTCCCAGACACAGGGGAGGCTGAAGACACTAGAAACAGAATTTCATGATTGATAATAGAAAATTATGATTTGTGCTCCAAGGCTGGGCACTCAAACAAGCTTGGAATTCTGTTAATGAAGAAGGGGAAGGGATCAAGTAGCTGTTACCCCCTTTAGACAGGACACAGTGCTTCCTACTTTGTCACAGTCACCTCACTCCTTTTAGATTGCTTTACTCAATTAATCACCTGCCTAGCCCCTGTGAAGGCATTTGAACTTTCAGCACTTGGATACAAGGCTCAGAGTTAGAAAGTGTGAAAAGATTGCTAACTGTCTCCATTATCCATTACTTGCCCCTTTCTTCTAGTAATAAAATAACTTTCACCCCAAGATATAGCAGGGTATATGGCTGCCCAGATCCAGATCATAGTTCATGGTCACTGCTGCCATGGTAGCTAGCTGGGTGTGACCATGTAACTAAGTACTCACCACTGGAAAATGTATAGATTGATGTGATCATCACTTCTACATCATTTCCTAAAGTGAAATTGTTAGCTATTTACTTCCTCTTTCCCCCACTTACCACAGGCTTGTATATAGATGCTTCAATGATGTCCTTGGAGGCAGCAGAGCAACAAGATAGAAGGAACCTGTATCCCCAAATGACTACCTGAAGCAGAGCCCTTTACTCTCCTCTGGACTCATCCTGAATCACCCATATGCTTAAAGGGATAAAACAACAACAAAAGACAAAATAAGAACAACAAACAAAACCTGTAAAACAAGAGATTCAAAATAAATTTGCTCTAGCTGGGGCATGGTGGCTCATGCCTGTAATCCCAATACTTTGGGAAGCGGAGGCAGGAGGATCACATGAGCCCAAATGTTCAAGACCAGCCTGGGCAAGATAGTGAGACCCTAAAGTAACTGGGCATGGTGGCCCATGCCGATAATCCCAGCTACTCGGGAGGCTGAGGTGGGAGAATCACTTGAGCCCAGGAGGTTGAGGCTGCACTGAGACATGATCCAGGCATGGTGGTGAGCACCTGTAATCCTAGCTACTCAGGAGGCTGAGGCAGGAGGATTCCTTACACCCAGGAGTTTGAGGTTACAGTGAGCTATGATCACACCATGGTACTCCAGCATGGAAGACAGAATGAGATCCTGTATCAGTAATAAATAAGTAAATAAATAAATTTATTCTGTATTTTTGAGCCTCTTTACTAAAGCAGCTTATTCTGTTCCTTAATTCATACAGGAAAGAAAAAACAAACTTCATTATGCCATTGGTGTGTTGTTAATAGTTAAAAAAAAAAAAAAGAAGAAGAAGATTGGGAGCTAGGATAAAAAAACAGAGAAGTCAAATAAATGGAGGAATAAAAGATGTTCTTATAAAGACTTGCATTACTGGGGAGGCAACTGAATAAACAGGCAGGACAGTGAAAGAGCCTAGTCAGATGCCCACTGAGCTCTGCTTTGGAGTTAATGTGGTTTGGTGTTGAAGCAAAATACAAAGACCAGGGTGAAGTCAAACCATTGCAGCCTACATATGGCAGGAAGGCCCATGGTTCAAGAAGGGTCTGTGTAGATATGAATTAGATGGGAGGACCATTAGTCAGGGTCCTTAGGTTGCAAGCAACAGAAAGCAACTCTGACTTGCTCAAACAAGACAAAGAATTTACTAGAAGGACATTGGGAAGACCAAAGAATCTAAGGAAGATCTCAACAGCCAAGGCCAAGAAAAGGATAAGATGTAGGTAAGCTCTGGGAATCCCACTTACAGAAACTTGCGGTTTCCCTAGTATGCAGCAGAATCACCTGGAGGGGTTTTTAAAACACAGATTGCCGGGGCCTACCCCCAGAGTTTCTAATCCAGTAGGTGTGGGTTGGGGCCCGGGAATCGGTATTTCTAACAAGTTCCCAGATGCTGTTGCTGCAGGTCAAGGGACCCCCTTATGAGAAGCACTGCTTTAGGGGAAACACATCAAATGACTCAGCTCCCACTTCCTTCCATCCCTGAGTGTCTCCACAGTTCCAAAGTCCTGAGAAAGTCCAGTTGACCCAGGATTGAGTCACTCCTGTGGTCAGAGAGGTGGCGTTCTGTGATTGGCAGCCATGTGAGCGTCACTTGGGGTGGGGATGGGGGAAGTTCCTCCAAGGAAGGAACACTGGACACAAAACTAGAAGATGTCCTCAAAATGGCAGTTGGGCAAGCTGAATGCACAACTCTCTCCATCTGGAGCAAGATCTTCAGCAGCAACTTCTCCTCTCAGGGCAGAAGTTCCAGAATAGAGAACTGGAGGCGGGTGGGGTGGTAGGGAGACGGAGAAGGGGGACTTCTACAGACCATTATCTCTATTCGAACCTCATTTCATTTCCTGTCAAGAGAGGACACTCCTGCCCCCTAGAGACCAGTGATCAATTCCACAGCGGCTTTGGTGGCTATGAAAGCCCTGAGGAGTCAGTAGACCTTGCGTTGAGATCCATTTTGACCAGTTAGGCCACAGCCCAAGACATCATGTCACCGTGCATGTTGTAGCTTTTTTCAGCTGCAGAGAAATTTCAGAGATAGTTCCTGAAAAGCCTAAGCATCTCATTTTTGCATCATACTGTATGTGCTCCTGTAGGGGAGAAGAAACTTCCATCTACCCTCTTAGGTTCTATGGCTGGCCTAAGTTTTTTTTTTTTTTTTTTTTTTTGAGATAGAGTCTCACTCTGTCGCCCAGGCTGGAGTGCAATGGCACGATCTCGGCTCACCACAACCTCCGCCTCCCGGGTTCAAGCAATTCTCCTGCCTCAGCCTGCCAAGTAGCTGGAATTACAGGCGCGCGCCACCATGCCTGGCTAATTTCTGTATTTTTAGTAGAGACGGGATTTCACCATGTTGGCCAGGCTGGTTTCAAACTCCTGACCCCAAGTGATCCACACGCCTTGGCCTCCCAAAGTGCTGAGATTACAGGCGTGAGCCACCACGCCCAGCCTGGCCTAAGTATTAATACTAAACAGACATAAGACAGAATAATATGAGAAAAGCATACAAAGTTTTAAAATATTTTATCTATACACAGGAGTCGTCAGAAGGAAAGTGAAAACCCAAAGAATTAATTAAGCCCAAAAGTTTATATACCTTTTTACATAAAGGTATATATTATTCTTTTACATAAAGAATAATAAATCGGTGGGTGATGTGAACTGGAGTCTGAGCCAGCTATAAAGAGAACAACAACAACAAAAGAATGACAGGCTGGGCTTGGTGGCTCACACCTGTAATCCCAGCACTTTGGGAGGCCAAGGCTGGTGGATCACCTGAGGTCGAGAGTTCAAGACCAGCCTGGCCAACATGAGGAAATCCCGTCTCTACTAAAAATACAAAAATTAGCTGGGCGTGGTGGCAGGTGCCTGTAGTCTCAGCTCCTCGGGAGGCTGAGGCAGGAAAATTGCTTGAACCTGGGAGGCAGAGGTTGCAGTGAGCCAAGACTGTGCCACTGCACTCCAGCCTGGGCAACAGAGAGAGACTCCGTCTAAAAAAAAAAAGAATGACAAATTGTGGGGATGTGACAAGACAAAGAGGCTTGGGCTAAAGGCAGTTAATTGTGGGACAATGACTAGGAAATACATGGGGTTATTTTAGTAGGTTCATTCGTGTAGGCCCACTGCGCCATCAACCCTCAGTCTCTGGTGATGGGAATGTTCTTCTCTTCCTGGTACAGAGAGGGCACCTTTCTCATGGGAAATTTTATGATCTCCATTTGGGTAAAAAGATGGAGTTCAGAGGGCTCTTCCTGCACCTGCTGTTTCTCAAGTGACTTCAGCTCAAAATAATATGCCACAGTGGCATATTTTGGGGTGGCATATCCTGAACCCCTTCACTAACAATGAATTTTCTTCTTCAGAAAAACTTGGTAGTGGTCAGGCACAATGGCTCACAGTTGTAATCCCGGCACTTTGGGAGGCCGAGGCAGGCGGATCACCTGAGGTCAGGTGTTCAGGACCAGCCTGGCCAGCATGGTGAAACCCCATCTCTACTAAAAAAAATACAAAAATTAGCTGGGTGTGGTGGCACATGCCTGTTATCCCAGCTAGTTAGGAGGCCGAAGCAGGAGAGTTGCTTGAACCTGGGAGGCAGACGTTGCAGTGAGTCAAGATGGTGCCACTGCACTCTAGCCTGGGCGACCTAGCGAGACTTTGTCTCAGAAAAAAAAAAAAAAGAGAAAAGAAAAACTTGGTAGAGAAAAAAAAAATCTGTTAACCTAATTAAACAAGCCTATAGTTGTGTAAGTTAGACTGTCAGCTATCAGATGCTCTTATAATGTGGCTCGCCTGAGCTTACAAATGAATATCACGATTTCAAGGAGTGTGTTAAAACCATTATGTTAATATTTACACAGCAACCAATGTAATACACCATATTAATTGAATAAAGAACAAAAACCACCCCTCCAATAGACGCCTAAAAACATTCGACAAATTCTAACAGTTTAAAAGCATTCAACAAACTAGGGAGAGAAGGGGACTTTCTCAATCAGATAAAGGATGTCTACAAAAACCCCCAGCTAACATCATACTTCCTTGTGAAAGACTGGACGCTTTCCCCGAAGATCCCTTGTTAAGATTAATGGTTGCAGGGGCTGGTGGTGGGGAACAGGAAGTGACTGCTAGTGGGTATGGGGTTTCTTTTTGAGGTGGTGAAATTACTGGTGATTGTTGCACAACTTTGTCAATGAATATACTAAAAATCAGTAAGGGTATGGTGGCTCACACCTGTAATCCTAGCATTTTGGGAGGCTGAGGCAGGAGGCTCACTTGAGCCCAGGAGTTCAAGACCAGCCTGGGCAACATAATGAGACTTCGTCTCTACTGAAAAAAAAAAAAAAAAGAAAAGAAAAATTAACTGGGCGTAGTGGTGCACATCTGTAGTCCTGGCTACTCAGGAGGCTGAAGTGGGAGGATCCCTGGAGCCCAGGAGGTCGAGACTTCAGTGAGCCATGATTGCACCACTGCACTCCAGCCTAGTCAACAGAGTGAGACCCTATCTCAAAAAAACAAAACACCAACAACAACAAAAAGTCACTGAAGTGTACGCTTTAAAAGATACCTGAATTAAATCTCAAAACTGCTTTTTTTTTTTGAGTAGGGGACAGGGTCTCACTCTGTTGCTCATGCTGGAGTGCAGTGGCTTGATCTCGGCTCACTGCAACCTCCATCTCCCAGGTTCAAGCAATTCTCCTGCCTCAGCCTCCCGAGCAGCTGGGATTACAGGTCCACACCACCATGGCCAGTTAATTTTTGTATTTTTAGTAGAGATGGGGTTTCACCACGTTGGCCAGGCTGGTTTTGAGCTCCTGACCTCAGGTGATCTGCCTGCCTCAGCCTCCTAAACTGCTGGGATTACAGGTGTGAGCCACTGTGCCCGGCCGGCCCAAGAGCCCAAGTTCTGTGCTCTTGCCACTCCTATCCTCAACTTGCAGGCTTATCTTCAGGCCGCTTTAGATCTAGCCATCCTGTTTGCTTTTTTTTTTTTTTTTAAGAGATACGGGTCTCACTATGTTGCCCAAGCTGGTCTCAAACTCCTGGCCTTAAGTAATCCTCCCATGTTGGCCTCTAGAGTAGCTAGGGTTACGGGCGGGAGCCACTGTGCTAGGCCTGTTTACATATTAAAGTGAACCCATGTATTGGTCAGGATTCTTTTGGTTACAAATGTCAGAAATCTAACCCAGACTAGCTGAAAAAAAGTAGTCCAAACGGACTTCAGACATGTCTGGATCAAGGAGAGCATCGGAACTCTCTTCTTTCTATCTTTCAGGGTTTATTTGATTTTGTTTGGCTTCATTCTCAAACAGGTAGCAAGATGGCTGCTGGTAGTGCCAAGCCATTACTGCTGTGTATCTTTTTTTTTTTTTTTTTGAGACAGAGTCTTGCTCTTTCGCCCAGGCTGGAGTGCGGTGGCCTGATTTTGGCTCACTGCAACCTCTGCCTCCCAGGTTCAAGCGATTCTTGTGCCTCAGCCTACTGAGTAGCTGGGATTACAGGTGCCCTCCACCATACTCGGCTAGTTTTTGTGTTTTTAGTAGAGACGGGGTTTCACCATGTTGCCCAGGCTGGTCTCGAACTCCAGGGCTCAAGCGATCCACCCGCTTCAGCTTCCCAAAGTGCTGGGATTACAGGCGTGAGCCACCGCATCTGGCCCACTGCTGTGCATCTTATGAGACAGAAAGAAAAAAAGATGGTAAGCGGGAAGGAAAAGAGAGAGACACTGTCTTTCTTCTAATGTCCATATAATAAATATGAAGGAACTTATTAACTCACAGGCCTATCCCTGGACCAATCACTGGGGCCAAAGGAATACAGACCTTGGATTGGCCAGTCTTGGGTCTTCTGCCAAGACCCAAACCACAGGCACTGAGCTGGACTCGGGAGAGGAGGAATAATTTCCCATAGGAAGACAGATCAAGCAATGAAAATGTGCCTGCCACACCCTAGAAGGCTGTAGAACATGAGGACATGAGCCATGTAGGACATGAGGATGACGCCAGGGTTCCAGTGCAAGCTGAGACTTAAGGGTACCTTCCAAGAAACCAGGAGAAAAGAGCACAAGGAACTGGAGTTTTTGGAGGGCCTAGTATGTGTTGACCCAAGAGCCCAGAGCTACTTGGAAGTGGCAGAAGCTGGGCTTAAACAATGTGTTTTTTAGTTCCAAAGTCCATGCTGTTAGCACTGGAAGGACTAATCAAAGACAGAGGGGCTGAGACAGAGAGGAGCTTTATTCTTGTAATAGTGAGAGATGTCCAGGAGGCACTGTGGAGGGGGCACTTATCCCAGCCTGGGAACAGAAATCAGAGAAGACTTTCTGATCCCACTACTGGGTATCTACCCAGAGGAAAGGAAGTCATTATATGAAAAAGATACTTGCACACACGCATGTTTATAGCAGCACAATTTGCAATTGTGAAAATATGGAACCAGCCTAAACGCCCATCAATCGATGAGTGGATAAAGAAAATGTGGTATACAGGCCGGGCGCGGTGGCTCACGCCTGTAATCCCATCACTTTGGGAAGCTGAGGCGAGTGGATCACCTGAGGTCAGGGATTCGAGACCAGCCTGACCAACATGGAGAAACCCTGTCTGTACTAAAAATACAAAATTAGCCAGGCGTGGTGGTGCATGTCTGTAATCCCAGCTACTCAGAAGGCTGAGGCAGGAGAATCGCTTGAACCTGGGAGGTGGAGGTTGCGGTGAGCCGAGACTGCACCATTGCACTCCAGCCTGGGCAACAAGAGGGAAACTCTGTCTCAAAAAAAAAAAAAAAAAAGAAAAAAGAAAGAAAGAAAAGAAAAAGAAAAAAGAAAGAAAAGAAAAGAAAAAAGAAAGAAAAGAAAAGAAAAAGAAAATGTGGTATATATATAATCCTAGCACTTCGGGAGGTTGAGGCAGGAGGATCACTTGAGTCCAGGAGCTGGAGACCAGCATAGGCAACGTGGTGAGACCCTGTCTCTACAAAAAAAATATTTTACATTAGCTGGATGTAGTGGCTTGTGCCTAGCGGTCGCAGCTATGGGGGAGGCTGGGGCAGGAGAATCACTCGAGCCTGGGAGGTCAAGGCTGCAGTGAGCCGTGTTCATGCCATTGCATTCCAGTCAGGGTGACAGAGTGAGATTCTGTCTCAAAAAAAAAAAAAAAAAAAAAAAAAATTGGAGTCAATCTTCTCAAACCTTGTTGGTGATTTATCAACTAAGTGTATGTAATATTTTAAATTCTTCATTGTCATTTCAACAGTGTTCACAGTATCTTCACCAAGGAGTAGATTCTATCTTAAGAAACCACTTTCTGGCCAGGCGTGGTGGCTCATGCCTGTAATCCTAGCATTTGGGGAGGCTGAGGGGGGCAGATCACTTGAGGTCAGGAGTTCAAGACCAGCCTGACCAACAGGGTGAAATCCCGTCTGTACTGAAAATACAAAGAAATTAGCTTGGTGTGGCAGTGCACATCTGTAGTCCCAGCTACTCAGGAGGCTGTGGTGGGAGAATCTTGAACCTGGGAGGCAGAGGAAGAAACCACTTTCTTTGCTCATCCATAAGAAACAATTCCTCAACTGTTCAAGTTTTACCATGAGATTTCAGCAATTCAGTTGCATCTCAGGCTCCACTTCTAGTTCTAGTTCTCTTGCTATTTGTACCACATCTGCAGTTACTTCCTCCACTGAAGTCTTGAACCCCTCAAAGTTATCCATCAATTGACACATAAAATTAACAACAAAAATCATCCATGAGGGTTGAATTCAACTTCTTCCAAAACTACTGTTTACGTTGATATTTTGACCTCCTCCCATGAATGACAAATGTTCTTAATGGCATCTAGAATGGTGAATCCTTTCCAGAAATTTTCAAATTTCCTTTTTTCCCAGATCAGGCCAGGTGCGGTAGCTCATGCCTGTAATCCCAGCACTGTGGGAGGCTGAGGCTGGTGGATCACCTGAGGTCAGGAGTTCAAGACCAGCCTGGCCAATATGGGGAACCCCCATCTCTACTAAAAATACAAAAATTAGCTGGGCATGGTGCCACACGCCTGTAATCCCAGCTACTCCTGAGGCTGAGGCAAGAGAATTGCTTGAACCCAGGAGGTGGAGGTTGCAGTGAGCTGAGATTGCAACACTGCATTCCAGCCTGGGCAACAGAGCAAGACTCTGACTCAAAACAAAACGAAAACCCCAAAAAACAGATCCATCAGAGGAATCACTATCTATGGCAGCTATAGCCTTATGAAATGTATTTCTTAGGTAATAAGTCTTGAAAGTCAAGGCTGGGTGCAGTGGCTCATGCCTGTAATCCCAGCATCCCAGCACTCTGGGAGGCCAAGGTGGGTGGATGGCTTAAGCTCAGGAGTTCAAGACCAGCCTGGGCAACAAAGTGAGATACACCGCTCCTTGCCGACCCCCCAACGCCACCGCCATCTCTACAAAAAAAAAAAAAAGAAAAAGAAAAAAGAAAACAAAGATTAGCCGGGAATGGTGGCATGTGTCTGTGGTCTTAGCTACTCGGGGGGCCAAGGTGGGAGGACGGCTTGAGCCTGGGAGGCAGAGGCTGCAGTGAGCCGAGATCACGCCACTGTATACCTGGGAAACAGAGTCAGTGAGTCAGACTCTGTCTTAAAAAAAAAAGAAAGTCAAAATCACTCCTTGATCCATGGGTTACAGAATGGATGTTGTATTAGCAGGCATGAAAACAACATTAATTTCCTCATATATCTCTGTCAGAGTTCTTGGGTGACCAGGTGCATTGTCAATGAGCAGTCATATTTTGAAAGAAATCTGTCTTTCTGCGTAGTGGGTCTCAATGGTGAGCTCAAACGACTCAGTAAACTATGCTGTAAATAGATGTGCTGTCATCTAGGCCTTCTTCCATTTAGAGAGCATAGGCAGAGTATGTTTGGCATAATTCTTAAGGGCCCTAGGACTTTCAAAATGGTCAATGAGCATTGGCTTCAACTTAAAGTCTCATTGAGGCCAGGCGTGGTGGCTCACGCCTGTAATCCCAGCACTTTGGGAGACCTAGGCTGGCGGATGACGAGGTCAAGAGATCGAGACCATCCTGGCCAACATGGTGAAACCCTGCTTCTACTAAAAAATACAAAAATTAGCTGGGCATGGTGGTGTGCACCTATAGTCCCAGCTACTTGGAAGGCTGAGGCAGGAGAATCGCATGAACCCGGGAGGTGGAGGTTGCAGTAAGCCGAGATTGTGCCACTGCACTCCAGCCTGGGTGACAGAGAGAGACTCTGTCTCAAAAATAAATAAAATTAATAAAATAAAGTCTTGTTGATCAGGGTGGTTGTTGCTATAGGTTAAGGTGGCTGTGGCTATTTTTTTTTTTTTTTTTGAGACGGAGTCTCGCTCTGTCGCCCAGGCTGGAGTGCAGTGGCACAGTCTTGGCTCACTGCGACCTCCGCCTCCCAGGTTCAAGCAATTCTCCTGCCTCAGCCTCCTGAGTAGCTGGGATTACAGGCGCCTGCCACCACGCTCAGCTAATTTTTTATTTTTAGTAGAGATAGGGTTTCACCATGTTGGCCAGGCTGATCTCGAACTCCTGGCCTCAGGTGATCCGCCCACCTCGGCCTCCCAAAGTGCTGGGATTACAGGTGTGAGCCACAGCGCCCAGCCAGCTGTGGCTATTTTTAAAAATAAGGCAACAATTGGCTGGGCACAGTGGCTCACGCCTGTAATCCCAACACTTTGGGAGGCCGAGGTGGGTGGATCACTTGAGGTCAGGAGTTCAAGACCAGCCTGGCCAACATGGTGAAACCTTGTGTCTACCAGAAATACAAAAAAAAAAAAAAAAAAAATTAGCCGGGTGTCGTGGCACACACTTGTAATCCCAGCTACTCTGGAGGCTGGAGCAGGAGAATCTCTTGAACCTAGGAGGCGGAGGTTGCAGTGAGTTGAGATCACACCACTGCACTCCAGCCTGGGTGACAGAGGGAGACTCCATCTCAAATAAATAAATAATAAATAAAAATAATGCAACAATGAGGTTTGCACCATTGTTGGATTCTTCTTTTCACTTGAACACCTAGAGATCATTGTAGGGTTATTCACTGGCCTAATTTCACTATTGTTATGTCTCAGGGAACAGGGAAGCTCAAGGATTAAAGCAGTCAGAACACACACAACATGAATGGATGAAGTTCACCATCTTACATGGGTGTGGTTTGTGGCACCCCAAAACAATCACAGTAGTAATGACAAAGATAACTGATAGTAGATCACCATAACAGATACAATAATAATGAAAAAGTGTAAAATATTGCAAGAATTACCAAAATGTGACATAGAGACACAAAGTGAACACATGCTGTTGGTAAAATGGCGCCGATAAACTTGCTTCAGGCATGGTTTCCACTGACGACCACGCTCTGATATTTTTTCTCTCTTGCCTAAATTCCTATCTTAAGGGACATGGGGAGTCACGCCCTACAAACAATAAAGTCTCTCAGATGAGTTTTATTTAACCCTATATAACGCGGCGTACTTTCCAACCTGACTCTGGCATAAGATCACATGACAGATAAAGGAAGAAATAAAAAATTTTGGCAGGGCGCGGTGGCTCACACCTGTAATCCCAGCACTTTGGGAGGCCAAGGCAGGCGGATCACGAGATCAGGAGATCAAAACCATTTTGGCTAATATGGTGAAACCCTGTCTCTACTAAAAAATACAAAAAATTAGCCGGGCATGGTGGCGGGTACCTGTAGTCCCAGCTGCTTGGGAGGCCGAGGCAGGAGAATGGCATGAACCCGGGAGGCTGAGCTGACAGTGAGCCGAGACCACACCACTGCACTCTAGCCTGGGTGACAGAGCAAGACTCCATCTCAAAAAAAAAAAAATTTATCCCAAAATGTTTTTTTGCCATATTTTGAAATGGTCCTGCAAAGCCATCTTTTATGGGGGAAAGTTTGCATCTGTAAAAAATCTCTGAGGCTAGGCGTGGTGGCGCACACCTGTAATCCCAGCACTTTGGGAGGCTGAGGCAGGCCAACTGCTTGAGCCCAGGAGTTGGAGACCGGCCTGGGCAACATAGGGAGACCCCATCTCTACAAAAAATACAAAAAAATTAGCTGGGCAAGGTGGTACATACCTGTAGTCCCAGCTACACAGGAGGCTGAGGTGAGACGATCACTTGAGCCCAGGAGGTTGAGGCTGCAGTGAGCCATGATCACACCAATGCACTCCAGCCTGGACAACAGAGCAAGATCCTGTCTCTAAAAAGAACAACAACAACAAAAATACCTTGTTTACACAACCAGATCTTTCCGTTTCCAGGTCCTCCCAATCCTAAAGAGATTAACTGAGAGTCTAGCACCTTTTTAAGGTCTGAATAGGAAATATTTGCCATCTACTGCCTTTAAGGGCAGCCACCTGTGAAACTTTATCTACATAATAAGAACCTCGATCTCCACAACCCCTTCTTCTAACTCAGACACTCCTTTCCATTGATTCCAGATTTTTAGATAATAATTCTTTCAACCAATTGTCAATCAGAAAATCTTTGGATTTACCTAAGACCTATAAACCCCCTGCCACATGCCCCCTTCAAGTTGTCTCACCTTTCCCACCAAACCAATGTATATTGATGTCTTATGTCTCCCTAAAAATGTATAAAACAAAAGAAGGTGTAACCCAACCATCTTCGACATGTTCTCAGGATTGATTGAGGCTGTGCCTCGGGCCGTGGTCACTAATGTTTGGCTTAGAATAAATCTCTTCAAATATTTTGCAATTTGGCTTTTTTTGTCACATCACAAACCTTTGATTTGTTGTTGTTGTTGTTGTTTTGGATATTTAAAAAGTTTATTTATTTCTTTTTTTTTTTTTTGAGATGGAGTCTCGCTCTGTCACCCGGCTGGAGTGCAGTGGCATGATCTCGGCTCACTGCAAGCTCCGCCTCCCGGTTCACGCCATTCTCCTGCCTCGACCTCCCGAGTAGCTGGGACTACAGGTGCCTGCCACCATGCCCAGCTAATTTTTTGTATTTTTAGTAGAGACGGGGTTTCACCGTGTTAGCCAGAATGGTCTCGATCTCCTGACCTCATGATCTGCCCGCCTCGGCCTCCCAAAGTGCTGAGATTACAGGTGTGAGCCACTGCGCCCAGCCTAAAAAGTTTATTTCTATTTTAACTAGCCCAAAGACCCAATTATTTGAGGGCTGAGCTGATTTCTGACACATGGTCTATAGACCCTCCTCTTGGAAACTTACTTTCTCTCCCCTTCCAAAAAAGTCTGCATCTTCCATCATGATGCACATTTTAAGTTAAAATTGCCAATACAACCCTCAAAATGCAAGTTTATTGAATAAAGCTGAGAAGAGCAGTAAACAGACAAAAAAAAAGTGCATCCACCTAAATAAAAAAATTCACATAGTTCAGTAACTGTTTAAAGTTTTCACATGCAGAGGTTAACGTACAGGAAAATGTTGGGAATAGCATCTGGACGTCTTGAAATGCTGAAAGCAATGTACAGACACACAAAGACATTAAGATTTAGCTATAGGTCAATTAACAAACCTATGCAGTCCCCACAGAGTCACACATCCTAGTTCCAATTTCTCCTTTTAGGCACAAGCAAGTTGCCACACTCTTTGTAATGGCTCACATTGACCATTAATGGTGTTGAACAATAGTAGCAAGTTTAAATATCCCTTCATTTACAGAACCATCCATCCTATCAGGGAAGTATGCAACATGCTTCAAAGAATAAAAAGAGAACTTTAAAAGCCCAGATACTACTCATAAAAAAATGAATGGAGAAAAGCAAGTAGGGTCTGTGCAACACAGTGCAGTATATTGTACAGAATAGTTTTAAGGCCATGGCAGTCTATAAATTAAAACTGATATTCATTAAAAGAACTTACTGTTGACTACACTCTGAGTGTTCAACACATTTGGAAATGCAGTCTGCATAAGTGCTGCTTAACAAAAGAAACAAAATCACACACAGTGTGAGGCAACACATAAGCAGGTGTACCATAGAGTTTTATCTACTGCAGTGACCTATATGAATAATAATTTACAAATGAACCAGTATTAATATGTCCCTTTATGTATACGGAAGTCACTAAACTACAAAACATATTCATTTGAGGTTTTTAGACATCTCTATCATAGAAGCAAAGGAACAGCATCAGTTCCTCAGTTCTCTGTGTGACTGATTACTAAACAACCTGTAGACGTCGAGCATGATTACATTAGATAAAGCAGGCAGGTCTAGAGTTGTCACAATAATCAAGATGTCTAATGGCACCAGTCAAAAGAGTGCCAAACCTTACATCCATAAAAGGGAAAAATAAAAATTTTTTATTTGTTTATAAGTACCTTTTGTGCTGAAAGTCAACTTTATGACTGGATATAAAAAGTCAGGAGTTAGAATGTCATGCAGCAGCACTGATTTAATGACTGGAGATAGAACAAACAGATGTTTGAATAAAGTCTGACATTCTTAACAGGTTTTATTACATTGGGTGGAATGCTTTAAATTCATGAAAGCTTTTCAAAAAATCTTCAATTCTCAGCCCCTTAAAAAAGTATGCTGAACCAGGAAGAAAAAACAAAAGACAGAAATAATGACCTGGACAGATACAAAACAGCATGCTTTTAGTTTCTCCCATATCCCAACTGCCATCTGGCAACAAAGAGTTCTCAGAAAGTAGAATATCTTTAATATTCATCAGAGAGAATCTCACCAGTGTAAAGAACCAATATTGATTTGGTGCCTCTGCTCACTCTCTGCAGACCATTTTGGATTCCTAAGATGTAATTATACATTTCACATGCATTTGTGAGACTAAGATAAACATTATGTTTATATAAATCCCACAGGAATTATTCAGGCTTAAAGGTTTTCTAAATACTGTGTGTGGCACTAGAAACTTCATGCTGTATCAAGTCAGTGTCAGTATTAAGCTACTGGACTCTATAAGGAAATATTATAGATAGGTATTTACTGAAAACCAATATAAAAATCTGGCCCAGAAAGACCAGAACAGAAATATGCAATTTTCTTGATTTAAGATGGTCAAAAGTGTGTGGGCCTTTTTTTTTTTTTAAAGCTCTACACATGGCTTAAGACAGGTATGTGTAAGAAGCCTTTTTGTGTGTGCTGACTTTATCATGACAACACTAGTTGATTCTTTATGAGGGATTATGGATACTCATCTTCAGCAGTGCACAAGAGAAATAAACTCTGAAAAAGGCAATTTCTTCGGTTTAGGAAGGACCGTATTCTGGGAATTACTTCAGAGGAACGGACAATAATTCTAGGATTATAGTCAAGAAGGACTGGAAGACTTCAGGAGACGCTTCAGTTTCTTCCAGATTTTGAATGCTGAATAAGTGTGATATCTATATTATCCTTTTCTTTGCAAGAAATTGAGGCTGGGCGCAGTGGCTCACACCTGTAATCCCAGCAGTTTGGGAGGCCGAGGCGGGTGGATCACGAGGTCAAGAAATCAAGACCATCCTGGCCAACATGGTGAAACCCCGTCTCTACTAAAAATGCAAAAATTAGCTGGGCGTGGTGGCGGGCGCCTGTAGTCCCAATTACTGGGGAGGCTGAGGCAAGACAATGGCTTGAACCCAGGAGGCGGAGGTTGCAGTGAGCCAAGATCCTGCCATTGCACTCCAGCTTGGTGACAGAGCAAGACTCCGTCTCAAAACAAACAAACAAACAACAACAACAACAAAAGAAATCGAATAGCGGCAAACTTCTCTATCCTGAATAGCAGACAGGCTCATTTTTTCAATTAGCTGTTTCTCATCCAAGGCATTAGAAGATCTCCCTTGTTTCCAAGCACTTAGCACTGGAATTCCTTGCAACTGTGGTTTCTCTAGAAGATTATGTAGCTCATTTCGGGAAGCTTCTATCTTTTCACGATCTGCAGCATCTATCATGTAAACAATAGCACTGACTCCTCTGCAATACCGCTCCCACATGCTTCGAAATCCGGCTTGTCCTCCTATGTCCTAGATCTTTATTGTGACGTTACCTTGTTACTTTCCTCATGTTGAAGCCCACTGTGGGTATCATATCTTCACTGAATTAACCTGACGCGATGACATTGACAAACGTGGTCTTGCCCGAGTACTGCAGCCCGACGAGCATCAGCTCCATCTCCTTCCAGAAGAGCGAACGGAACCCGACCAGCAGGCAGCAGATGAGTGCCAGCATGATGGCGGCCGGGAGCGAGGACGCACGGGAGGACGCAGAGCGGAGGCGACTACGACTTCCACAGGAGCAGGCCTCCGCCCAGACCCCCCAACGGCTCCTTTGGGCCCCGGGGCGACACAGGCGGGCACCAGGGGGCGGCAGCAGCCCCGATTTGGTTTTTTTTGTTGTTTTTTTTTTTCTTTTGAAACGGAGTCGCGCTCAGTCGCCCAGGCTGGAGTGCAGTGGCGCGATCTCGGCTCACTGCCAGCTCCGCCTCCCGGGTTCACGCCATTCTCCTGCCTCAGCTTCCCAAGTAACTGGGACTACAGGCACTCGCCACCACGCCCGGCTAATTTTTTGCAGTTTTAGTAGAGACGGGGTTTCACCGTGTTAACCAGGATGGTTTCGACCTCCTGACCTCGTGATCCGCCCGCCTCGGCCTTCCAAAGTGCTGGGATTACAGGCATGAGCCACCGCGCCCGGCCTCGATTTGTTAAAAAAATAAAATCTACAGCCTGAGCACGATGGCTCATGCCTGTAATCCCAGCACTTTGGGAGGCTGAGGCAGGAGGATTGCTTCAGGCCAGGAGTTCAAGAAAAGTCTAGGCAACAAAGCGAGACTCTGTGTCTACAAAAAATAAAAAAAATTAGCCAGGCGTAGTGGCATGCGCCTGTAGTCCCACCTACTGGGGAGGCTGAGCTGGGAGGATCACTTGAGCCCAGGAGGTGAAGGCTGCAGTGAGCTGTGTTTGCACCACTGCGCTCCTGCCTGGGTGACAGAGCGAGACCCTATGTTAAACAAACAAACTCTACAAAGCGCAATAAAGTAAAACGCAATAAAACAAAGTATGCCTGTATACAGAAGGATGTGTGTTGGTTATATGCAAATATTGCACTATCTTACATAAGATATTTTGGAATCATGGAGGCGCTAGAATCAATCCCTGGTGGATATCGAGGGTTGACTGTGTATTTATTCAAGCAACAAAAAGAAAGCCTCATGGCTGGAGTAAGAGTCAGGGACAGTAGTGATTGGGCAAGAGCCAAATCCCCACGGGGCTTGATAAGGAATTTGGATGTTATTTTAGGCATAATAGGAAATTGGAAACTATTGAAAGGTTTTTTTGTTTCGTTTCATTTTGTTTTGAGACAAGGTCTCATTCTGTCACCCAGGCTGGAGTGCAGTAGCACAATCACAGCTCACTGCAGTCTTCACATCCTGGGCTCAAGTGATCCTCCCATCTCAGCCTCCCGAATAGCTGGGATTACAAGCATGCACCATCACACCCGGATAGTTTTTGTATTTTTAGTAGAGATGGGGTTTTGCCATATTGGCCAGGCTGGTCTCGAACTCCTGGCCTCAAGTGACCTGCTCGCCTCGGCCTCCTAAAGTGCTGAGATTACAGGCTTGTAATCTCACCTTGTGATCCACCACGCCCCACCATGGAAACTACCGAAAGGCTTTGTACAGAGAAACAACACGATATTTTTTATTTTATTTTTATATTTTTATTTTTTGGAGACAGGTTCTGGCTCTTCCACCCAAGCTAGAGTGCTGTGGTGTGATCAAGGCTCACTGCAACCTCATTCTCCTGGGCTCAAGTGATCCTTCCACCTCAGCCTCCCAAGTAGCTGGGACCACAGGCATGTGCCACTGTGGCCCACCAATTTTTTCTTTTTTATGGAGATGGGGTCTCACTGTATTGCCCAGGCTTACAATCTATGATTTTTTTCAAGACAGGGTCTCACTCTGGGCTGGAGTGTAGTCCCATGATCAAAGCTCACTGCGGCCAGGCACGGTGGCTCACGCCTGTAATCCCAGCACTTTGGGAGGCCGAGGCAGGCAGATCATAAGGTCAGGAGATCCAGACCACCCTGGCTAACACGGTGAAACCCCGTCTCTACTAAAAATACAAAAAATTAGCAGGGCGTACTGGCAGGCGCCTGTCGTCCCAGCTACTCGGGAGGCTGAGGCAGGAGACTGGCATGAATCCAGGAGGCAGAGCTTGCCGTGAGCCGAGATCACACCACCGCACACCAGTCTGGGCGACAGAGCGAGACTCTGTCTCAAAAAAAAAAAAAAAAAAGAAAAACTCACTGCAACCTGGAACTCCTTGGCGCAAGCAACCCTCTCGCCTCAGCCTCTGCAGCAGCTGGGGTAACAGGCACAAGTCACTGTGCCTGGCTCAACAACACGATCTTATTACATTATTAAAAGATCACTCTAGCTGCTGTGCTAAGAATGGATTGTGTAGGAGGTAAGGGGAGAAGGGGAGAGAATGTTGCAATAGTCCAGGGGAAGAGAGAATGATGGCTACAACCAGAGCAGCAGTGGAGGGGGTGGTGAGGCGGAGTAGGAGTCTGGATTTATTTGGAAGGTTCCATTTCCTGGTTTTAGTTCCTCATCAGACCTGTCTACTTCCTGCCCCTGTGTTCATCCAAATTTCCCCCTTTTTCCTCCCTCTAAATGTCCTTTCTGCTTAGGCTAGTGTGTGGGAAGGATTCTGCTATTTGCAACTAAACTATCCTGACTAGGCACCTTGGCTCCAGACTGATCTAATTCACCACTCCCCATGACATGACCTGGTTTCATGCTGCCTGTGTTAAGCAAAGTGTTTTCTTTTGTGAGTAATACACACAGGAATTAACAAACCTCCTGTGGGTAACACTTCTTCAGGAGAATTTTCAAAGAAAGCAGTTTAAGATTTATTTGATGATGTGGGAAAAATGCTTAAGTGATATGTCACCTCCCGTTGTACCCACAACATTAGATAAGAGGTAGAGATCATAGTAAGAGGTGCCGGCCAGGCGCGGTGGCTCATGCCTGTAATCCCAGTGCTTTGGGGGACCGAGGTGGGTGGATCACCTGAGGTCAGGAGTTCGAGACCAGCATGGCCAACATGGCAAAACCTCGTCTCTACTAAAAATACAAAAATTAGCCAGGTGTGGTGGTGCACGCCTGTAATCCCAGCTACTCAGGAGGCTGAGGCAGGAGAATCTCTTGAACCCAGTGAGCTAAGATCCTGCCATTGCACTCCAGCCTGGGCTATAAGAAGAAAACTCCATCGCAAAAAAAAAAAAAAAAGAGGTGCTAAAATATATAGCCAATACTCAGTGGGGTGTGGTGGCTCAGGCCTATAATCCTGACCTCAAGGGATCCACCCACCTCGGCCTCCCAAAGCACTGGGATTACAGCAAAGTGCTGGGATTACAGCAAAGTGTTGGGATTACAGGCATGAGTCACTACACCTGGCCTCCATTAATATTTATTTATTTATTTATTTATTTATTTATTTATTTATTTTGAGACGGAGTTTCGCTCTTGTCACCTAGGCTGAGGTGCAATGGCACGATCTCGGCTCACTGCAACCTCTGCCTCCCAGGTTCAAGTGATTCTCCTGCCTCAGCCTCCCAAGTAACTGGGATTACAAGTGCCCGCCACCACGCCCAGCTATTTTTTGTATTTTTAGTAGAGACAGGGTTTCACTACGTTGGCCAGGCTGGTCTCAAACTCCTGACTTCAGGTGATCCATCCACCTCGGCCTCCCAAAGTGCTGGGATTACAGGCATGAACCACTGCTCCCGGCCCAATATTTCTTAAACACCTAGCATCTGTCAGAAGCTAGGGATACAACAATGACGGAGACAGATGTGTTCCCCGCCTCCATGGAGTTTACATTTTAGTAAGAAAGACAGACAGTAACAAGTAAAAATGCCAAAGAAGAAAAATGCGAAGCAATGCAAGTGATAATCTAATGAAGGAAAAACGCAAGGAGTTGCTAAAATGAAAAAAAAGACTAATTCTTGTGAAGACTAATTCTTGTGAAGTTAAATACAATTAGCTTGAACTCACAGCCCTTGGAGAGTGAGAAACGAGTCCCTCTAGTATTTCAGCATGTAGTTGAGGATGGAGGGCAATGAATCTCTGGTCTACTCTGGCTCCAGTTCCCTTCTCTTGGATTCTTAACTCCCTGCCATCAACCAGATTCCTGGGATGAACAAGCAGAACATTGAGAATCATATAGTACCACCTGGTTCTGTACTTGAGCCCATTATCAGCATTTTTTTTCTGGCAGATCATTTTCCACCATTCCTTTCCACCAGTGGGCTTCCTAGGGTTGATGGCGTACTGAATCCTCCCTAAGCCGGCCACACCTTCTTGTCTAGAACTGTCCTCAGAGTATGGGCAGAATAGGATAGGGGTTCAGAATCCCCACCCTGCCACTTACTAACTATGTAACCAGAAGCAAGCGACTTAAGTCTCTCTATGCCCCAGTTTTCTAGTCTTTTTTTTTTTTTTTTGAGACGGAGTCTTGCTCTGTCACCCAGGCTGGAGTGCAATGGTGCGATCTCGGCTCACTGCAACCTCTGCCTCCCAGGTTCAAGCAATTCTCTGCCTCAGCATCCCAAGTAGCTGGGATTACAGGCGCCTGCTACTACGCCCAGCTAATTTTTTGTATTTTTAGTAGAGACGGGGTTTCACCATCTTGGCCAGGCTGGTCTTGAACTCCTGACCTCATGATCCACCCTCCTCAGCCTCCCAAAGCGCTGGGATTACAGGTGTGAGCCACCTCGCCTGGCCTTTCTAGTCTTAAAATGGGATTATTAATATTCCTAACCTCATAGAGTTAATAGATGTAAAGCACTTAGAGTCGTGTCTGGCTTATTAATAAATGTTAGCAATCATTCTTATTTAGCACTTTTCCATGGAAGGCACTGCAATAGCTACCTTATGTACTATAACTCATTGAATCTTCTCAAGGTCATGCAAGGCAAGTGGTATTACCCCTTTTGCAGATTGGAACACTGAGGCTCAGAGTGGTCAAGGCATTGTTTTGCTCAAGTTTCCACAACCAAGAAGTAGCTGACCTGGGATTTAAACCTGGGAAGGTGACACTGAATATTTCCCCCTCCTTCCTCCACATTATTCTGCCTCCCCCCGAGACGAGTTTCACGCCTCCTTTCCCCAGCCTTTCTTGGTCTTGGGTGAATTCATCCTCCTTCCAAGATATGTTTTGCCAGTGAAGCCCTTGCAGGTCCTTTCAGGTCCGTGAAGCTGATTGCTTTTAAATGTAGGCCCCTTAGGAGATGACCTCATCTCAATCTTCCAATCCTCTCATTTTATATATAGAGAGAAACTTAGTCTCACAATCTTTTATAATTTTCTACAGAAATTAAAGTTTCTCTTCTGAATTATAAAGTCATGATAAAACGTATCTTCCAAAGGACATAGAAATTGATCTGAAATTTCATCTAAAGTTTATCTCAAACGTTAAATCATGATCATTCTGGGGCACTTCCACATTCCAGATCTGCGAGTGTCAAAGCTAAGGGAACTGAACAAAGTATATAGAACTGTATATCTCAGAAAAGAGAAGTAGCAGCAGTTGACAGGAAGAGCAACATCCTCAATTTTCAAGATATTTACAAAGTTTGTGTGTGTTTTTCTCTTCCTAAGTTCCCTCTTCAAAGAAAATTATTCCTCCCCAGTTCCAATAAACTTTTGCTGACCAGCACAACCTGTCCACCTTTGCTATTAAAGAGACAAGAAGTAAGTCAGCTATAAGGCACCTCATATATTAGTAAAAACTAAAAATAATTGTAACAGTCAGTGCTGGCAAGGATATGACAAAACTAGTATTTACATAATTTGCTGGTGGTGGTGTAATTGTCACAACCCTTCAAAAAGAACTTTGGCAATATATTTCACCAGGTGGTAATTCCTTTCCCAGAACTTTATTATAACTAAATTATAATACAGGGGAAACAAAGTAGCAAAAACCTGGAAATGACTTGCCTGTCACAAGTGTTTTGAGCGCTTACTTTGTAGCAGGTTCTATGTTACACACTCAACACAAATAATCTCATTTAATTGTCAAAACAATTCTAGGAGGGATATGCTATTTTACTCCTTGTATTCTGAATGGGGAAACTGGGACTACAAGGAATAAAGTAATTTTCCCCTGGCTCAACAGCTGTAGGGCATGGGAGGGTTTAAATCATTGAAGAACATTGAAGATACAGAATTCTTCCTTCTACAGTAGTGTATGGAGAAGGAGCATGGACGGCCACTTCTCAAGCCTCTACAATGTGCTAGTTACTGTAGATTGGTTGTCTCATTAAAGCCTCTCATCTTCAAGATAGGGGATCGATAGACTCTTTGACAAGTGTGGAAATTGATATTAAGAAAGGTGAAGTGGTCAACTCAAAGTCAGACAACAAGTGATCACTGTCCCAGAATTCTAGCCCAGCATATCTGATTCTAGAGTCCATGCTCCTTCCCCGGGCTGTCTCTTTAAGAAAGACTCAAAATATAGTAACTGAAGTCAATTCAGGCATGGGGAATGTTGGGCTGGTGGAGGTGGGGAGGATGTTTGACCGCTGAGCCTAGAGGACACTGACCTAGCTCCAGAGGCACTTTCTGGGAAATCAGACAGCCCTAGGTTTGGGATCCAAGGAGGAGTGGGAACATGGTATAGCCTTAGCAGGTCTTTAACCGAGACAGCTAAGAGGCAGGTAATATACAAGGTCTGAGGCTATGTTCAGTCACAACTGGAGAACTAAATAGGAAAATTGAGGCAGAATCTCAGTCAAGGACCATAGCAGCATGGGAGAAGACGACGGCAGCATTGTGATTTGTGGGTTTCCAGAAGTACTCTCCAATACTCCATGGCCTTTTCCTTTTATTTATTTATTTTTTATTAATTCAACTTTAAGTTCTGGGGTACGTGTGCAGGATGTGCAGGTTTGTTACACAGGTAAACATGTGCCATGGTGGTTTCCTGCATAGATCAAGCCGTCACCTAGGTGTGAAGCCCCCCCTCCATTAGCTATTCTTCCTGATGCTCTCCCTCCCCACTGCATGGCCTTTTCTGTGTCCACAAGGGCTTTCCCCACAGGAGAAAAGGGGCAGGGTCACAGACCATGACAATATCTGGCCTCTTTCTAGGGATCACCCTCCGGTCCACCAGACCAGAAACAAATGGATAAAGGAGGCAAAACTGGTCCTGGGGCCAGGCGTGGTGGCCCACATCTGTAATCCCAGCACTTTGGGAGGCCAAGGCGGGCAGATCACGAGGTCAGGAGTTCAAGACCAGCCTGACCAACATGGTGAAACCCCGTCTCTACTAAAAATACAAAAAAATTAGCTGGGCCTGGTGGCATGTGCCTGTAATCCCAGCTACTCAGGAGGATGACTCAGGAGGCTGAGGCAGAAGAATCGCTTGAACCCGGGAGGTGGAGGTTGCAGTGAGCTGAGATGGCACCACTGCACTCCAGCCTGGGCGACAGAGTGAGAATCCATCTCAAAAAAAAAAAAAAAAATGGTCCTGGAATCTCCCACCCCACCTAACCACACCCACGCCCTTGCTGGGCTTGGTCCAGGATGTAAACTGGGTGGGCCGACAGGAGACACCATGAAGGAAGGGGCTAGGAAGGCTGAGGAAGCAGGCCCAGGGGAAGAAAACTCCTCATCACAGACTTGTTCTCTGCCCTGGGATGTTAGCACATGAAACAAGAGGCTCCATCCACATCTCCGAGACTCTTGCCCTCTGTTCCCTTAAGCCCATAACACACCTTTCCTTCCTTCCTGTGTAGACCACAAGGGGGCCAGTGAAGGGATTGCACAGCAGGATACAAATGAGGAAAACTGGGCTCAAGCTTCTGTTCCACTCACAAGGGCCGCTGTGCCCTGAGTCATGTTCCCAGCAACGAGAAAACCTAGAGTGCATCCAGGGGTGAAATCTTCCTGGGGAAAGGCACTCAAGATGGATGATTCACTCTCCTGAGTGCAGAATGAGGTGTCAAGGTGTGTGGTTCTAAGAACCCTGTCAAACAGATTAGACTCACCTTGGAAAGACGGTGCCTCCACCCCAGAGGCACCATCTCCCACACTCAGCCCCAGCCCAGCCACAGTGGATGAAGATGACCAGATTCTGGGGAACAGAGGGCAAGAAGAATGAGAAGTATGAAGATACCCAGTACCGGCTGGGTGCGTTGGCTCACGCCTGTAATCCCAGAACTTTGGGAGGCCAAGGCGGGCAGATCACCTGAGGTCAGGAGCTCAAGACCAGCCTGGCCAATATGGCAAAACCCTATCTCTACTAAAAATACAAAAATTAGCCAGGCGTGGTAGCGCATGCCTGTAATCCCAGCTACTCGGGAGGCTGAGGCAGGAGAATCACTTGAACCCGAGAGGCAGAGGTTGCAGTGAGCCAAGATCGTGCCACTGCACTCCAGCCTAGGTGACAGAGCCAGACTCCATCTCACAAAAAAAAAAAAAAAAAAGATAATGTTTACTTAGTACTCACTGTGTGTCAGGTATTATTCTATGCCTTTTACTTAATCCTTAGGGCAACCCCATGCAGTAGATGATAATGTCACTCCCGTTTTACAGATGAGAACCAGGTCACAGAGAAGCTCAGTGACTCACCCAGGGTCACACAGCTACTAAGTGGCAAGGCCAGAATCTGAACCAAGGTAGTCTGAAGCCAGAGACTGTGCCCATAACCATTTCACCAGTGATTACCTAGCTACATGTCTAGCTGTCTGAGAGGTGGCTGGGCCTAAGGAATAACCTGGAATGGGGGTTTTATCCTTCTCTCTTGCTGTATATCAGCACTCTGTGGCAGGAAATGGTCATAGGCAGCTCCTGAGTTCCTATCTCCCCTATTTAAGACTGAACCTGGAATTCCAGATTCCCAGGAAAGGGTCTCTGATGGGCCAATGCAAGTCAGATCCATACCCCTAATCCAATCAGTCGGGCAGGGTTGAGGGACACAGATTCACATGGTTATAGAAGCCCCATCGTATCAATCATGTGACGATGGCAGGGACGATTACCAGAAAGATGGGAAGGATGCACTGAAAAGTCACCGCAAAAGGTTTCCACTGTAGAAAACTGAGGCTCAGGGAGTTGAACAATTTGCTCAAGATCACCCAGAGTAAATGAAGCCCAGATTCTAACTCATTTTGTTTTTTTTCTCCAAATCTAGGTCCTTTCCTCCATACCACATAGCCTCCCCACAAAAAGGGAGATAACTTGGTTAGATGCCTGAGGTAAGTTCACAAGTTAATTTTCATTTAACCAGTGTTCTTTAAGCACCTGTTATGTATCAGGCACTGTTCTAGGCACTGAGGTTACATAAACAGATAAAATCTTGTCTGAAATAAAGGCAAGGTAAAAAACAAAAAACGACAACAGAGAATGAAGGCCCCAGCTGTCATGGAGCTGACATTCTACTGAATCCCTTGAGTGAGGACAGAGGCCTCTCCTCAAGAACTGCTCCTTCAGCTGAGTCCCAGGTGGTGTGAAACATGGAGAGAACTTGGGTTTTGATGTCTGTTGTAGACATTGGCTCCTTTTATTGGCATGAACTATTCCCTTGTAGATTGCACAAGTGGCCCCGATTCTTCACCTTTCTCTGTATCCACACCCTTTGTCACAAAACTTCGCCATGCTCCATCACTCTGATTCTGGGCTTAGTCATGTGACTTGCAGTGGCTCATGCCCGTAATCCCAACACTTTAGAAGGCTGAGGTGGGAGAATCATTTCAGCCCAGGAGTTCAAGATCAACCTGAGCAACAAAATGAGACCCAGTCTCTACATATAATAAAGTTAAAAAAAAATTAGCTGAGCCCGGCGCTGTGGCTCACGCCTGTAATCCCAGCACTTTGGGAGGCCGAGGCGGGAGGATCACGAGGTCAGGAGATCCAGACCATCCTGGCTAACACGGTGAAACCCCGACTCTACTAAAAATACCAAAAATTAGCCGGGCGTGGTGGTGGGCGCCTGTAGTCCCAGCTACTCGGGAGGCTGAGGCAGGAGAATGGTGTGAACCCGGGAGGCGGAGGTTGCAGTGAGCCAAAATTGCGCCACTGCACTCCAGCCTGGGCGACAGAGCGAGACTCCGTCTCAAAAAAAAAAAAAAAAAAATTAGCTGAGCATGGTGGTGCATACCTGTAATCCTAGATTCTTGGGAGGCATAGCCGGGGTGATACCAGTGGGCTAAGGGAGGTCCCCAAATGTCAGTGGGACCTCAACCCCGGCCAGTGTCCAGGTTCTTGACCCCATCACAAGAAGGAATTCAAGGATGAATCAAAAAACAGTGAAAGTAGGCTGGGCGTGGTGGCTCATGCCTGTAATCCCAGCACTTTGGGAGGCTGAGGCAGGCGGATCACTCGAGGCCAGGAGTTCAAGACCAGCCTGGGCCAGATGGTGAAACCCTGTCTCTACTAAAAATACAAAAATTAGTTGGGTGTGGTAGTGCACGCCTGTGGTCCCAGCTACTCAGGAGGCTGAGGTGGGAGAATTGCTTGAACACAGAAGGTGGAAATTGCAGTGAGCCAAGATAGCCCCACTGCCCTCCAGCCTGGGCAACAGAGGGAGACCCTATCTTAAAAAAAACAGTGAAAGTAGGGCGATTTATTGTAAAGTGAAAAGTATACACCCACGAGAGGGGAGTATGGGTGGACTCAAGAGAAAGTACCACACAGTGGAGTTTGAGGTTTCTACCTTTATGGGTTTCTTTAACCAAGAGGTTGAATATTCATTAAGATTCCTGGAAAAAGGTGAAGATTTCTTGGAACTGTGGTGCCACTCGTTTTTACACCAAATATGGGTGTTCTCAGAACTGTCACAGCGCTGGTGGTGTGTAATTTGTATGTTAATAAGCATATAATGAGGTCCTGGGAGAAACCTAGGTCAAATCCAGTTTCACGTTGGGTCCAGTTGGTCTCAGCCAGCTTGGCCCACACCCTGGTTTTTCAGGGTCTTATCCCCTAGCTTCTGCAGCTATTTCAACGGTTGCATTTTGCTAGTCATGTGAAACTGCTGCCTGGAGTTTTCTATTCTCCTGTGACCACCGTGTATTATTCCTGTCTCAGGAGGATGGCTTGAGCCTGGGGGGTAAGACTGCAGTGAGCTGCAATGGCACCACTGCACTCCAGTCTGGGCAACAGAGCAAGCAAGACCCTGTCTCAAAAAAAAAAAAAGGCATGCAGTTCATATAGCATTTTTACTTAGCAGCCTCCACCTAGTGAAACCGTCTTTGCAAAAATTATAACAGTGAAAGCGATCTGATCTAACCAACCTCCCTATCTTGCCTTTAACCTCCAATCTGCCTTTGGTCATTCCTGGACTTGGGCCAAGCTAACTTTGGGAGAAATTTAGTTTATAGCTTAAATGATAATAGCCCTTCTCCCAAACGAAATCACCTTGGTAAAACTAATGAAAGACCACCAGGTTAGGAGGACGAGAGAAGCCTGAATTCTGCTAAGATGTAGGCATAAATGATTACCAGCCATTACTCCAGAGGTCACAAGATTTGCAACTTCCTCAATTACTCCTGCAGATAACATCATTGTTGTAGAACCTAAGATTGGCTTTGAGTTGCCTTTTCAGGCCTTTGCATTTCTTTTCTCTCTCTCTCTTTTTTTTTTTTTTTTTGTTGTTGTTGTTGTTGAAACAGGGTCTTGCTCTGTTGTCCAGGCTGGAGTGCAGTGGCATGATCATAGTTCACAATAGCCTCAACCTCCTGGGCTCAAAGGATCCTTCTGCCTTAGCCTCCCCAGCTGGGACTATAAGCATGCACCACCACACTCTGCTACATTTTTTTTATTTTTAGTAAAGATAGGGTCTCACTATGTTGCCCAGGTATGTCTTGAACTTCTGAGCCCAAGCGATCCTCCCGCCTTGACCTCCCAAAGTGCTGGGATTACAGGCATGAGCCACTGCACCCAGCCGGCTTTTGCATTCCTGATGACCCAATGGCCCCAGTGGACCCACAAATTGGACTTTGGCCCCCACCCAGAAGCAGACTCAGCATGCTAGGACCATTTTCCACACCTCTATAATTGCATCCCAGCCAATCAGCAGCACCCATTCCCTAGCCACCCACCTCCCTGCCAAAGGTTATCTTTGAAAAATATTAGCCTCCAATTTTTCCAGGATACTGCTTTGAGTAATGATAAAACTCTGGTGTCCTGTTTAGCCAGTTCTACATGTGTAAAACTCTTCCTCTATTCAATTCCCCTATCTCGATAAATCAGCTCTACCTGGGCAGTGGGCAAGAAGAAACCACTGGGCAGTTAAACTAGCAACCTCCATTTAACCCAAAACAAAGGGCCTCCATCCCCCACACAGTCTGCGTTCCAAGGGATGGGCCAGGGGTTCCGATGTCCTTCATAGATAAGGAGTGAATCTCTGGCTTGGCCGCTCCCAGATCCCTCTTGGATCATAGGGTAATTCACAGGGTATGCTTATGTTATGACTGTCAGGTGTGTCTGCCATACAACACTTCTCATGCCTCTGCCATCACCCATGAGAACATGCCAGACTCTCCTACTGAAGGAACAGACCCAGATGCCCTAGTTTTCCCAGCCAAGGTCAGACTAAATCAATCAACAGCCAGCCAACCTCCAGATGTGTAGCATGTCCAAAGCAGAACAGCAGAGCTGTCTAGCTGACCACCAGATGTATGAGTGATCTGTGATGAGTGATGAATGTTTAAATGCTTCCAAAGTATGTGATTATTTGCTATTTACCACTGTTGTGGAAATATATAACTGAAATAACCTCCTCTATCCCAATAATGTATTAATTTCCTTTGTAGCTTTGATTGAAAAGTAACTCCAGATGACCCATTTCATTAAACAATCCATGGAGGACTGGGCCAGAGTTGATTCCATCAGACACCCTCTCCTGAGAATTTGAATTTTGAAACAGAGCAGGCAGGATAGGAGATCTTGTTGGAAGTCATTCATCATGGTGGTGCTGGCAGCACTCAGGTAAAAATGTGCCTGCAACCTGATCCTAGGCCTTCCAGCTCTCCTTTGGTTCCTGTGTGTCCCCAAGCTTGCTTCTCCAGCTACCTACAATTTATTTGCGCCCCACCCACATCCTTCCAATAAATTCTCTTTTGCTAAAAATAGGCAGAGGCGATGTCTGTTGCTTGCAACCAAGTATCCTAACTGCTACTCCACCATGTAGACCCTAATTCAAGTCCCAGGCCTGCTATTATACTTAGCAGCTGATCATTGTCCAGGAATTGTACCCCACCATTATCATGGGACCAGGTTCCTTCTAACACTGTTCTACTATCGTGGCCCATAGCTTTCACCTTCAAAGTCACTTCAAGGCATAAGATGGATGCAGGAGCAATAAATTCCAGGCAAGGAAAAAAAAAGGAGGGAAGAGCAGAAGGGGATTACAGCTGAGTAAGCTTCTTTGAAGCACTATTTCCAAATGCCCTATCAACTCTTTCACTTTTAGGAGACCAGAATATTCTATCTCCCCACCTCCAAATATGCCTCTTTTGCATAAGGACTATTTTGAGCTGAAAGCAATTGAGAAGAAGCAGATACAACAAAAGGTCTCTACCCTCCCCCATTAGCCTAAAAGTAGGACATAAGTTTACAAAGGCAAAGGTGTCCTTCCTCCCCTCCCGACCACGAGAAACAGAGGTTGATCTCTGAAGACAACTTTAGACCCTCATTTGCCAGAAGCAGACACCAAAGGAATCTGTGTGACAAACTTTACTAACTAGCCTTTACCTACTATTTATTTGCCTTCCCCAAATTTGCTTCCCCAGGGGACTCAAAAGTCCTTTTCTGTCCCAGCACGGTGGCTCACACCTGTAATCCCAGCACTTTGGGAGGCCGAGGTAGGTGGATCACCTGAGGTCAGGAGTTTGAGAGCAGCCTGGCCAACATGGTGAAACCTCGTCTCTACTAGAAATACAAAAAATTAGCCGGGCGTGGTGGCAGGTGCCTGTAATCCCAGCTACTCAGGAAGCTGAGGCAGGAGAATCACTTGAACTCGGGAGGCGTGGGTTGCAGTGAACCAAGATTGCGCCACTGCACTCCAGCCTGGGCAACAAGAGCGAAACTCCGTCTCAAAAAAAAAAAAAAAAAAAAAAAAAGAGTCCTTTTCCTTTGCCTTGTCACTTTTCCAAAACTTTCTGTTCTTTGTTGAAAATTCTCCATAAGCCTGAATTCAAAGCCACCTCTTTGAGACTTACTCAACCCCTGGGTATCGCTCTTGTAAACATGAGGTATACATGTTAATAGACTTCTGTTTGTTTTTCTCGTCTTCTGTTACCAGGATGTGTCCTAGCTAAGAACTACGAAGGATAAAAAGGAAGTTCTTTTTTCTCCCCTACAACTTACACCCCATTGACCATAACTTAGTCACAGGGCTACACCTAGCTATAAGGAATGTAATCTTTCGGCTAGGTGCATTGCCAGCACCTAGATTAAAAACAGGGTTCTTCTACTTAGGAAGAGGGAGACAATAGATATTAGGCAACACGCCTTCTTGCTGCAGCTAATTGCTCATGTTCAATGGTATGTATAATAATCCTTAACAGATTATAGAATGATTTCCTCTCCATTACCTTCCCAAGTTGGGCGGTGGCTTGTGCCTGTAAATCCCAGCTACCCAGGAGGCTGAGGCAGGAGGCTCATTTGAGGCCAGGAATTTGAGTCCATTACCTCCCCAGAGCCTCCTAACATATCCGTGCAGTAGTTGCCATTATCTTCATTTTTACAACTGGGGAAACTGAGGTTCAGAGATAGACAATCAGTTACCTAAGGCCAAACAACTAATGACGTCAGAACTAGGAGACAAATCCAGCTCTAACTCCAAGGTCCATGGTCTTCCCCAGTGCCCCTCTTGCCCTCCTAAACTTCTTTTGGCTGCTGCTGTAGTTACAGGTCATTTATTGTGAAACATCCCTAATGTTAGGAGCCATTAACAGGCCACACATAAGATCAAGTGTAAACAAATGGAATATGGAGACATGCTGTCTTCTCTTTCCTTTCTAGTGCTCCTCTCTCTCTCCCCAGTGCCCACAGGATACATGAATGTATGTGAAGTTACTTCCGGAATGCTGCCCTCTCCGGCCAACTCGTAGTCTGGGGCAACATTTGTGCCAGCTGGGTCGATAGGGGAGGGGCATCAGCAGTTACCTAAGGAGAGACAGGCTCTCTGTAATTCAAGAACAATCAATGACCCATCCCAAGTGTTAAATTATCCACATCTCAGAAGAGTGAAGAGAAGGGAATTGACATTTATTATACCCATTTTACATATAAGGAAACTGAGGCAAATGCCCAGGATCACATGGCCAGAGCAAGTGTCAGGCCTGAGATTCAGGATGATCTCGATCTCCTGACCTCGTGATCGTCCCGCCTCGGCCTCCCAAAGTGCTGGGATTATAGGCATGAGCCACCGCGCCTGGCCCAGAGTTTTATTATTACTCAAATCAGTCTCCCTGAGCATTTGGGGATCAGAGTTTTTAAGGATAATTTGGTGAGTTGGGGATGGCCAGTGAGCTGAGAGTGCTGATTGGTCAGGTCAGTGATGAAATCATGGGAAGGTGAAGCTGTCCTCTTGGGCTGAGTCAGTTCCTGGGTGGGGGCCACAGATCAGATGAGCCAGTTTATAGATCTGGATGGTGCCAGCTGATCCATAAAGGGCAGGGTCTGCAAAATATCATAAACACTGACCTTAGGAACAGTTTAGGGAAGGTCAAAATCTTGTAGCCTCCAGCTGCATGACTCCTAAACCATGATTTCTAATCTTGTGGCTAATTTGTTAGTCCTACAAAGGCAGTCTAGTCTCCAGGCAAGAAGGAGGTTTGTTTTGGGAAAGGGCTGTTATTGTCTTTGTTTTAAACTATAAACTAAGCTCCTCCCAAAGTTAGTTCAGCCTGTGCCCAGGAAGGAACAAGGACAGCTTAAAGATTAGAAGCAAGATGGAGTCGGTGAGGTTAGATCTCTCTCACTGTCTCAGTCATAATTTTGCACAGGCAGTTTCTATCCCCTCTTCCCTTTTTGTAAGTTTTTTTTTTAATTGTGGTAACATATAATGTACCATTTTAACCATTAAGTATACAGCTCAGCACATTAAGAATATTCATATTGCTGTGCAACCATCACCACCATACATTTCCAGAACTTTGACCTTTCCAAATTGAAACTCTGTACCCATTAAACACTAACTCTCCATTTCCCATTCTCTCCATGGCAATCATCATTCTACTTTCTGTCTCTACAAATTTGACTACTCTGGGTACTGTATATAAGTGGAATCATACAATATTTGTCCTTCGCATCTGGCTTATATTATTTAACATAATGTCTTCGAAGTTCTTCCATCTTTGTAGCATATGTCAGAATTTCTTTCCTTTTTAAATTGGATTAAAGTGGTGCTTTAATGTCAGAGTGGTGCTCTGTCACCCAGGGTGGAATGCAGTGGTGTGATCTTGGCTCATTGCAAACTCTGCCTCCTGGATTCAAGCAATTCTCCTGCCTCAGCTTCCCGAGTAGCTGGGACTACAGTTACACATCAGCATGCCCAGCTAATTTTTTTGTATTTTTAGTTGAGATGGGGTATCTCCATGCTGGCCAGGCTGGTCTCAAACTCCTGGCCTCAAGTGATCCACCTACCTTGGCCTTCCAAAATGCTGGGATTACAAGCGTGAGCCACAGCTCCCACCAATTTTTTTTTTTTTTTTTTTTTTTTTTTTTTGAGACAGGGTCTTGCTCTATCACCCAGGTTGGAGTGCAGTGGCACAATCACAGCTCACTACAGCCTTGATCTCCTGAGCTCAAGTGATCCTCCTGCCTCAGCCTCCTTGAGTAACTGGGACTACAGGTGCATGCCACTGTACCCAGCTAATTTTTTTTTTTTTTTAAGTAGAGATGAGGTCTTGCTATTTTGCCCAGGCTGATCTCAGACTCCTAGTCTCAAATGATCTGCCTGCCTTGGCCTCCCAAAGTGCTGGGACTGAGTCATGAGCCACCACTCATGGCCTGAATAATGTTTAATTGCATGTCTATACCATATTCTGTTTATCCATTCATTCCTCAGTGGACATTTGCATCACTCCCACCTTTTGGGTATTGTGAATAATGTTACTACGAATATCTGCTTGAGTCCCTTTCAATACTTTGGGGTTTGTACTCAGAAGTGAATCACTAGATCAAATTAACTGGGTGTGGCGGCACACACCTGTAGTCCCAGCTACTGGGGAGGCTGAGGTGGGAGGATCCCTTGAGCCCAGAACTTTGAGGCTGCAGTGAACCGTGATGGTGCCTCTGTACTCCAGCTTGGGTGACAGAGTGAGACTCTTGTCAAAAAAAAAAAGAAGAAGAAGAAGGAATTACTAGATTAAATGGTGATTCTTTCTTTTCTTTTCTTTTTTGAGATAGGGTCTCACTCTGTCGCCCAGGCTGGAGTGCAGTGGTGCAATCTTGGCTCACAGCAACCTCCATCTCCCGGATTCAAGCAATTCTCCTGCCTCAGCCTCCTGAGTAGCTGGGACTACATGCACCTGCCACCACACCCAGCTAATTTTTTGCATTTTTAGTAGAGATGGGGTTTCACCATGTTAGCCAGGATGGTCTCGATCTCCTGACCTCGTAATCTGCCCACCTCAGCCTCCCAAAGTACTGGGATTACAGGCGTGAGCCACTGTGCCTTGCCCACAGTTTCCAATTTTTAAACATCCTTGCCAACACTTGTTTTCTGTTTTTATCTCATAGTGATTTTGATTTGCTTTTCTCTATAGATTAGTCGTATTGAGCATCTTCAAGTGCACACTGGTCATTTGTAGGTCTTCTCTGGAGAAATGTATATTCAAGTACTTGGCCCATTTTTAAATCAAGTTGTTTGGTTTTCGTTGTGGAGTTATATATTCTAGGTATCAATCTTGTATTAGATATATGATTTGCTAACATTTTCTTTCATTCCGTGGGTTGCATTTTCACTGTTGATGGTGTCCTTTGATGCCTCATCCTCCCTTTTGAGGAACTAACTCATCCTTTTTGTTCCAAAGGCCAAAATTCCCTGACTCATGCATGTGGCAATTCTGGCTTCTTAAAAAACACTCAGTGTGTTTTAGAATGGTCTGGGAAGTCAAATACAAGGAAAGCCTGACTAGTCCCACTGTGTTCCTCTCTGCTATGGTTTCAGGTTTCTAAAGAAAATACAGGGTTACACAACATGAAGTTGGTGAAAAGGGGCAGGCGAATGGGATTATGGGCTGGAGTGAAAGGGGAAGTTATGGGCCAGGCGCAGTGGCTCACACCTGTAATCCCAGCACTTTGGGAGGCCGAGGCGGGCAGATCCCTTGAGGTCAGGAGTTCAAGACCAGCCTGGCCAACATGGTGAAACCCTGTCTCTTCTAAAAATCCAAAAATTAGCCCAGTACAGTGGCGGGCACCTGTAATCCCAGCCACTCGGGGGCCTGAGACAGGAGAATAGCTTGAATCTGGGAGGCAGAGGTTGCAGTGAGCCAAGATCACATCACTGTACTCCAGGCTAGGGGCCAGAGACTGTATCCCCCACCATCCCCCACCCAAAAAAAGAAAGAAAAGTAAAGGGAACGGAAGGCAACCTGAGTGTCTGTCACCAGGGGAATGGGGAGAATGTAGTGGATGTACACAATGGAGGACCCAGCAGACACTGACGTCGTTGAACTAGATGTACACACTCCAACACGATTCCATCGCAAAAATAATGCTGAGGCAGGGGAAATGAGACACAGAATAAGGTCAAATTATGTGAACTATAACTTTTATGTAAATTTAAAATGAATACACACACAGAATAACACTATACGTTTTACAAGCATACCTACAACATCAAGGATATATATCGCCTGCGCTAGAAATGCTGTGGACGATGAGAATGGAAAATGGTGATAAAAGAAAATAACATGTTAGCCGGGCACGGTGGCTCACGCCTGTAATCCCAGCACTTTGGGAGGCCGAGGCGGGTGGATCACCTGAGGTTGGGGGTTTGAGACCAGCCTGACCAACATGGAGAAACCCCATCTCTACTAAAAATACAAAATTAGCTGGGCGTGGTGGTGCATGCCTGTAATCCCAGTTACTCGGGAGGCTGAGGCAGAATTTCTTGAACCCAGGAGGTGGAGGGTGCAGTGAGCCGAGGTTGCTCCATTGTACTCCAGCCTGGGCAACAAGAGCAAAAATCCGTCTCAAAAAAAAGAAAAAGATAAAGAAAAAAAAGAAGGAAAATAACATGCATTCAGACAAAAATGTATGAGAAGCATCTTGCACAGTAGTGGTAAAATAAGGATCTCTGCATCCCGATTATTGCTGTGTGACCTTGGATGTAAGTCATTTCACCTGCTTGATGCTCGTCTTTCTTGTCTGGAAGATGGAAGATAGGGACCTTCACATTCTGTATCATGAAAGATGTCCACAGGGGAAGAGAGTGTGGCAGAATGAGCTTTGGAGCTGGACATGCCCAGCTAGGCCAGCCATTCACTGTGTGACCTTGGGAATCACTTTACTCTCTAAGCCTCTGTATTTTGGGGGTGGGAATTTGATTTTCATTTTTTAAAAATTTATTTTAATTATATGGAACGCTTCATGAATTTGCGTGTCATCCTTGTTCAGGGGCCATACCTGTATCTCTTCATTGTTCCAGTTTTAGTTATGTGCTGATGAAGCAAGCACTGTTGTTGTATTTTTAATTTTTTTTTTTCAGGAGGGTACTGAGTCTAATGAGGCTGTGGGGCCATGAAACCCTGCACGCTTCCTACCCATGCCTCCATTTTTTTTTTTTCTTGAGACAGAGTCTTGTTCTGTCACCCAAGCTGGAGTGCAGTGGCACAATCTCGACTCACCACAATCTCGACTCACCACAATCTCTCCGCCTCCCAGGTTCAAGTGATTCTCCTGCCTCAGCTTCTCGAGTAGATGGGATTACAGGTGCCTGACACCACACCTGGCTAATTTTTGTGTTTTTAGTAAAGACAGGGTTTTGTCATGTTGGCCAGGCTGGCCTTGAACTCCCAACTTCAGGTGATCCACCCACCTCGGCCTCCCAAAGTACTGGGATTAAAAGTGTGAGCCACTGCGCCAGGCCCCAAGCCTACATTTTTAAGAGAGGTAGTCAAGCAGGCCTCACTGAGAAGGGGCCATTTGAGCAAAGCCTTGAAGGAAGCAAGGGAGTGAGCCATGTTGCTATCCCGGAAGAAAGCAACTCAGGCAGAGGGAAGAGGCAGTTCTACCCATAGGTGTTTGGGAGGAGTAAATGACGTAAAGTTCCCCTTGCAGTAAGTGGTCAGCAAATATTGAGTGGCCACCTCTGTCCCTCCCCTTACAGAGCTGTCAGGATTCAGGTGACATCTAAGAGCACCTTCTAGCTCCACTGACAATGACCACTCTGGCTTCTGAGGGTCTCTGGAACACTGTGTTCATGGACGCCATCCACCCTCAGGAGTACCCTCCCTAGCTGAGCACAGCCTGAGCCCAGGGAACAGTCATTGCTGCTGGGGCTTCAACATGCATGGGGAGCACAGAGGCCTCAAAGAGGAAGCCAGAAACAGCAAGGCGGAGGCCCTCACCTTCCACTGGAGGCCTCTTGGGTCATTCCCTCAAGACAGCACTGTCCCAGCGCTTAGGAGGCTGTGCCTAGAGAGAGGGGCTTGGGCGAGGGTACAGCCACATGGCGGAGTGGGAGGAGAGAAGGAAAGCGACCCATGCTTACTAAGGCAGATCTGGCTTTGAATATTATTATGCCACTTAGTAGCTCTTTTACCTTTATAAATCTCTGAACCCTTCTGAGCCTCGATTTCCCTATCTGTAAAATGGGTATGAAATGTTCTATTCTGTGGGGTGGTTGTGAGGACTCAATGACATAAGATAGGTGAAAGTGGCAGGCAAATAGCTGGGTCCCCCTTCCTTCTGTACCAGGTACCTGAGAGGCAGCCACTATGTCTTATTCAGTCAGCTTGGGTCCTTATTTATTTTATTCATTTCTTTTTTTCCCTTCTTTTTTAAGGGGCTTTCTGGCAAAAACTGAAAAGCCTGCTAGCCAAATTCTAAAACAGCTGTAACACTTGTTTTATTCATTTCTGTCGGAATAAAACCACCCATGTTTCAGGGAGAGTATGAGGTTTCAGTGAGATAACAGATCAAAATTGTGCTTAGCATAGTTACTGGACCAAAATAGGCACTCCATAGGTGTTTGCTGGGTACCTAAAGGGATGGAGGGATGGATGGATGGATGGATGGATGGTTAGAGGGATAGATAGATGGATAGATGGATGGTGGGATGGAGGGATGGATAGGTGGATAGACAGATGGGTATGTGGGAGGATGGCTTGCTGGCAGGATATCAAAGGGAATAGGACTTTTTATACAGAAATACCAAGTCTGCACAAAAACCAGGTGCTTTACAAGGTCTTATATCTCTTTGCGGCCTTAGGTCTTGAGTACAGATATAACACAGATGAGTAAAAACAGGCATAAACGTATCCAGGTCTAGTCAACTGTGACCTCCACTTACCACTCTTGGGTCTATGACTCATCTCAACGAGGCCAGATCTTACATAAGCCAGCATTCTCCAACTGAGATCACTGGTGGTTCCCTGAGGCGAAAGCTGAGATCAGGGGCAAATGCAAGGTGAGGCTTTCCTGATACACAGGATGCCTTGGAAATTCTAATCAGTGATGTTTCATCAAAAGAATTACAACTCAGCTTTTCCCATAATTCCTGTCACCGTTGCAAGAATGAAAAGATGCAGGTGAACAGCCAGCCCTGCATCCGCCGCAGCTCCACACTGTGTAACTTCTGCAATCACTTAGCCCCTCTGAGCCCCACAATCTCCTTAGTAAGATGAAGGGGTTGAACCCTCCCAGCTCCAGGATGTTCTGATTCTCTGAAAACTCCCTACATCTTTCTTTAAAATATGGACCTAGAACTTTGGAAGAACATGTATTACATTTCTTTTCCATCTGTCTCTACAGGGTCTTCTCAAAACCTTTCAAAATATTTGCATGTATATGTCAACATGTCTGTTTATGCTAAACCCTGGGGTACACTTTGGAGACAGACAGATCTCAATTCCAGGCTATATGTGAGAAACTGGAGACAGATTATTTAGATCCGGTTCCTGCCCCCCAGGATAGGAAAGACAGGCATTGAAATGAATTAATTTCAATGGTCACAGTAATTAAGGTATAAAAATGTTGGACCCTCCCAGTCCCAAAATGCTGCCTGGAGGAATTCAGAAGGCTACCTATTGGAGTATTCTGGGATATGTCAAAAAGAAGAGGGGAGCTGCGGCAGCTTAGGCTGGTTGTCCTGGCCCTTGAGGAGGCGAGGCTACACGTTTGAGGCCAAGCCTGGTCAACATTGACAAAAAAAAAAAAAAAATTGGCCAGGTGGTGAAACCCCGTCTCTACTAAACATACAAAAAAATTAGCCAGGCATGGTGATGGGCCTGTAATCTCAGCTACTCGGGAGGCTGAGGCAGGAGAATGGCATGAACCCAGGAGGTGGAGCTTGCAGTGAGCCAGGCTGGCGTCGATCGAGACTCTATCTCAAAAAATAATAATAATAAAACAAAATAAAATAAAAAAGAAGAGAAGGGCTGGGTACAGTGACCCACTCCTGTAGTCCCTGCTACTGGGGAGGCTGAGGTAGGAGGATCGCTTGAAGCCAGAAGTTCGATCCTGTAGGGTACAATAGGCATGCCGGTAAATAGCCATTGCATGCCAGCCTGGGCAATATAGCAAGACCCCACCTCCAGGAAAAAAAGTTTAGAAAAAAAGAGAAAAGACAGAGGATACAGGAGGAGTAAAGGTGGCTGTACTGGGGTGGTGAGGAGATCAACAAGGCTGGAGCATGGGCTACAACCTAATATACTCCTCCCATCCCCCTGATCCCCATGAGCACATGGTCTATGTGTTGGGGCAACATCCTGGGAGAAGCAAGGAGGTAATCACAAGTCACTGTCTCAGAACTGTCAGTTACTCTTGTTTTTTTCCAATTAGAGACAGGGTCTCACTATGTTGCCCAGGCTGGTCTCAAACTCCTGAGCTCAAGCGGTCCTCCTGCCTTGGCCTCTCAAAGTGCTGGGATTGCAGGCATGGGACCAGAGTTATTCTTTATTGAGACCCTGTGCACTTTATACCCATCAAAGTAGAGTTTCCTGAAGTGTGTACACAAGTCACTGAGACATGTCAAGTGACTTTAGACACAACACAGAAAAACTATTTTTTTTTTTTTTTTTGAGACAGGGTCTTGTTCTATCACCCAGGTCAGAATGCAGTGTGGCATGATGATCACAACTCACTGCAACCTCAGCCTCCTGGCTCAAGCAATCCTCCCACTTCAGCCTCCCACAAGTAGCTGGAACTACAGACACACACCACCATGCCTGGCTAATTTTTTTTAATTTTAAAATTTTTTAATTATTATTATTTTTTAGACAGAGTCTCACTTTGTCACCCAGGCTGGAGTACAGTGGCGCGATCTCAGCTCACCGCAACCTCCAACTCCCAGGTTCAAGCGATTGCGATTCTCTCGTCTCAGCCTCCCAAGTAGCTGGGAAGCTGGGATTACAGGCACCCACCATCACGACCGGCTAATTTTGTATTTTTAGTAGAGACGGGGTTTCGCCATGTTGACCAGACTGGTCTTGAACGTCTGACCTCAGGTAATCTGCCCTCCTTGGCCTCCCAAAGTGCTGGGATTACAGGCGTGAGCCACCACACCCAAAAATTTTTTGTAGAGACAGCAAATTTGCCATGTTTCTCAGGCTGGTCTCAAACTCCTGGGCTCAAGCAATCCACCCTCCTCGGCCTCTCAAAATGTTGGGATTACAGGTGTGAGCCACCGCACCCAGGCGAGAAACATTTTTATAGTTACGGTTTTATGTTTATGTCTACCTTCTATTTGTGGCAGGTAGTATTAGTTTTCATTTACAATTATGTTATAATGTTTTCTTTCAAATAAATGTAAGTTTTTAAAAGTGACTTAATTTAAAGAAAACTTCTTTATTAAGTAAATGGGCAGTTGGTACACAGATATTGCAAAAATTTCAAGGTGGGTACATGAATGACTGAAATTCAGGAGACGCGGGGAGTTAGCACAGAAGCACTTCCCTCATTCAGAGCTCTTTTGGCTGCAAGAAACAGACACCCAACCAAATCAGCTTCGGCAAAATGAGAGAATGTATCCTGACAAGGGACGCTCACAGGGCCCAAAGGAAAGAGTGCTGGGCCCCTGGAGGACTGAGGGAAGCCAGCAGGTCCCTGGAGGCGGTGCCCGGCTGCTCTCCAGGCGCCTGTGATTCCTCTGGTCCCTGCCTTGCTATGCGTATCTTCTCTCTGAGCAGAGCCATTTTCTCTACCACATTCATGCAGGCGCCCATCCCCCCCCAACACACACAGACAAACACACACACACGGACGCAGTCACAGCTCCAGGGTTTATATGTATTCAGGTAAGGGACCTGCAAAGCCTGAACAGCCTCCCTGAATCTAGATGCCCAACTCTCATCCTTTCAGCTCCCATCAGAGGATCAAGGGGCCCAAATTCGCAGAAAAGGGGAGGGTCTAAGATGAGCAGTCACCCTGACCAAGAGGTGTCTGCCTCAACATTAGCGGCGTATAACAATCCCAAGAGGTAGCTTTAACCTCATAGGTAACGACCCTAAGAGGTAGGAAATTCAGTGCCTGGTCCCTCAGCAGGAAATGACACAGCCAAGACTTGAACCAGGCCTGTGTGACGCTGCACTAGCCACTGGGTCATCCCATCAGCCAAGTCCAGCCCACAGCTACCATCCCAGACTCCAGCAGGTTACTGGTCCATCGAGAGGCATTTCTCAAAATCAGCAATCCGGTGTTTGCCCGGTACACAGGAAATGAGTATCCCAGCTTCACAGGGACACTGACTGGAAGGAAGAAGACTTCTCTGAAGGAGCACAGAGCTCTAGAAACCAGAGAAGTTTCCTCAGAGCCCCTTGGGTCTGAGGCTGCCAGTTTCACACTGCAGATACTTGTCTCAGGGCAGGAGAGGAGGCTCATTTGCATATACTTGCCAAATATCACAAGCAGACATCTAGAGATCCCCAGGAGAAGCTGACACCTGGCTGACACCTGCTGACAGTAACTGCTCCTCCCACCTCCTGGAAGCTATGTTAGGAGGAGCCTCCCAGAGGGCAAAGGAGGAGAGAACTGACAGACCCTTCTACCCAGGGGCCTCATGCACTTCCCAGCCCATGCGCCTGTTGGTATGGAAGCCCCTGGACATTGAGGTGTCCTGGCCTGGACAGCTCCAATTTTGTCTTTTTTTTTTTTTTTTTTTTTGAGACAGAGTCTCGCTCTGTCGCCCAGGCTGGAGAGCAGTGGCGCAATCTTGGCTCACTGCAACCTGTGCCTCCTCCCAGTAGCTATAGCCTGTGGGACTACAGGCATGCGCCACCACGCCGGGCTAATTTTTTTGTATTTTTAGTAGAGACGGGGTTTTACCATATTGGTCAGGCTGGTCTCGAACTCCTAACTTCAAATGATCGGCCCACCTCAGCCCCCGAAAGTACTGGGATTACAGGCATGAGCCATATTTTTGTATTCTTAGTGGAGATGGGGTTTTACCACGTTGGCCAGGCTGGTCTCAAACTCCGGACCTCAGGTGGTCTGCCTGCCTTGGCCTCCCAAAGTGCTGGGATTATAGGCATGAGCCACTGAGCCCAGCCCCAATTTTGCTTTCAAGGGGACTTTGCCCATCCTCAGTGGGTGGCTGCCCCACAGAAGGTACTTAATTAGGGACTGTTGTTGAGACAGAAAGAAGAGGTGGGCATCTCCTTTCCACTCCCCCAGAGCTGACTGGGCTAGAGGCAAGGCCTTTGCAGACAGACACGTTTGTCTTGGGAAGCAAGCTCTTGTCCTAGCTTTTGGTCTGTTCATGTTTTATCTTCTTTGGTCACCATTAGGGACAGGTTGCCAGATGAGTCAGAGAAGGTTCCATCAAGCCCCTTCCCCTGAGAAAGGTCACAAAGACCTTGTGCCGGAGGGTGGAGAGAGGATGGCAACATCCTAGCTCAAAAGTCTGCCCCAAGGTAGTGCCACACAGTGAGGGCAGTGTCCCTTTCCCAACCCATTCTACCTCTATCACTTGAGAGTATTTGCCCAAAGCTTTTTTTTTTTTTTTTTTTTTTGAGATGGAATCTTGCTCTGTTGCCAGGCTAGAGTGCAATGGTGCAATCTAGGTTCATTGCAACCTCTGCCTCCCAGGTTCAAGCGATTCTCCTGCCTCGGCTGCCCAAGTAGCTGGGACTACAGGCGCGTGCCACCACACCCAGCTAATTCTTGTATTTTTTAGTAGAGCTGGGGTTTTACAGTGTTGGCCAGGATGGTCTCGATCTCTTGACCCATAATCTGCCCACCTCGGCCTCCCAAAGTGCTGGGATTACAGGTGTAAGCCACTGCACCCACCCCCCCAAAGCTTTAGACCGATGCCCCATCGGGGAGAACTAGGTGGTTTAAAGTCTTCCCCCAAGGTCTGCACCTGGCCCTGACATTCCTTCCGGCCCCATAAGATTAAGGGACTCAGGATAAAGTCATCAGTCACAGTTACTGTAGTATGCGCCCACAGGTGGATGAAGGGGCTCATTTGAGTTCTGGATTTTCCAACAGTCTGGCTCTGCCATCATCCCTGCCCGGGTGAGGTAACCTCCAAATCTAATGGCCCACCAGTGCCCACGGAGGTGGTGCCCAGACCACAGTAGATATCCCATCTTCTCCCAGCTCAGTCCATGATGCTCATGGAGGAGAAGACTTCAGGCCTGGCCCCAACAAGCAGGGACTAATTTTTGAGGGAATTTCCAGGGATCTGGTTGAATGGCACAACCACTTCCGTGACCGTATCTGTGGTGGCCCGGGAGCATTTCCGGCTACTGCGCATGCTGTAGAACTTTTCGGTGAGGTGCTTGCGGAACTTCTTGGTGAGGAAACAGTAGATAACAGGGTCTAAGACACAGTTGGTGCTAAGGAGGCAAAGGGTGACCTGATGTGCATCGTTAATGGCCTGGTGGAATTTGCTGTCCTGGAAGCCCAGCTCAGCAAGGGTCCAGGGCAGCTGCACCACATGGTGGGGCACGAAGCAGATGATGAACACCGCCAAGACCGTGCACACCATCCACAGCGCCCGGCGCTTGACTTCAGCGTTGCGCTGCTGCTGCACCGGCTGCATGAGCAAGGTACGGATGATGACCAGGTTGCAGAAGAGGATGATGAGGAAGACCAGGAAGAAGCTGAACACGATGAAGATGTGGATGATGAGGACTGGCACGCTGCCCTTCTCGTAATGCTCAAAGCAACGAGTGACGTTGTCTGAGCCAGCACTGTTGGGCACTGTGTTGGTGGAGTCCAGGATGAGGAAGTAGGATGCAGCTCCCACAATGGCCACCCAGATGACCAAGGACAAAGAGATGCCACGCTTGCGGGTGTTGGCCTGAGCAGTCTTGATGGGCCGAGTTACTGCCTGGAAGCGGTTATAAGTGATGACGCCCAGGAAGGCCACAGAGCAGTAGGTGTTGATGAAGAAAAGGCAGCCAGCCACGTTGCACAGGAATTTGGGAAGTATCCAGTTGCCCTGGTTTTGGTAGTAGACAATCCACAGTGGCAGGGTGATCAAGAAGAGCATGTCCGCCATGGTGAGGTTTACCATGAAGATCTTTATCTCATTGAATTTCTTGGAAGGGTACAGGCGGGCAAAGACCCACAGCACATAGCCATTAGCAATGACTCCAAGCACAAAGATGATGCTGTAAACAATCGGGAAGAGAGTGTATCGGAACTCAGAGTCCATGTGGGAGGAGTCATGTGGCTCCATTGCTGTGGGCTGGAATGATCAGCTGGTCCTGGTGGTGCCTGGAAGACCACACAAAAATTCTGGTTAATAAAGGGACAAGAAGGGACTGTTCCATTTCATCAGTTCCAAGACTCCTTGCCATGGTTAGAATGATGATGTCCCCTCAGAAGTTCATGTTGAATCTTTTTTTTTTTTTTTCCAGATGGAGTTTCACTCTTGCTGCCCAGGCTGGAGTGCAGTGCTGTGATCTCAGCTCACCGCAACCTCCGCCTCCCGGGTTCAAGCGATTCTCCTGCCTCAGCCTCCCAAGTAGCTGGGATTACAGGCATGCACCACCATGCCTGGCTAGTTTGTATTTTTAGTGGAGATGGGGTTTCTCCATGTTGTTCAGGCTGGTCTCAAACTCCCGACCTCAGGTGATCTGCCCACCTCGGCCTCCCAAAGTGCTGGGATTACAGGCATGAGTCACTGTGCCCAGCCTCATGTTGAATCTTAATCTCCAGTGCAGAGGTGTGGCCTGTGGAAGGTGATTAAGTGAGAGGGTGGAATGGGATTAGCACACTTAGAAAAGGGCTCCAGGTTGCCCAGGGAGGTCAAGGCTGAAGTGAGCTGTGATTGTGCCACTGCACTCCTGCCTGGGTGACAAAGTGAGACTCTGTCTCACACACACACACAAAATAATAATTCTTTAAAAAGGGGCTCAAGGTTGAAGAAAGCACTTAATCTTGCCCTTTTTGTCTTTCCATCCCTTTTGCCATGTGAGGTCACAGCTTTCAAGGTGCCATCTTGGAAGCCAATAACCAGGCATCAGCCACTAAACCTGCTGGTGCCTTGATTGTGAACATCCTCCAGAACTATGAGAAATACATTTCTGTTCCTTTTTTCTCTTCTTTTCTTTGTTTTTTTGTTTTTTATAGACAAGGTCTTGCTCTGTCGCCCAGGCTAGAGTGCAGTGGTGCGATCACAGCTCACTGCAGCCTCAACCTCTTGGGCTCAAGCAATCTTCCCACCTCAGCCTCCTGAGTAGCATACTACAGGTATGCGTGTGACACCACACCTAGCTAATTTTTGTATTTTTTGTAAGGAAGGGGTTTTGCTGTGTTGCCCATGCTGATCTCGAACTCCTGAGCTCAAGCAATCTGCCAGCCTCGGCCTCCCAAAGTGTTGGGATTACAGGTGACAGCCACCACGCCTGACCATGCAGTGTTTTTTTCTACATAAAATAATGGTGTGTTTTTACAATAAATAGCACCTGATAGTCAATACAATCAATGGCAGTTCTGTTTCTCTTCTTTTATTCCATTTTAAAATATAACTGTCTGGCCAGGCATGATGGCTCACGCCTGTAATCCCAGCACTTTGGGAGGCCGAGGTGGGTGGATCGCCTGAGGTCAGGAGTTCGAGACCAGCCTGGCCAACATGGTGAAACCCCTGTCTGTACAAAAACACAAAAAATCAGCTGGGTGTGGTGTTGTATGCCTGTAGTCCCAGCTACTCAGGAGGCTGGGCTGAGGTGGGTGGATCTCCTGAGGTCAGGAGTTCGAGACCAGCCTGGCCAACATTATGAAACCCTGTCTCTACTAAAAATACAAAAATTAGCTGGGTGTGGTGGCAGGCGACTGTAATCCCAGCTACTTGGGAGGCTGAGGCAGGAGAATCACTTGAACCCGGGAGGTGGAGGTTGCAGTGAGCCGAGATCAAGCCACTGCACCCCAGTCTGGGCGGGAAGAGCAAGACTCTGTCTCGAAAAAATAAATAAGTAATAAATAATAATAAAAACAAAACAAAACAAAAAAAGTTGCAGAAAATGTTTGGTATGACCCCATTATATATGCGTGTTTGAATAGAAGATCCAGAAGGATACACCTCAAATAGTTGACAGTGGTAAGTAGCCTCTGGGGAGGTGAGTTAGCTTAGTGGGAAGTTTATTTACTTTATACTTTTATGTGTTTGTTTGAATCTTTAAAGGGTATTTATTATCTTAAAAATTTAAAATTTTGAAAATACAATGTAAGGACACGCACAGTGGCTCACGCCTGTAATCCCAGCATTTGGGAGGCCAAGGTGGGAAGATTGAGTGAGCCCAGGAGTTCAAGACCACTCTGGGCAACACAGTGAGACCCCCGTCTCTAGAAAAATAAAAAATGAAACAATTAGCCAGGCATAGTGGTGCACGCCTGTAGTCTCAGCTACTCAGGGTACTGAGGCAGAAGGATCGCTTGACCCTCGGAGTTTGAGACCAGCCTAGACAACATAGTGAGACACCATTTCGAACAAAACAAAACAGTTGCTCCCTTCCCTCTTGTTCCTCCCACTATTGCTGTCATTGCAAGCTCCTAGGAGCTGCCCTGTTATTTACGTTGCAGTGGGCATGACTCAGGGAAGCAGCAGGCAGGGAGGAGGATGGGAAGCAAGAACCCAGCTGGGGCTAAGCAAGGTCCAGCTCATCATATCTAATAGTGTAGTAAAAAGAGCACAGTAGGCCAGGCGTGGTGGCTCACGCCTGTAATCCCAACACTTTGGGAGGCCAAGGCAGACAGATGCTTGAGTCCAGGAGTTTGAGACCAGGTTGGGCAACATGGTGAAACCCTGTCTCTACAAAAAAAAAAAAAAAAAAAAAATACAGGCTAGGCGCGGTGGCTCACACCTGTAATCCCAGCACTTTGGGAGGCTGAGGCAGGCACATCACAAGGTCAGGAGTTTGAGACCTGCCTGGCCAATATGGTGAAACCCCGTCTCTACTAAAAATACAAAAATTAGCCGGGCGTGGTGGTGGGTGCCTGTAGTCCCAGCCACTCTGGAGGCTGAGGCAGGAGAATCGCTTAAACCTGGGAGGCAGAGATTGCAGTAAGCCAAGATTGTGCCACCGCACTCCAGACTGGGTGACAGAGTGAGACTCCATCTCAAAAAAAAAAAAAAAAAAAATTAGCAAGGCGTGGTGGTGCTTGCCTGTAGTCCTAGCTACATGGGAGGCTGAAGTGGGAGGACTGCTGGAGCCCGGGAGGCAGAGGTTGCAGTGAGCAGAGATTGTGCCACTGACATTCCAGCCTAGATGATGGGGTGAGACCTTGTCTCAGAAAAAAAAAAAAAAGGGAGTGAGACACAAGGAAGACAACACTTGCAGCACCTTCTTTGGAGCCAGGTACCCTGCTAGGTGCTTCCACGTGTACTACCTCATTTGAGTCTCACACAAACACTTTGCCATAGGAAGTAAGATCCCATGCTACAGAATAGGAAACTGACTACGGGGTGGTTATATGACTTGTGCAAGGTCACACAGCTATTAAGGAATGGTGCCAGGATCTCAGATCCAGCTTTGTTCTTTCACACATCCATCCAACAAATATTTCTGAGCACCAACTGCATGTTAAGGCACATGGCTAAGCACAGGAGCTATAGGGCGAACACCCAGCAAGGGGGCCCTGACCTCAGAGAACTTACATCTCTTGGGGTAGACAGACAAAAGCAATTTAAACAAACACCGTTGTTATACAAATAACCAGGAGTGCTGATTGGGCCGGCCATGGTGGCTCATGCCTGTAATCCTAGCACTTTGGGAGGCCAAAGCGGGTGGATTGCCTGAGCTCAGGAGTTCGAGACCAGCCTGGGCAACACGGTGAAACCCCGTCTCTACTAAAATACAAAAAATTAGCCAGGCATGGTGGTGGGCACTTGTAATCCCAGCTACTTGGGAGGCTGAGACAGGAGAATCACTTGAACTTGGGAGGCAGAGGTTGCAGTGAGCCCAGATCATGCCTTTGCACTCCAGCCTGGGTAACAGAGCAAGACTCTGTCTCAAAAAAAAAAAAAGCGGAGGGGGCGGCAGTGCGGATATCGAGAACAAAAAGAGATCTACTTAGAAAGGAGGTGACATTTCAGTTGAGGCCTGAAGGAGGAACAAGGGCAGAACATTCCAGGCAGAGAACTCTGCATGGGTCCAAAACCGCGGCAAGAGCTTGGTGGTTTCCAGGAACGGAAATAAGCTTACCAGATGGCCCTTGCCCTGACCTCCAGCTGCCACTCCACCCTCACCTCGTGCCACCTTAGCATCAGGCTCTGGCCAGAGCGGACTTCCCAGGCGGACCTTCAAACCTGTCCAGACATTTCCTGCCTAGAAGCCTCCACAATACCCATCCTGCTGCTTTGAATGCTCTTCCCTACCCACTCCTCACTCTCCACTTTCCTTTTTTTGTTGTTGTTGTTATTGTTGTTGAGACGGGGTCTCGCTCTGTCACCCAGGCTGGAGTGCAGTGGTGCAATCTCGGCTCACTGCAACCTCCGCCTCCCAGGTTCAAGCGATTCTCCTGCCTCAGCCTCCTGAGTAGCTGGGATTACAGGTGTGAGCTATCACACCCGGCTAATTTTTGTATTTTTAGTAGAGACGGCGTTTCACCATGTTGGTCAGGCTGATCTCGACCTCCTGACCTCATGATCCGCCCACCTCGGCCTCCCAAAGTGCTGGGATTACAGGTGTGAGCCACCTCTCCTGGCTCCACTCCCCACTTTCACCTGGCCAACTGCAACTCATGCTTCAGACCTCAGCTGAATTTCACTGCTTTAGGGAGGTCTTCAATGGACTTGGCTCACGGCTGTAATCTCAACACTCTGGGAGGCCAAGGCAGGCAGATTGCTGGAGCCCAGGGGTTTGAGACCAGCCTGGTCAACATGGCAAAATCCCCTCTCTACAAAAGAAAAAATTTAAATTAGCCAGGCGTGGTGGTGCACTCCTGTAGTCCCAGCTACTCAGGAGGCCGAGGTGGAAGGATCAATTGAGCCTGGAAGGTCAAGGCTGCAGAGAGCTGTGACTTCACTCCAGCCTGGGCAGCACAGCAAGACCCTGTCTCAAAAAGTAAAACAATGAAAAAGTCCATTGATATGATGTAGGTTCTACATCACAACGAACCTTTAAGAAACTACTATATGCGAGGCTTTGATATCATATTAAAGAAGAGTATTGGCCAGTTGTGGTGGCTCATGCCTGTAATACCAGCACTTTGGGAGGCCAAGACGGGTGGATCACCTGAGGTCAGGAGTTCGAGACCAGCCTGGCCAACATGGTAAAACCCCACCGCTACTAAAAATACAAAAAATCAGCTGGGTGTGGTGGCAGGCACCTATAATCTCAGCTACTCGGGAGGCTAAGCAGGAGAATCGCTTGAACCCAGTAGGCGGAGGTTGCAGTGAGCCAAGATCATGCTGCATTCCAGCAGCCTGGGCAACAAGAACAAAAATCCAAAAAAAAAAAAAAAAAAAAAGAAGAGTATCACCAATTATCTGAAAAAGCCATTAAAAGATCCCTCCCTTTATAAGTACGTATCTGTGTGAAGGCAGATTTTCTTCAACCAAAACAACATATCACAGCAGCCTAAGTGCAAAAGCAGATATGAGAATCCAACTGTCTTCTATTTAGCCCAACATTAAAGAGATGTGTAAGAAATGTAAATCAGTCCACTTCTTTCCCTAAATTGTTTATGTTTTAGAAAATCTAGTTATTTTTACAAAAATGTGTTATTTATGTTAACATGGAAAGAGTTTATTATTGGGTGTTTTTGTTTAAAAATGAAAATTTTTAGAATGTCTAAGTTTTCATTTTTAATACAATAAATATTGCTGGAGATAACTTATGTAAACAAAAGCTCTTTGGCACCCTCAATAATCTTTAAGGATATAAAAGGACCCTGAGACCAGAAGACCTAAATACTGCTGCTCCACAATCTCAGCACCCCTGCCCTTCCTTTGAGCCCAAGATGCCCAGTTCATCCAGGACCGGCCTTGTTTCTCTCTCAGGCTATACTGGTTATACCTTCTTGCCTTGGGGGTCTTGTTTCCAGGGCATGGAGGCATATTTGGCCTGTGTGGTGGCTGGGGGCAGCCCACAGCTGGGCAGGGCATGGTGCTCATTCTAGGTCTTGGGGGAAGTCAGGTCCATACCTCCCTGCTACCCCCGCCCCCTTGCCCATCACAAAATGCCTTCCTCTTCTTGGGTTCCTGCACCCCGCCTGCCCACGCCTGTTGAGAAAGCCTTTCCGCCAGGGCCAGGACTAGAGTGAAACATGTGAGGCATTCACTGGTTGCAAAATTTAAGAAGACACCAAACCTCAGCAATCAAGATAAATAATATTTTATTTTGTTTATTTACTTTTGAGACAGGGCTTGGCTCTGTCACCCAGACTGGAGTGCAGTGGCACAATCTTGGCTTACTGCAACCTCCACCTCCTGGGCTCAAGCCAACCTCCTACCTCAGCCTCCCAAGTAGCTGGGATTACAGGCACATGCTACCACACCGGCTAATTTTTGTATTTTTTGGTAGAGATGAGGCATGCCCACCATGGCCAGCTAATTTTTATAATTTTAGTTAGCCAGGATGGTCTCGAACTCCTGACATCAAGTGATCCGCCCACCTCGGCCTCCTAAAGTGCTGGGATTACAGGTGTGAGCCACTGTGCCTGGCCAATAAATAATATTTTAATGAAATATTTTTTTAAGTCAAAAGGAGTATTACTGATTCTTCCTCTTGCCTCAGGCTCTAATATAACTCTGCCTGGCACTATTATGATACTGTCTTCATCTAACACTTTGGTACTTTGTTTAGCATAATTTTTTTTGCATTAATTTTGATTTTTTTTTTTTTTTTTTGAGGCGGAGTCTCTCTCTGTCACCCAGGCTGGAGTACAGTGGCGCGATCTCGGCTCACTGCAAGCTCCGCCTCCTGGGTTCACGCCATTCTCCTGCCTCAGCCTCCCGAGTGGCTGGGACTACAGGCACCTGCCACGACGCCCGGCTAATTTTTTTTTGTATTTTTGGTAGAGACGGGGTTTCACCATGTTAGCCAGGATGGTCTTGATCTCCTGACCTTGTGATCCGCCCGCCTCGGCCTCCCAAAATGCTGGGATTATAGGCGTGAGCCACCACGCCTGGCAATTTTGATTTTTTAAACAAACCTTCTCAACATGTGAACAGAACACACACACAGACTAGCCCAATTCACTCATTCAGTTGCTCATTCATGCATTCATTGGACAAGCACTCACAGCTCCAGGAGCTGAGCAGTGCACCGGAGGCCTCAGAGAACAGACCCAGCCCTTGAGCGGCTCACAGGCCATTTTGCAAGAGAGAGATTCAGAAATAGATAAGCCGGTGGTGATATGATGATGGATGTATCAGGTGTAACGTGGTTTCAGAGAGGCTGCCCCTACCCAGACTTGAGGGTGAGGAGAGACCTCCTGCCTAAGCTGAAGGAGTTAATTTGATAGTGCGAGGAGAGAGGAATAACAGGCAAACAGGCACAGGGGACTGCGGGACAGAGGCCTGGAAGAATAGGCAAAGGCGTACCTCATTCTAAAGGAACGTGAGACATTTGGTTTGGCCAAAACTTTAAGGAGTTGAGAAGAGACAGGGCTTAAAAAACAAGCATCAGGGCCAGGCGCGGTGGCTCACGCCTGTAATCCCAGCACTTCGGGAGGCCGAAACGGGCAGATCATCAGGTCAGGAGTTTGAGACCAGCCTGACCAACATGGTGAAACCCTGTCTCTACTAAAAATACAAAAATTAGCCAGGTATGGTGGCATGCATCTGTAATTCCAGCTACTTGGGAGGCTGAGGCAGGAGAATCGCTTGAACCCAGTAGGTGGAGGTTGCAGTGAGATAAGATCATGCCACTGCACTCCAGCCTGGGTAACAAAGCCAGATTCCATCTAAAAAAAAAAAAAATCATCAGTCAACTCAAGATGGGTCCTAGAGGTCAGTCTAAGCAGTCTGGATTTTATTCTGCAGACAATGGGAGTTATTGAAGGATCTTGAGCTTGGAAGAGACAAGACTGGGTCTGGATTTGGGGAAGATGGCTTTGACCACTGTGCACAGAATGAACTGGAGGTGATCAGACCAGAGTCAGGGAGACAGCACAGAGACACGTGCAATCGTCTGGAGGGCCTCAAGAAGACTGCACCAGGGCAGAGCCGATGGAGGGAAATGGATGGTTGTGAGAGTTATTTGGGAAATCAGATGGACAGAATTTGGTAACGGATGGGATACTGGTTGAGAGAAAAGGAGGAATCAAAGAGAACTGCCAGGTGTCTGGGCCAGATGATTGAGGACATGGTGGTGTCTGTCTTCATGGAGAAGACACTGAGGAGGAACAGCATGAGGGCAGGGAGGATGAATTCATATGAGGACATATCCCATTTGGGATGCCTGTGAAACACCCAAAAGGACCAGGGTTAAACCCTGAAGAGCCCAACATCAAGGAAGAAGTGAGAGGAGGACAGACCTATGGAGGCAGAGACAGGACAGTCAGAGACAAGGAGGGTTCCATGCTTGAGGCCTAAGGGAAGAAAGTTTCAAGAGCTTGGGAAGCCATGGGCAACAGTGTGAAAAGCCACAGGGAGATGAATGACAATGCAGACAGAAAAGCAAACACTGGATGTGGAAACATGGACATCAATCTCATGTGATCAGATCATCTGATCAGAGGGAGAGCAGTTGCCCAGGCATGGGTTGAGGGGTGAGTGATAGGAGACAAAGGGGAATGTCAAATCCTCACTCAAGAAGTTCGATTGAGCTGGGCACAGTGGCTCACTTCTGTAATCCCAGCACTTTGAGAGGCCGAGGCAGGACGATCACTTGAGGTCAGGAGTTCCAGACCAGCCTGGCCAATATGGTGAAATCCCATCTCTACTAAAAATACAAAAATTAGCCAGACGCCTATAATTTCAACTACTGGGGAGACTGAGGCAGGAGAATCACTTGAACCCAGGAGGTAGAGGTTGCAGTGAGCCGAGATAGCACCACTGCACTCCAGCCTGAGCAACGAGAACGAAACTCTGTCTCAAAAAAAAAAAAAAAAAAGAAGTTTGATTGAGCAACAAAATGCTGTGTGTGGACCTTGTTTGGATCCTGATTCAAATAAACCAACTGTAAAAAATATTTTCCAGACAATTGGGCTGGCTGTGGTGCTCATGCCTGGTCTCAGCACTTTGGGGAGGTCGAGGTGGAACAATTGCTTGAGCTCAGGAGTTTGAGATCAGCCTGGGCAATATAGCAAGACCTCATCACTCCTAAAAATTTTTAAAAATTAGCTGGGTGTGGTGGTGCACACCTCTAGTCCCAGTTACTCAGGAAGCTGAGGCAGGAGGATTGCTTGAGCCCAGGAGTTCAAGGCTGCAGTGAGCTGCAATTATGCCACTGCACTCCAGCCTGGGCAACAGAGCCTCGAGACCCTGTCACACACACACAAAAAAAAGAATTAAAAAAAAAAAAAAAAAAAAGACATTTGGGAAAACTCAAACACAGATGGTATTAAAAAAATAATGTTTATTTATTTAGGTAGGATAATGATATGGTGGTTGTATTGTTAAATTCCTTAGCTATTAGATGTGCACTCCAACCTGGGCAACACAGCAAGGCTTCATCTCAAAAAAAAAAAAAAAAAAAAATTCCAGGAAGACCAGGTGTGGTGGCTCATGCCTGTAATACCAGCACTTTGGGGAAACTGAGGAAGGAGGATGGGTCAGGAATTCAAGACCAGCCTGGGCAACATAGCAAGACCTCATCTCTACACCCGTCCCCACCTTGCCTCACCCCCGCCACCCCACACACACACGAGAATAAAATATTCCAGGAAAATTGTGCCTGCATGCTAATCTCTATTTCAAAGTTGGCTTCCCAGGAACCCAACCTAGGAGATTGTATACTTGGGTCTATCTGACTTCAGAGCCTCCCCAGTCCACACAGGCCCCACAGGAGCCCCAGCAAGAGTAGGCCTCCTCTTTCCAGATACAGGACCAGAATCAGTGAGGGGACTCCTGGTGGAGCCCCTGCTTGACTCAAAGCCATTGGTGCCGCCAGTACCCGTCATCCTGGCTCTTCCTACTTCTGCTGCCTTCTGTTCAATCCCAGGCTCCTGGCCCCCACGTGACTCCCACTCCCTCGGCCCCAACCCAAACTTGGTGCCTATCACTGTATCTTCGCATGAGTAGAACCCTTGAAATCACCCAAAATGTAACCAGCTGATTCTCCTCTGGGCCTGAGAGCTTGTACTTTCATTACTTTATTCATGTTGTTTCCTCTGCCAAGAAATCCTTCCTTCCTTGTCACTGTCTGGATGTTTACTAGAACATTCTTTAAGGTTGCTCAGACCTCATTTCCTCCGAGTAGCTCTTTCTAAGCCTCCTGGCCTCCTGCACACCCAGCTCCACCTGTGGTCTCGTTAAGTGCCCATTCTTTGGACTTCCGTAGCTCATAGCTCTTTATCCCACTGAAATTGCCTCTATGTGACCTCTCTGCCACCCACAGGCAGGGACAATGTCCATTCATTCACCTCACAGTTATTGACATCCTTCTGGGTGTTGGGCACTATGTTGGGGAGACTGCAGAAACAAAACAAAGTTCCTGTTCTCGAGGAGCTTACATTCTAGTTGGGGGAAACAGTCAAAAATAAGTGGAGCAACAAATAAGATAATTTCAAATTGTGATGAATTTAATGAAGGAAATAAAAACAGTAACATGAAGATAGGGTAGATGGCTTTTTTTATTTTTATTTTTTAATAAATAGAGACAAGGTCTCACTATGTTGCCCAGGCTAGTCTTGAACTCCTGAGCTCAAGTGATCTGCCTGATTTAGTCTCCCAAAGTGTTAGGATTACAGACATGAGCCACTGCACCCAGCTGGTGGCTGTTTTAAGTAGAATGACCAGGGAAGGCTTCTTGGAGGAGGTGACATATAAACAAAACCAGAGACAGCTTTACCATGAAGTCAATGAAGCTTAAGCTTTAAGGCCCTCTCCTAGGCCCTGTATCTAATTGTGTATTAGTCATTTAGTATCTTCAAAGGGGGGCCCTTCAAATTGTATAAGCTTTAGTAACCTATAAAATCTGTGTCTACCCCTGGATGAACTCTAAAAAAGAAAAAAGGAACAAGTAAGAGGACGATCTGGATTATTCCAGCCAGAGAGTATCATGTGCAAAGGGCCTGCAATGGGAATAATTTCATCATGTTCTGAAGTAGGAACAAGAAACTGAAAGGTTGGTGTGGCCCTAGGGGAGTGAGAAATGGGAAGAGTGGGAACGTGATCAGAGGACACCAGGCTCCAGATCACTCCTGAGCCATGGTAAGGAGTTGGGATTTTATTCTGTGAGCCTCAGAGAGCTGCTTCAGTGTCGTTAAGCAGGCAAGTAACATGATCGGACTCGCTCTAGCTGTCAGGTAGGAACAGATGGTAGGGAGCAAGTGTGGAAACAGCAACAGCATTTTAGAGGTCAGAGATGGTGGTGGCATGGACCAGAAAGTGGCATTTTCAATTCCTCTCCCCGTCCCCTGTACTCAGGGAGCTTGGCTGGGGCAAAAGTTTGGTAAACATTTGTCGGGTGAACAAACACCCAGCAACCGACAGGACTGCCTGCTCCCCAGACAGAGCAGCTGCCACACAAGGCAGAGTGAGCCCTCTACAAACTCAGGACTCAAACTGTGGTCCTTGGACCAGCAGCATTGGCACCGCCTGCAAGCTTGTTAGAAATGCAGAATCTTGGGTCCCACCCCAGATCTCCTGTATCAGAATCTGTATGTTGGCCAGGCATGGTGGCTCACGCCTGTCATCCCAGCAGCTTGGGAGGCTGAGGCAGGCGGATCACTTGAGGTCAGGAGTTCGAGACCAGCCTGACCAACATAATGAAACCCCCTCTCTACTAAAAATACAAAAATTAGCCAGGCACGGTGGTGGGCGCCTGTAATCCCAGCTACTCTGGAGGCTGAGGCAGGAGAATAATTGCTTGAACCCAGGAGACAGAGGTTGCAGTGAGCCAAGATCACACCACTGCACTCCAGCCTAGGCGACAGAGCGAGACTTTGTCTCCAAAAAAAAAAAAAGACTCTGTATGTTAATAAGATTCCCAGGTGATTCGTGCATGCACCGAAATCTGAGACATGTTGTACCCCAACAACTGCCAGCCACACACTTGCCTTTCATCTCTTCAATCCCAGTGTCGGGCACTGAGGAATGAATGGATGAGTGACCATGCCCTGATGATGGCTCCTAAATCCCCGGCACAAGGAAGTGTGCACGGTCTCCCCAGGGGAGCTGTACTGGGGTGGAGTGGGTTAGGGAGAACAAGGTCTCTGGAGTCAGAAAGGTCTACAGGTTCATACCTGGCTTACCATTTGCTTGCTGTATGACCTGGGGCAAGTGACCTCGCCTCTCTAACCTTCAATGTCTTCATTTGCAAAATCTTACAATCCTAACAATGGTTTCAAAGATAAGTATGCAAAGTGGCTAGAACAGGACCTGAGCCACAAATGACCAAGCCTCCCTCTCCCCACTGGCCCAGCTGCTTGGAGCCAGGGGAGGGGACCGTGGGCCACCACTGACCTAGGGGCTTTGACCTACACACTGGCTTTCCTGCCAGCTCCAGATAGAGTCTCCAGCTAATGCCAACAAAGCTTTCAACAGCTCAGGAAGAGGATGAATATTTGGAAAGAAAAGAAGAGGCTCACACCACTCAGTTTAACACATGGGCACAGCTCCCTGATGGATCAAGGCTGGGCAGCTGGCCCAGGCACAGCCTTCAGCTGGGGGTGGGGTAGAGAGGCCATAAATATTCATGAGACAGAAGAATTCTGCTGTCGGGATCTGGTACCCTTTTCTCTGCGCAGCATTCGGCCCCCATCCCTGCTGGAAACATTCCCAGTCCCTAGGGAACCTGGAGAAGGGGTTCTCATCCATAGCTGGACAGCCAGAGAGGAGGGACCATCGGGAGATGGACAGAAGGAGGTATGTGCTGGTTGATTTCCCAGGCCAGATTGTGGGTTGGGAAGTTGGGTTCACCAGTCCTGCTAGCCCCTAACATTTGTGGGGCCAGTTGAGGTCAAAAGTACAAAATTCTAAATATTTATAAGCTATAAATAAGATACATCCAAGTTCATCCACAGCTCTTGCACCAGCAGTTCCTTGCAGCCCCGCAGGCCTGAGGGTGCATTCACCAACAGTGCAAGGACTAGAAGTGGTCAAGGCGGGGGAACACCACATGCCAAGTGGGCACATTCTCTTGGATCCAAGTACTCCTTGCTCTGTGGGGATCATGAGGCTGGAGCCCCCCTAATTTCAAGACACTGGGCACCATTTAGTGGTATACAGTACATCTTGCCTATGATCATATTTCCTCCTCAGATCATCTTCGTGAGGCTGGTTTCACAAGATACCCAATTTTCTAGGGGTAAAAAGTGAGACTAGAGAAGAAAATAGATTTGTCCACAGTCACACAGCGGGGAAGTGGCAGACTTGGGATTTTGAACTCCAAGGTTCATTCTGACTTTCCTAGAACAAGCTGTGTCCCCTGCTAGAAGCAAATTGCTCCTCGGCCAGCTTGTCCACTCACAGACCTGTCTTACAGCCTGAGAATGGGAGCTCCAGATGCTGTGAGGCCCCAGGAAGACATGCCTTTGACCTGAGGCCCTGCTTTTACCTTTGCTCCTCAAAGCTGGGAAGGGAATGCAACAAAGGGATGGCATGACCTGCTCTGTATCCATCTGACTCCCGCCTGGCAGGGCGAGAGCTGGGTCAGATCCTGATTCAACCACTAAGCTCATCCTGTAATTCTGAGTCTCTGTTTCCTCATTTGTAAATGAAGATTTTTATATGGACTAAGAGAAAAGGATATTAAGAAAACAATCTCATTTACAACAGTATTCAAAAAAAATAAAATACTTAGAAATAAACTTAACTAGCCAGGCACGATGGCTCATGCCTATAATTCCAGCACTCTGGGAGGCTGAGGCAGGTAGATCACTTGAGTTCAGGAGTTTGAGACCAGCCTGGCTAACATGGTGAAACCCCATCTCTACTAAAAATACAAAAATTAGCTGGGTGTGGTGGCACATGCCTGTAGTCCCAGCTACTCAGGAGGCTGAGCCAGGAGAATCACTTGAACCGGGAGGCGGAGGCTGCAGTGAGCCAAGATCATGCAACTGCACTCCAGCCTGGGCGACAGAGCAAGACTCTGTCTCAAAAAAAAAAAAAGGAAAAAAAAAAAGAAATAAACTTAACCAAGGAGGCAAAAGACTTGTACATTGAAAACTACAAAACTTTGCTGAAGGTCGGGCACGGTGCCTCACGCCTGTAATCCCAGCACTTTGAGAGGCCGAGACGGGGGGATCACGAGGTCAGGAGATCGAGACCATCCTGGCTAACACAGTGAAACCCCATCTCTACTAAAAATACAAAAAATTAGCCAGGCGTGGTGGCAGGCGCCTGTAGTCCCAGCTACTCGGGAGGCTGAGGCAGGAGAATGGCATGAACCCGAGAGGCGGAGCTTGCAGTGAGCCGAGATCGTGCCACTGCACTCCAGCCTGGGTGACAGAGCGAGACTCCGTCTAGGAAAAAAAAAAAATTGCTAAAAGAAATTGAAAATGACACAAATAAATGGAAAGACATCCCAAGTTCATGGATTGGAAGACTTAATATTAAAATGTCCATACCACCCGAAGTGATCTACAGATTCAATACCATTCTATCAAAATCCCAGTGTAATTTTTACAGAAATTTTTTTAAAATTGTAAAATTCATATGAAACCTCAAAGGACATCAAACAGTCAAAACAATCTTGTGAAAGAAGAACAAAACTGAAAGACAACTCCTAATTTCAAAACATATTACAAAGCTACAGTAATCAAAATGGTTTGGACTGGCATAAAGACAGACACATAGATCAGTGGGACAGAATAGAGAGACCCAAAATAAACCCTCACATACATAGTCAAATAATCTTTGACAAGAGGACCATGATTACACAATGGAGAAAGGATAGTCCCTTCAATGAAAGGTGCTGGGAAAGATGGATATCCACATGCAGAATAACGAAGATAGGCTCTTATCTTACACCATATATTATACAAAAATTAACTCAAAATGGATTAAAGACCTAAACATAAGACCTGAAACTATAAAACTCCTCAAAGAAAACATAGGATAAAAGCTTCTTGGTGGGGCGTGGTGGCCCACGCCTGTAATCCCAACACTTTGGGGGGCTAAGGCAGGCAGATCACCTGAGGTCAGGAGTTGAAGACCAGCCTGGCCAACATGGTGAAACCCCATCTCTACAAAAATACAAAAAGTAGCCAGGCATGATGGCGGGTGCCTGTAATCCCAGCTACTTGGGAGGCTGAGGCACAAGAATCACTTGAACTCGGGAGGCGGAGGTTGCAGTGAGCCAAGATCGTGCCATTGCACTCCAGCCTGGGAAACAGAGCAAGACTCCATCTCAAAAAAAAAAGCTTCACAACAGGCCAGGTACAGTGGCTCATGCCTGTAATCCGAGAACTTTGAGAGGCCTAGGTAGGAGGATTGCTTGAAGCTAGGAGTTCGGGATCAGCCTGGGCAATGTAGCAAGATCTTGTTTCTACACAAAATTTTAAAAATTAGCTGAGAACGATGGCATGCACCTGTAGTCCCAGCTATTCAGAGGCTGAGACAGGAGGATACCTTGAGCCCAGGAGCTCAAGGCTGAAGTGAGCTATGATCATGCCACTGTACTCCACCCTAGGCAACAGAGGGAGACTCTGTCTCTAAAAAACAAAAAAAATTAATTAGTTATTTACATTAAAAACAATAAAAAGCCTCATGACATTGGAATGGGTCATAATTTCTTGGATATGACACCAAAAGCACCGGCAACGAAAGCAGAAATAAACTATTTTTTGGCAAACTTTAAATAACCTCCATGAAGCAAAGGAAAACAATTAGCGGAGTGGAAAGGCAACCTGTGGATGGGAGAAAAGGTAACCTTTGGGATGGAACCAGATATCAGATAAGGGGTTAATATGCAGAACTCCTGCAACTCAGTAACAACAACAACAAAAAATTCAATTTAAAAAATGGGCAAAGAACTTGAATAGACATTTCTCCAAAGACGATATACCAATGACCATAAACATGTGAAAAGATGGCTCAATATCACTGATCATCAGAGAAATGCAAATTGAAACCATAATGCAATATCACCTCAAACCCACTGGGATGGCCACTATCAGTAAAACAGAAATGTGTCAGCAAGGATGTGAAAAATTGGAACTTTTGCACAGTGTTGGTGGGATTCTAAAACGGTGCAGCCACTATGGAAAAGAGTATAGAAGCTCCTCAAAAAACTAAAATTAGAATGATTATATGACCCAGCAGTTCCACTCTGGGTATGCTATATATTCAAAAGAACTGAAAACAGGCTTTTTTTTTTTTTTTTTTTTTTGAGATGGAGCCTTACTCTGTCGACCAGGCTGGAGTGCAGTGGCACGATCTTGGTTCACTGCAACCTCTGCCTCCCGCGTTCAAGCGGTTCTCAGCCTCCCTAGTAGCTGGGACTACAGGCACCCGCCACCTCGCCTGGCTAATTTTTGTACGTTTAGTAGAGACGAGGTTTCGCCATGTTGGCCAGGCTGGTCTCTAACGCCTGACCTCAAGTGATCCGCCCTCCTTGGCCTCTCAAAGTGCTGGGATTACAGGGATGAACCACCGCGCCCAGCTGAAAACCAGTTTTGTTTTTTTTTGTTTTTTTTTTTTTGAGACGGAGTCTCGCTCTGTAGCCTAGGCTGGAGTGCAGTGGCGCAACCTCGGCTCACTGCAAGCTCCGCCTCCCGGGTTCACGCCATTCTCTTGCCTCAGCCTCCCGAGTAGCTGGGACTACAGGCGCCTGCCACCACGCCCGGCTAATTTTTTCTTTTGTATTTTTAGTAGAGAAGGGGTTTCACTGTATTAGCCAGGATGGTCCAATCTGCTGACCTCGTGATCCGCCCTCCTCGGCCATCCAAAGTGCTGGGATTATAGGCGTGAGCCACCGCGCTCGGCCGAAAACAGGGTCTTGAAAAGACATTTGCACATTCATATTCATAGCAACATTATTCACAATCATCAAGCGTGGAAACACCTAACATGTCTATGGACAGATGAATGGATAAGCAAAATGTGGTATACGCATACAATGGAATATTACTCAGCCTTACAAAGGAAGAAAATTCTGACACATGTTACAACATGGATGAATCTTGAAGACATTTCTACTAAGTGAAATAAGCCAGCCACAAGAAGACAAATACTATATGATTCTACTTATTATATGAGACATTTAAAGTAATCAAACGCATAGAACCAAAAGTAGAATGGTGGTTGCCAGGGGCTGGGAGGAGGGGAAAATAGAGAGATGTTCAACAGATGTAGAGTTTCAGTCATGCAAGATGAAAACATTCTCTTTTTTTTTTTTTTTTTGAAATGAAGTCTCACTCTGTCACCCAGGCTGGAGTGCTGTGGCATGATAGTGGCTCACCACAACCTCCACCTCCTGGGTTCAAGCGATTCTCCTGCCTCAGCCTCCCGAGTAGCTGGGATTACAGGCATGCACCACCACGCCCAGCTAATTTTGTATTTTTGGTAGAGACGGGGTTTCAACATGTTGACCAGGCTAGTCTCGAACTCCTGACCTCAAGTGATCCACCCGCATTGACCTCCCAAAGTGCTGGGATTACCAGCATGAGCCACTGCGCCTAGCCAAGTTGGAAACATTCTATTGGCACTCACAGGATTTAAAAAAAGAAAAGAAAAGAAAAGAAAAGAAAACGTTCTAGAGATCTATTATACAACAATGTGAATATAGGTAGCATGACTGAACTATACACTTTAAAAATGTTAAGAGGGACCAAGCACGTGGCTGGAATTACGTGGCCTGTAATTCCGGCACTTTGGGAGGCCAAAATGAGTGGATCACTTGAGCCCAGGAGTTTGAGACCAGCCTGGACAACATAGCAACACCCCAATCTCTATAAAATAAATTTTTAAAAATGCATGCTAAGAGAGTAAATTTATGTTATGGTTTTCACCACAGTAAAAAAAAAAAAAAAAAAAAAATTAATGGGCCTAAGAGATGGCAAATTTGAAAGTACATTGTGTATTTTTAAGTTAGAGTCGTATGACTCAGTTTATGACTTAAAAGCTGTGCAACCTTTAGTAAAACTGCTTGCCGCCTTTGGGCCTCATTTGTAAAATACGAATAGTAACACATCTCTTTCATAGGGCTTTTGTAAGCATCAAGCAAAATAAAGGATGTACAGTATTTAGAGAACAGTGGTTAAGAGCACAGACTCTGGAGTCAGACAAACCTGGGTTCAAATCCTACCTCTCTCACTTCCTACCACAGAACCACAGCCAAGCACGTCCTCCCTCTGATTCTCAGGTCCCTCACTGAAAATGGAGCTGATAATACCCAGCACATATCTCTCCAGAGTGGTGTGAAGAGTCAATGAAATAATGTGTATAAAGTCCTTATCAGGGCTGGGCGCAGTGGCTCACGCCTGTAATCCCAGCACTTTGGGAGGCCGAGGCGGGCAGATCACTTGAGGTCAGGAGTTCGAGACCAGCCTTGCCAACATGGTGAAACCCTATCTCTACTAAAAATACAAAAATTAACCAGGCATGGTGGTGCACGCCTGTAATCCCAGCTACTCGGGAGGCCGAGGCAGGGGAATCACTTGAACCCAGGAGGCAGAGGTTGCAGTGAGCCAAGATGACGCCATTGCACAGCAGTCTGGGCGACAGAGCGAGACTCAATCTCAAAAAAAAAAAAAAAAAAAAAAGAAGATGCCTGGTCTGGTCTATAGTGAGAGCTCATTGAATGTTGGCTATTGTTACTCTTACTTCCCTACCCCAGACAGAGTTGGAAATTCCACCTCAAGTTCCCATAACAATATATCACATTGCATTATCATAGCTGTTGATTTCTCTCTCCTTTTGGACTGGGAATTCCCAAGGGCCAAGGCTTCTGGCATATCACCAATACCCATCACAGGGCCTCCTACATTGCAAACACATGATAAATACTGACTAAATAGACAGGTGAGCCTCCGTACACACACAGTCACAGTGTCCCTCACTCTTCGCTTCCAAACTCTCACACCCCAGCTCTAGCCACTCCCAGCTCTTAGATTCGCTGGGGCCAGTCCCACTTTCCTCATCTATAAAATGGGAATAGCATCAACATTGAGGCTGGAAAGGTGGCCCACATCTATAATCCCAGCACTTTGAGAGGCTGAGGTAAGAGAATTGCTTGAGGTCAGGAGTTTAAGACCAGCCTGAGCAACATAACCAAATTTTGTCTCTACAAAATTAAAATTAAAAAAAAAAATTAGCCAGGCATGGTGTCACATGCCTGCAGTCCTAGCTACTATGGAGGCTGAGGCTGCAGGATCACTTGGGTCCATTACAGTGAGCTATGATCATACCACTGCACTCCAGCCTGGGCAACAGAGCAAGACCCTATCTCTTAAAAATAAAAATTAGGGCTGGGCACAGTGACTCACGCCTGTAATCCCAGCACTTTGGGAGGCCAAGGCGGGTGGATCACGAGGTCGGGAGATCGAGACCACCATGGCTAACACGGTAAAACCCCGTCTCTACTAAAAACACAAAAAATTAGCTGGGCGAGGTGGTGGGCGCCTGTAGTCCCAGCTACTAGGGAGGCTGAGGCAGGAGAATGGCGTGAACCCGGGGGGCGGAGCCTGCAGTGAGCCGAGATTGCGCCGCTGCACTCCAGCCTGGGCGACAGCGAGACTCCGTCTCAAAAAATAAATAAATAAAAATAATAAATAAATAATTAATACAAATTAGGCTGGGTGGGGTGGCTCACACCTGTAATCCCAGCACTCTGGGAGGCCGAGGCAGGCAGATCACCTGAGGTCAGGAGTTCAAGATCTGCCTGGCCAACATGACGAAACCCCATATCTACTAAAAATACAAAAATTAGCTGGGCGTGGTGGCACACATCTGTAATCCCAGCTACATGGGAGGCTGAGGCAGAAGAACCACTTGAACCCGGGAGGGGGAAGTTTTAGTGAGCTGAGATTGTACCACTGCACTCCAGCCTGGGTGACAGACCGAGACTCCATCTCAAAAAAAAAAAATTTGACCTCACAGGATAGCCCTGATGTTGAAGACAGACAACCTCTACAGTGCTAGGCACATAGAAGGTGCTCAATACATGAGTTACTTCCTGTTCTGACATGCCCTGTTGCTTGATATTTGTGCCCTGACCTGGCCGTGCCGGCCACACCCTCTAATGTTACTCTCACAGACTGGTTTCAATACCATTTCTCCAAGATGCAGAAGGATTTGAGGGACGAATTACGGGAGCAGAAATCCTGACCTCTGGGGAATTCTGTGCCAGGCTCCCTACAATTCCCAGCACAAGGAACCATGCACATTTATTGGCTGATGAATGGAGCACCATGTCTGGGAGAGGTTACGGACAGGGTCTGGGGCACAAGGGATGAGGATGATCTGGGTACCAGTCAGAGTTACCCAGTGTTCCTTCTCATTGGGGACCTCACCCTGGCCCCAGATATGTATATTACATTGAGGAGACTCAGCCTCTGCTCAGTTGGCCTAGGAAACTCCAAGTCTGGCCTGGGTCTCTCCTCCTGGCTCCCAGATACCCAGGTGGTATCTGTCTGTGAGTTACCCTACCCAATTTTGCTTCCAGGACAGGGCCAGGAAGAGGGAGGGGGGAACCACCTCCTCTGGGCTGCCCCAGCACTGGGCACATCATGCCTCTGTTATGCCTCTGGTTTTTGTGTGTGTGTTGCGGTGGGCGGGGGGGTGTTGAGACTGAGTCTCACTCTGTCACCTAGGCTGGAGTGCAATGACACAATCTCAGCTTACTGCAACCTCTTCCCAGGTTCAAGCGATCCTCATGTGTCAGCCTTCCAAGTAGCTGGGATTACAAGCGCATGCCACCATGCCTGGCTAATTTTTATATTTTTAGTAGAGACAGGGTTTCACCATGTTGGCCAGGCTGGTTTCAAACTCCTGACCTCAGGTGATCCACCCACCTCAACATCCCAACGTGCTGGGATTACAGGCACGAGCCACCACACCCGGCCATGCCTCTGTTATACTAGGAATCACGCTGACTTCTTCCCAGCCTGGGAGTTCCTGAGTCCTGCTGGTGTCCTCGTGGCCAGTCCAGGACCCCATCCAGGGAAAAAAGCAGGGCTGGGAACAGGCCCTGGTGTCACACAGACCTGAGTCTGCACCTGGGTCTGCTTCTTCCTTGCTGCGTGATCGTTGGCTCTCCCAGCCTCCCTTTCTTCATCTGCAAAATGATGGTAATAAAACCTTCCTCACAGGGTGGTTGTGAGGGCTGAGTGAAGCAATTTACTCAATAACTGTGAACTCCCTTCCCTGCTGTCCTCAGAAAATGTTTGTTGAATAAGTGAATAAAGAAGCAACCGAATTGGCCATGCACTAAGCCAGCTACACATTCTCTCCTAGAAGCAACCGGGGTTAGCCAGAGAGAAAGCATAGGAACCGAAACCAGGGGATGTGGGCTCTGGCCTCAGCTGTGCCACTCACCCACGTATCTTGACTGAGCCTCATTCCAGCTCTGAGCCTTGGGGTTTTTATCTGCAAAATGCGGTGCCTGTGCCTCGCTTATCTCAAAGCATTGTTGTAAAAAAAAAGGAAGTGAGATTATTGGTGGTGACAGTTTTGGGTAAACAGTAAAGCACTTGATACATTGAAATGGACTTTATGAACTGTAAAAGGTAGTGCAGGCTGGGTGCAGTGGCTCATGCCTGTAATCCCAGCACTTTGGGAAGCCAAGGCGGGAGATGGCTTGAGGCCAGAAGTTCAAGACCAGCCTGGGAAACATAGCAAGATCCTGTTTCCACAAAAAAAAAAAAAAAAAAAAAATGTTTTTTAAATTAGCCAGTCATGGTGGCATGCGCCTGTAGTCCTGGCTACTAGGGCGGCTAAAGCAGGAGGATAGCTTGAGACCAGGAGTTCAAGGCTGCAGTGAGTCATGATCATGCCACTGCTCTTCAGCCTGGGTGACAGAGCAAGACTGTGTCTCTTAAGAAAAAAGGGGGGTGGGTGTGGGCCAGGCATAGTGGCTCACATCTGTAATCCCAGCACTTTGGGAGGCCGAGGCAGGTGGATTGCTTGAGCACGGGCTTTCAAGACCAGCCTGGGCATCACGTCAAACCCCACCTCTACAAAAAAAAAAAAAAAAAAACCACACAAAAATTAGCCAGGCAAGATGGTGTGCACCTATAGTACCAGCTACTCGAGAGACTGAGGTGGGAGGACTGCTTGAGCCCAGGAGATCGAGGCTGCAGTGAGCTGTGATCACGCCACTGCATTCCAGCCTGCATGACAGAGCAAGACTTTGTCTCAAAAGAAAAAAAAAAGGGCCGGGGGGGGGCGGAGTATGCGCAAATTTGTTTTTGACATGCTTCTCCCATTAGCCAGCCAAGCTCAGCTCCAAACCCAGGCCCTGAAGATCTCCCTCCTACAGAACCAAGGGGGTGGGGAGGGGTAGCTGAGTGGTGATCCTCTCCCTGCATATTCTGTATCTCTCTCACACACAAACATGCAAACAAATACACACACAGAATCTGGCTGTGATTCCCCTCAGCTGAAGACACACAGAGGCATATCAGCCTCTCAGCTGGCTTTGCTGGCCATCTGCTCCTGGGAGGGGAGCTGTCTGGCTGGAGCAGGCCACGTGCAGCCTGGATATGCTCCCGGCCCATCATTCCAGATACATGTAGACATAGCCAGAGCCAGCTCCCTGTCCACCACATAACCACAGGCACACATGCACACGCAAAGACACACCAGAGGCTTCTCCCCGCTCTCATCATGCTGTCAAGGAGCCCAAGAGGGGCTGGTCAGAGAGGGGGCTGCAGCAGGGTCCCAGCACTTGCCCTTTGGGAGCTGGCTCCACTGCCGACCCAGACACACACCCCTAGGCCCGTCAAGGGGTGCTGCCGGCTCCTGCTCCACTGTTGCCCTCTCTGAGGCCCAAGCCTCCACCCATCTAGGGGATAGGAACAGGAAAGTGGGGGATGCTGCCAAGAAAGAGAATGCCGTCTTCTTCAACAAGGCCCACTTCACAGGCCTGGGGTGGGAAGTGGGGAATCTCTGCTCCCTGTAAAAGGACAACAAGATCCCAGCCTCTCCTCATACCTGCTTCCCACCACCAATCAGAGAAAACTCAGTCCTGTAGGCACATTTTGTCACTGATAGCATAAACTGTGAATTCCTTACTCCTTCAATGGCCAGATGGGGAAACTGAGGCCCAGAGATGAGAAAGGATTTTCCCAAGGTGAACACAGTGTCGGGGGCAGAGCTGGGACCAGATACTGGGCCTCTGGCTCACCGTCCATTCCCTTCCAACTGCAAAAACCGCTTCATCATTCATCTGTCCTGTGCATATTCTAAGCATATGCTATGTTGCAAACCCTATGCTAAGGATAAAGGATACAACAGTGAACAAAACAGGTTCCTCATCCCTAAGGCGTTTACAGCAGGAATCACAGAGTCAGCATTAGAGGGAATTCATCGGTCCCCTTTGCGTAGCATTTTCCAATTGACAAAGCACTTCCCCACCCCAACTCTTACTTCATCCTCCCTGCAAACTCACAGGTCAGTGGTTTGTTTGTTTTGTTTTGTTTTGTTTTGTTTTTTGAGACGGAGTCTCGCTCTGTTGCCCAGGCTGGAGTGCAGTGGCGCCATCTCAGCTCACTGCAACCTCCACCTCCCAGGTTCAAGCAATTCTCCTGCCTCAGCCTCCCAAGTAGCTGGGACTACAGGCACCCGCCACCACGCCCAGCTAATTTTCGTATTTTTGGTAGAGATGGGGTTTCACCATGTTCGCCAGGATGGTCTCCATCTCTTGACCTCGTGATCTGCCCGCCTCGGCCTCCTAAAGTGCTGGGATTACAGGTGTGAGCCACCATGTCTGGCCCACAGAGGTCAGTATTTTAACCTGCAATCTGCAAAGGAGGAAAGTGGAACTTCCGAACGACTCAAGGCCCTGGCTTGTCAGCAGGAGCTGAGATCAAAACCCCGGATGCCCACCTCAGGCCCAGGACCCAGTCATCTAAGGGGCTGACCTCTTTCTCTGGCTGGTTTGTCAGGACTTAAAGATAGTGGTGTCTCTTTTGCTTCCCTAGCATTCCCCAACACACCTCCCACCCCTATCGCCTCCCCCAACACACACACCACCCCAAACACCTGGAACACAGCTGGGTATTCAGTCAGAGCTAAAGGAGAGCAGCCAGAGGTGTGGGGAGAGAGCCTGCTGGTTCTGTCATATTTCGCAAGTGAGCGAGTGCACAGCCCCACGTCTGGACCTCCTGCCAGCGGAGGACGGCGGGTGCCAGCCTGGGTTCTGTCCCCAGCACCTGGGACCTGATAGGGGCCATTGGTTGTGGGCTTGGCCCTGTGTATAAGAACCTGGTTATTTGCAGCACCCCCTTCCCCACCCCGCAAACCTAGCATTTAGTGAGTTCCTAAGTACCCTGCCCTGTACCAGATCCTTTATATGACCCGACAATTCTGTGGGGGAGATGGGATTATCCTTATTTGACAATTTAGAAAACTGCACAGAGATGGAGCGTAACTTGGCCAAGACCACACAGCTAGTCAAGTAGATGCCATTTGGCTCCCTGAGATCCAAGCTGCCCCCATCACCACCATCACAAACCACCTCCCAGTGAGGTCTCTGGGGTCAGCACTGCCGCCATCACCACCATTACCACCTCTCATTGAGGTCTCTGGGGCTAGCACTGCCCCCATCACCACCTCCCAGTGGGGTCTCTGGGGTCAGCACTGCCGCCATCACCACCATCACCACCTCCCAGTGGGATTTCTGGGGTCAGCACTGCCCCAGCCTCAGGAAAGCCAGACTTGGGTGTTGGGTCCTCCAGGAATGTCTGGACACTAGAAGTTATTTCTAAACATGAGACTCTGGGCCTGAGAAAGGTGCCAGAACAATCCCTTAAAAACAGAAGCAGCCGAGCACAGTGACTCACGCCTGCAATCCCAGCACTTTGGGAGGCCGAGGCAGGCTGATTGCTTGAGCCCAGGAGTTGGAGACCAGTCTGGGCAACAAGGCAAGACCTCGTCTCCATAAAAAATACAAAAATTAGCCAGGCATGGTAGAGCATGCCTCTAGTCCAAGATACTCGGGAGGCTGAAGTGGGAGGATCACCTGAGCCTGGCAGGTCCAGGCTGCAGCGAGCCATGATCGCGCCACTGTGCTTCTGCCTGGACAACAGAGTGAGAGATCCTGTCTCAAAAAAGAAAAAAGAAAAGAAATAAAAGCACCCATCTGCTTAGGTGCAGTCTGGGGGCATGACCTTGGTTTGCCTCCTGAGGACATTTTTATATGCCTCCCCCTTGCCCAGCAGGGGCCAGGATTCCCCCTTACCTGTAGCAGGGGCAGCGGCTTCAGCTGCAGTGACCGTGTGTCTCTGTCTGGGTCCTGGCCACAGCTTCAGCCTCTATGCTGTCTGGCAATTGCAGAAGTGAGGAAACAGAGTGTATCACTACCAAGTCACCCCTGGGAGGAAATGCTGTGGCCCTAGGGCCTCTCAAGGGGTGCCACAGGAACTTCCAAGCTGGGCCACCAGGACCTGGGCACTGCACAGAGGCTTCTCAAAGAGCAAGGGATGGGGTGGGGTGTAGACAGCGCCCGAGGCCAGGAGCTGAGGTGAGAAAGAGGAAAAGCAAGAGAGAGAAAGCAAGTGCATGTACTCAAGAGAGCGAAAAAGGGAGCATGAGAGTGAGAAAGAGGAGGGAGGAGAGATGAGGGACCAGGAAAATCAAAGGAGAGAGGGAGGAGGCAGGAGGGAGTCGGGAAAAAAAAAATGAGAGGGCGGAGGAATGGATGGAGGGAGCGAGGCTCAGGGAAAAAGACAGATGTAAACACCGGGAGAGATGAGAGGAACAAGGAGATTCAGGGACAAAGACAAGGTAAGATCCAAGACAAAAGATGAGATGACGAGACACAGACAGCGAGCATGTGCCTGTGCACATTTGGGTCTGTGTGTCTCTGGATGGGGGTGAGAGAGAAAATAAAAGAAAGGGAGTGGAGGAAAGAGAATGCCCGCTGGGATATAAAGTGGAGGGAGAAGAGAGGAGCTCGGAAGAGCCACTGTGGTCAGTGGCATGACAGGGCAGGGCATCCCTGGAGACCAAGAAACATTGAGCCCAGAAACCCCATGGGAACAGATCTGTGGGGGTGGAGGTGGAAGCTCCCTGAGACTGTGTTTTGTAGACATAGGGTCTCCCTGTTTTGCCCAGGTTGGTCTCAAACTCCTGGGTTCAAGGGATCCTTCCACCTCAGCCTCCCAAAGTGTTGGGATTACAGGCATGAGCCACTGAGCCTGGCCCTGTGTTTGTTTTTTTGTTCATGCGGTTGATTTCTGGAGAGAACTGGCTCCATTGTCCAGTAGAATGTTCTATATTCTGGACTTGGTTGATTGCTTCCTTGTGAGGTCCTTTAATTTATTCCTCTGTCTCCTGTATTTTCTGAAAACAGGTTAGACCTAAAGGCTTGATTAGATTCAAATTTGGACAGACTTTCTTTTTTTTTTTTTTCACCCAGGCTGGAGTGGGTTGGCAGCGTGTGAGTTCATGGGAGTGCGCGGGTGAAGAGGGGCAGGCAATCGAGGGTGAACGCACATGAATATGTGAGTGTGGGTGTGGGGGTATGTGTGAAAGTGAGCCGGTGGGGGCATCCCGTGTGCATAAATGAGAGGTGAGCCAGAGTATCTGCCTCAGTTTCCAATCCATTTGCCCACTCATTCCTTCAACCAACTAACAAGCACCATCTGAGCACCCCCAGGCACCAGGCACTGGGGTGGACCCTGTCTAAAGAAGCAAGTCCCTCAGATACATCAGCCGACCCAACAACCTCCTACACGGGGAAACTGAGGTTCCGACAGGACCAGAGTCCCACAGCAAGGCAGGTGTAAGCAGAGTCGGGGGCCTGCATTGGCATCCTGTCTCAGCTCTGCTCTGGGTATCTGGGCCAGGCTCCTCCTCCTAATGTCCCTTATCAAAGTCAAAAATGGCTCTCAAAGGACAAAATACTTTTTTTTTTTTTTGAGACAGAGTCTCACTCTGTCCCCCACGCTGGAGTGCAGTGACGCAATCTCAGCTCACTGCAACCTCTGTCCCAGTTTCAAGCAATTCTCCCACCTCAGCCTCTGGAGTAGCTGGGATTACAGGCAAGCACTGCCACGCCTGGCGAATTTTTGTCTTTTTAGTAGAGACGGGGTTTCACCATGTTAGCCAGGCTGGTTTTGAACTCCTGACCTCCAGTGATCTGCCCACCTCAGCCTCCCAAAGTGCTGGGATTACAGGCATGACCCACCGTGCCTGGCCAGGACAAACCACTTTTAACATTTGCCTTACTCATGTAGAACTAGAGCCAAGCATCTGCCACCTCCTCCACCTCCAGCCCCACATCACACACAGGCAGACACATTCAGACCACATAACACTTGCACACTCGCATACACTCAGTGCCTACTCTCATGCAAAGATGCCCACTCACACTGTGTTCCTCCACTCACCTGCACACTCACGCCCAGTCTCCCCTCACTCACACCTGCCAGGCTCATCTCCTTCCTCGAGTTCATGCGTCCATACTGCTCCATGCTCACCCACCACACGCACTCTCCCAATCCCTGCCAGGGACATGTCCTGCCAGGGACATGGAAACAGGCTCAGGCCAAGCACTTTGGGAGACCAAGGCAGGAGGATTGCTTGAGCCCAGGAGTTCGAGACCAGCCTGGGCAATATAGTAAGACCCCATCTTTATATTTAAAACAAAAAAAAGAAAAGAAACAGGCTCAGTTTGATCATTTCTTCTTGTCTGCCTTACAGGCTTTTTGAGCCTCAAGTGCCCTGAAATATGAGGACATGGTCTGTACAGGAACTTAGCCTTCATGCAAACTGCTCACCTAAAAGGCAAGGCCTCAACTCTGCTCCCCAGCCCAGATCCTTGGTTCCAAAACAGTTTCACCTCAGCCCTCCTCCAGCCACCACCCTCCAGGAGGGACAGCAAGTCTGGGAGGGACCTCCGGGATCAACCAGCCTCCATTGCCCAGAGTCTCCAGGACGCCTGGCTCAAGGTCCGGGACTGTTGGCTCAGCCTGCCTTCCAGTATAGTCCCTTCCATGCGCATATGTGGCAGCTGCAGATCAGCACCTCTTTTGAGATTATCAATAAGCAGGGTAGGTAGGTAGATATTACTATCAATATTTTACAAATGAGGAAACTGAGTTCAACTCTTTCTCTCACACCCCACATCCATTCTGTTAGCAAATTATGTTGGCTCCACTTGAAAATATGTCCAAATTTGGCCGGGCACAGTGACTCACGCCTGTAATCCCAGCACTTTGGGAGGCCGAGGTGGGCAGATCACTTGAGGTCAGGAGTTCGAGACCAGCCTGGCCAACATGGTGAAACCCTGTCTCTACTAAAAATAATAATAATAATAAAAAGAGCCAGGCGTGGTGGCACACACCTGCTGATTACCACTGGTAATCCCAGCGGCTTGGGAGGTTGAGGCATGAGAATTGCTTGAACCCAGGAGGCGGAGGTTGCAGTGAGCCAAGATGGTGCCACTGCACTCCAGCCTGGGTGAAAAAAAAAAGAAAATATGTCCAAATTTGAATCCAATCAAGCCTTTAGGTCTAACCTCAGTTTTCAGAAAATACAGGGGACAGAGGAATAAATTAAAGGACCTCACAAGGAAGCAATCAACCAATTCCAGAATATAGAATATTCTACTGGACAATGGAGCCAGTTCTCTCCAGAAATCACCCGCTTGAACACAAAAACAAACACAGGGCCAGGCTCAGTGGCTCATGCCTGTAATCCCAACACTTTGGGAAGCTGAGGCGGAAGGATCCCTTGAGCCCAGGAGTTTGAGACCAACCTGGGCAAAACAGGGAGACCCTGTCTCTACAAAACAAAACAAAACAAAAGGTTAAAAATAAAATGAAATAAAAGCACACAAGAAACAGGGAGGAGATTGTTCCAGATTAAAAGAGATTTAAGAGGACGCACATGGTGGCTCATGCCTCTAATCCCAGCACTTTGGGAGGCCGAGGTGGGCAGATCACTTGAGGTCAGGAGCTCGAGACCAGCCTGGCCAACATGGTGAAACCCTGTCTCTACTAAAAATACAAAAATCAGCCGGGCGTGGTGGCACACGCCTGTAGTCCCAGCTACCTGGGAGGCTGAGGCAGGAGAATTGCTTGAACCCGGGAGGCAGAGGTTGCAGTGAGCCAAGATCAAGCCACTGCTCTCCACCCTGGGCGACAGAGCAAGACTCTGTCTCAAAAAATATATATATAAAAAAGAAGTTGCAGCTGATCCTGCAACAGGCAGGGAGGGAACCAGGAAATAAATACTCAAACCTTTCTCTTCTCCCATCCTCTGACGTCTTATCGGCACCGCCAGTTGGCTGAGCCCAACTAGAAACAAAGGAACCATTAATGTGGTCCATACAGGGCAGCCTCCAGGGCAAGAGGTGGGTGAAGAAGGGTGGAGTGTACTCTGGGCATGCATCACCATTCCCACAGTGGGTCTGGAGGAGAAAACAGAAGATATCCAGGACAGACATATCTGAGAAAATCACAGAAACTGGTATATGGACAGGATTTTAGATAATTCTAAGGAATTCTTGATAATAGTATTAAGAGATAATGGTGTTGCAGTTATAAACAAAATGTCCATATATGTGGAATTTGCTTTAAAATATTACAGCAAAATAAGAAGAAAGGAAGGAGAAAGAAAGTAAGAAAGACAAAGAGAAGAAATAAAGAAGGATGGATACAGAGATGAAGAAAAAAGAAAGGAAGAGGAATGAAGGGAGAGAGGGGAGAAATACAGAATGTGGCAAAATATTTATTTTATTGATTGATTTTTATTTATTTATTTTTTTTAGATGGAGTCTCACTCTGTCTCCCAAGTTGGAGTGCAGTGGCGCTATCTCAGTCTCACTGTGTTGTCCAGGCTGATCTCAAACTCCTGACCTCAAGCAATCCGCCCTTCTCCGCCTTCCAAAGTGCTGGGATTACAGGTGTGAGCCACCACGCCCGGTGGTGTGTTATTTGAAACCACTAAGTTTGTGGTAACTTCTTATAGCAGCCACAGGAAACTACCACAAGGATTTCTTGTACTCTTCCTTCTCTTTTTGTGTATGTTTGAAAACTTTTCTAATGAAGTTGTGTTTGAGCACGTACAATTCACAACACCACCTATAAAACAGTCTTGCCAAGGAAACCAAAACAGAATCAGCAAGTTTAACCACCAGTTTACTCCTGTTATAGAAGGAAACAGATCATAGGGATGCACTCAACAAACGCACATGATAAGAAACGTACAGAACACACAACCTGCTTTCTTCAATAAATAAATTCTAGCCGAGCGCAATGGCTCACGCCTGTAATCCCAGTACTTTGGGAGGCTGAGGCGGGCGGATCACCTGAGGTCAGGAGTTCGAGACCAGCCTCAACATGGAGAAACCCCGTCTCTATTACAAATACAAAATTGCCGAGCATAGTGGTGCATGCCTGTAATCTCAGCTACTCGGGAGGCTGAGGTAGGAGAATTGCTTGAACCTGGGAGTCAGAGGTTGCGGTGAGCCGAGATTGCGCCATTGCACTCCAGCCTGGGCAACAAGAGCAAAACTCCATCTCAAAAGAATAAAAATAAAAAAAAAATAAATTCTAAACAAGAAAAAAAGATATAGGGAGAAACTATTGATTAAAAGAGAATTAAGAGGTCAAGCATAGGAGCTCATGCCTATAATCCCAGCACCTTGAGAGGCCGAAGTGAGAGGATCACTTGACATAGGAGTTTGAGACCAGCCTGGGCAACACAGTGAGAACTCACCTCTAAATAAATTAACGACTTAAATAGAGAGAATTAAGAGACATAGCAACCAATTGCTACATGAATCTTCTCGGATCCTGATTCAAACAAAAGGGAAAAAAAAGAAAGAAATTGGGCCGGGCGCAGTGGCTCATGCCTGTAATCCCAGCACTTTGGGAGGCCGAGGTGGGTGAATCACTTGAAATCAGGAGTTCGAGACCAGCCTGGCCAACATGGTGAAACCCCATCTCTACTAAAAATACTAAAATTAGCTTGGCATAGTGGCACATGCCGGTAATTCCAACTACTCAGGAGGGTGAGGTGGGAGAATCGCTTGAACCTGGGAGGCAGACATTTCAGTGAGCCAAGATTCCACCACTGCACTCCAGTCTGGGTGACAGAGTAAGACTCTGTCAAAAAAAGAAAGAGAGAGAGAGAGAAAAGGAAGGAAGGAACGGAGGGAGGGAGGGAGGGAAATTGAGGATTGCCAGACATGGTGGCTTATACCTATAATCCCAGCACTTTGGGAGGTCCAGGTGGTCCTCACTTGAGGACAGGAGTTTGAGACCAGTCTGGACAACATAGCCAGACTCCATCTCTACAAAAACTTTTTAAAATTCGCTGCAGTGAGCCATGATCATGCCACTGCACTCCAGCCTACATGGCAGAGTGAGACCCTGTCTCTTAAAAAAAAAAAGAAGTGTGCTGATAATTGTTGAAGCTGGCTAAGGGTACATGAGGATCCATTATACCTTTAAATGTACTGTTGCACATGTTTTCTTTTCTTTTTGAGACAGAGTCTCACTTTTGTCACCCAGGCTGGAGTGCAACGGCACGATCTCGGCTCCCTGCAACCTCCGCCTCCCGCTTTCAAAAGAGTCTCCTGCCTCAACGTCCCAAGTAGCTGGGATTACAGGTACCTGCCACCATGCCGGCTAATTTTTGTATTTTTAGTAGAGATAGGGTTTCACCATGTTGGCCAGGCTAGTCTCGAACTCCTGACCTCAAGTGATCCACCCACCTCAGCCTCCCAAAGTGCTGGGATTACAGGCGCGAGCCACCAGGCCCAGCGGTTTTCAATTTTTTATAATTAAGAAAGGGTTTTTTGTTGTTTGTTTTTTAAAGAAATTCAATTTTGTGTTTGTTTTTTAAAGCAATACTTGTTGAGCTTTTGAGATCGGAACAGCAGTGAAAAACAAAACTGTCCCAATGTTATGTAGTGGATAATTGTGTCTTGGGATGTAATTTTCCTGTGATAGCATCTTATTGGGATGTTAAGTGCTGTATCTCATGCAATGGAGATGGAAGTGAAAATTATGCAGCCTAGAAAGCTCTGTTAAATGACAGAAAAGGGGCTCCAACAACAATGAAGATGCTGGCGTAAAAGATGCCTATACGTTTGTTTCATGAAATTTGAGTGCAAAAAAGAAATATTTATAAAATAACGAGCTATTGCCCACAATATTTAAGTATATAAGTAATTAAAATAATAAATTAAATATTATAAGTAAGGCTGGGCACAGTGTCTCATGCCTGTAAAATCACGTCTCTACAAGAAATATAGAAAAAATTAGCTGGACATGGCAGTGCACGCCTGTAGTCCTAGCTACTCGGGAGGCTGAGGTGGGAGGATCACTTGAGCCCAGCAGGTTGAGGCTGCAGTGAGCCGTGACTACACCACTGCCACTCCTGCCTGGGTAACAGAGTGAGATCTTGTTTTCAAAATATGTGTGTGTGTAATACGTAGGAATTTTACTATATCAGTGGTTCTCAACCAGGGGCTATTTTGCCCTCTAGTGAAACCCTGTCTCTACTAAAAATACAAAAATTAGCTGGGCATGGTGGCACGTGCCTGTTAATCCCAGCTACTGAAGAGGCAGAGGCACGAGAATCACTTGAACCCAGGAGGCAGAGGTTGCAGTGAGCCAAGATCACCCCACTGCACTCCACTCCAGCCTGGGCAACAAAGCAAGACTCCGTCTCAAAAACAAAACAAAACAAAACAAAAACTTTAAATGATGGATGGATAGATAGATAGATAGATCCAAAATCTTGCCACTTCTCACCACCTCCACTGCTATAGCCCTGGTCCAAGTCCCTCCACCTCCCTGCTGGATTGCAGCCTCCTACCTCGTCTCCCTGCTTCCATACTCACGTCCCCATTAGTCTGTTCTTTTTTTTTTTTTTTTTTTTTTGAGGTGGAGTCTTACTCTGTCACCCAGGCTGGAGTGCAGTAGCGCGATCTCAGCTCACTCCAACCTCCGCCTCCCGGGTTCAAGCAATTCTCCTGCATCAGCCTCCCAAGTAGCTGCAATTACAGGTGTGCACCACCACACCCAGCTGATTTTTGTATTTTTAGTAGAGACGAGTTTTCACCATGTTGGCCAGGCTGGTCTTGAACACCTGACCTCACGTGATCCACCCACCTCGGCCTCCCAAAGTGCTGGGATTACAGGCGTGAGCCACCGTACCTGGCCTAGTCTGTTCTTAACACAGCAACGCAGTTGAACTATTAAATATCAGTCACATCACATCACTCCTCTGCTCAAAGCCCCCCAGGGCCTTCCATCTCACTTACAGGAGAAGTCAAAGTCCTTTAAAGCACCTGCAAGACCCTGTAAGACCTCACTTCATCCCCTACATCTCGCTCCCTGCACTGTAGTCATTCTGGTATTCCTGCCCTTCCTCAACACACTCTCACCTCACCTTTTTGTTTTTCCTTTTGTTTTTTTGTTTGTTTTTGAGACAGAGTCTCCCTCTGTCGCCCAGGCTGGAGTTCAGTAGTGCGATCTCAGCTCACTGCAACCTCCTCCTCCTGGATTCCAGCGATTCTCCTTCCTCAGCCTCTCAAGTAGCTGGCGTTACAGGCGTGCACCACCACACCTAGCTAATTTTTGTATTTTTAGTAAAGATGGGGTTTCACCATGTTGGCCAGGCTGGTCTCAAACTCCTGACCTCAAGTGATCCACCCACCTCGGCCTTTCAAAGTGCTGGGATTACAGGAGTGAGCCACCATGCCCGGCCTCACCTCACCCTTTTGCACCTGCTGTTCTCTCTGCCTGGACCACCCTTCCTCAGACACTCAAAGTTAGGTCTTTCCTCAAATGCCACTTTCTCAGTGGGGCCTTTCCTGACTACCCTAATAAGTTGCAGCCATCCCCCCACATTCCCAGGCTCTCATCTTGCTTTCCTTTTCTCCACAGCACGTATCACATCTAATACAACATGTATTTTATTTATTTATTTACTTTGCTCATTATCTTCTCCCCAGGTAAACTGTAATCTCCTTGAGTTTATTGCCAAGATCTGGAACATTGCCTGGCACATTGCAGGTGCTGGATAAAGCTTAATGAATGAATGAATGAATGAATGAATGAATGACATTGGAGAGAGGAAGTGATTTATTCAAGTAACATAGCTGGTAGGTAACAGAGCTGGAATTAGGATCCAGATACACTAAACTAGTGCAGTCCTGAACAACTATTTTAAAGGGGTTGTTCAGTTCTTTCTGCTCTCAAAACTTGTCCTTTGCCAAGAGTGTTGTGGACACTTCCTTGCTGTGAGTATCACTTTTCTCATCCGCAAATGGAGGATAATGTGGGTGAAAGAATACCATAGGGAAAAGGGCACGCGTTTTAGAATCAAAGAGACTTGAGTTCAAATCTTGATGCCATCTGCTTTCTGTGTGAACTTGAAAAAGCCAAATTACCTCTTCAAGTCTGTTTTCTAATTTGCAAATGGGAATAATCATATAGGAATAATCACAACCTAATTCTGTTGTGAAGACTATCAGACCAAAGGAAAAAAAGGTTACGAAGATTGGGAAGGAAAAGCAAAACTGTCATCTTCACAGACAGTATGACTATTTACATAGAAAAATTGCAGCAATTCCATAGAAAAATTATTAGAACCAAAACAGCACTTAAACAAGATTTCTGGATATAAAACCAACATGTAAAAAGCAATCATGCTTCTATAAACAAGCAATTCAACAGAAAATGACATTTTTAAGAAGACACAACTTATAACAGCAAGAAAACTATTTTGGCTTTTTTTTGTTTTTTCTTTTTTTGGCTAAAAATGTGCAAGATCTTTGAGATGGAGTCTTATCCTGTCACCCAGGCTGGAGTGTGGTGGCGCCATCTCAGCTCACTGCAACCTCCGCCCCCTGGGTTCAAGCAATTCTCCCACCCCAGCCTCCCCAGTAGCTGGGATTACAGGTGCACCACCATGCCCGGCTAATTTTTTTTTTTTTTTTTTTTTTAGTAGAGACAGGGTTTCACCATATTGGTCAGGCTGGTCTCGAACTCCTGACCTCAGGTGATCCGCCCTCCTCGGCCTCCCAAAGTGCTGGGATTACAGGTGTAAGCCACTGTGCCCGGCCCCAAGATGTGCAAGATCTTCATGAAGGAAATTACAAAAGTTATTTAAAAAAAAAAAAGAATTAAATAAATGGGTAGATGTACTATATTCATGCATGAGACTGTCAATATCATCAAAATACAAATTCTTTCCAATTTAATCTATAAATTCAGAACCAGTGCAATCAAAATCCCAATAGTTTTCCCAGAAAATTTACAGGCTAATCCTAAAATTCGAAATGAAAAAGCAAAGCGCCAAGAGTAGCTGAGAAATTTTTGAAGAACAAAGGCATATATATGAACAACAAGGATACCTGAAAAGACTTTTCATATCACATGTCAAGTCTTACTTTAAAGTCACAGTATTAAGACAGAGTGGTGCTGGGCGTGGTGGCACACACCTGTAATCCCAGCATTTTTGGTAGGCTGAGGCAGGCGGGTCGCCTGAGGTCGGGAGTTCAAGATCAGCTTGGGCAACATGGTGAAAACCCATCTCTAATAAAAATACAAAAATTAACCCGGGGTGGTGGCACACGCCTGTAATCCTTGCTTCTGCAGAGGCTGAGGCAGTAGGATCGCCTGAACCTGGGAGGCAGAGATTGCAGTGAGCCGAGATCGTGCCATTGTGCTCCAGCCTGGGTGACAGAGGGAGACTCCATGTCAATCAATCAATCAATCAATCAAGACAGAGTGGTATTTTTTTCTTTTATACCAAAGTAGTCGCACTATGTTGCCCAGGCTGGTCTTGAACTCCTGAGTTCAAGCGATCTGCCCACCTCGGCCTCCCAAAGTTCTGGGATTACAGGCGTGAGCCACCTCATCTGGCCCTCAAGAGTGATATTATCATAGCGATTCCAAAACCCATGCTCTTTTCCCTGTGGTATTCTTCCACCCACACTATCCTCCATTTACTGATGAGGAAAGGGCTACTCACTGAAGTGAAGAGGAATAAACAGAGCAAAGGAACAAAACAGAGACCCCATAAATAGAGAGCTCATCTATGGAAACTTGACACATATGACAGAGTTGCCATTACAGATCAATAAGAGTAGATATTAGCTACTAATAGCCACTAATAGCACAAGTTATTAGCTATCCATTAAGGAAAAATAATAATATTAGTTCTCCCACATCATATCCAGAATTAAATTCCAAATGGAATAACAACCTGCAAAAAGCAAAATATGCAAAATTTTGGAAGAAAATAGAGTTGAATATCTTTATGATCTAGGGGTGAGAGAAAAAAAATTTTTTTTTTTAAGACAGAATCTTGCTCGTCACCCAGGCCGGAGTGAAGTGGTACAGTCTCGGCTCACTGCAACCTCTGTCTCTGGGCTCAAGCCATCCTCCCACTTCAGCCTCCTGAGTAGCTAGGAATAGAGGCACCATGTATTTTTTGTAAAGTGGGGTTTCGCCATGTTGCCCAAGCTGGTCTCAAACTCCTGGCCTCAAGCAATCTGTCCACCTTGGTCTCCCAAAGAGCTGGGATTACAGGTGTGAGGCACCATGCCCAGCAAAGAAAACTTCTTAAATTAAGACATGGAAATTACACATAATAAAGGAAAGCTGGACAAATTTGACCATAGAAATTTGAAAACTATGTATATTAAAAGACACTGTAAAACTGATGAAAGCCAGGTGCAGTGGCTCACACCTATAAACCCAGCACTTTGGGAGGCTGAGGCAGGCGGATCAATTGGGCCCAGGAGTTCAAAACCAGCCTGGGCAACATAGCAAGACCTCATCTCTACTGAAAATATAAAAATGGCCGGGAGCAGCGGCTCACACCTGTAACCCCAGCACTTTGGGAGGATGAGGCGGGCGGATCACTTTGACCCAGGAGTTCGAGACCAGCTTGGGCAACATATCGAGACCCTGTCTCTACTAAAAATACAAAAACTAGCCTGGTGTGATGGCGCACGCCTGTAATCCCAGCTACTTAGGAGGCTGAGGCATGAGAATCACTTGAGCCCAGGAGGCAGAGGTTGCACTGAGCCAAGATTTTGCCACTGCACACCAGCCTGGGTGACAAAGGGGGACTCTGTCTCAAAAAACAAACAGGCTGGGCACGGTGGCTCATGCCTGTATCCCAGCACTTTGGGAGCCCAAGGCAGGTGGATCACCTGAGGTCAGGAGTTCGAGACCAGCACGGCCAACATGGTGAAACCCCGTCTCTACTAAAAATACAAAAAATTAGCTGGGCATGGTGGCAGGCCCCTGTAATCCCAGCTATTCAGCAGGCTGAGGCAGGAGAATCCCTTGAATCCTAGAGGTGGAGGAACCCGGGAGATCGCACCACGCACTCCAGCCTGGGCAACAAGAGCGAAACTCCATCTAAAAAAAAACAAAAACCAAAAACTGATGAAGAGTCATAAATCAGGAGAAGATATTTGCAACATATGTAACAAAGAATTTTCAGGCATTACATAATATAAATTTTATAAGTCAACTAAAGAAAAACCCAATAGAAAAATGAGTCAAGAAAGGAATAGGCAATTCACAGAAGAAAAAGCCCAAATGACCAAGAAATATAAAAATATACTCAACATTTCAGGAAATCAGGAGCCTAAGTTAAAACAATCACCACCCACCTGAATGGAAGAAATTCAAGTCTGGCAATTCCAAGTACTGGAGAGGATACAGAGCGATGGAAACTCTCATTACCCTGCCAAAAGACAATGCAATTGCCACTACTATTTTGGAAGTTAATTTCATAATCAATGCTTGCCAGATGTTGTGCCAATTAAAAGAAAAATAAAATAATAAAAAATAATAATTGTATAATAAAGTTGAAAATGTGCACATTCTTCCTAGGTATTTACCAAAAATATTAAACACAGAAATAAGGAAACAGACATTTGTATGGTTCTTCAGTGTGATCCTGTACATATGTTGAAATGAAAAGAGCTGCATATAATAACAAAGACAATAAACATAATGCGGCCGGGCATGGTTGCTTATGCCTGTAATCTCAGCACTTTGGGAGACGGAGGCGGGCAGATCACGAGGTCAGGAGTTTGAGACCAGCCTGTTCAATATGGTAAAACCCTGTCTCTACTTTTTAATACAAAAATTAGCCGGGCATGGTGGCGCGTGCCTGTAGTCCCAGCTACTCATGAGGCTGAGGCAGGAGAATCGCTTGAACCCAGGAGGTGGAGGTTACAGTGAGCTGAGATGGTGCCCCTGCGCTCCAACCTGGGCAACAGAGTGAGATTCCATCTTTAAATAAATAAATAAATATAAATAAACATAATGCGATACTAAAAAAGCATGTTGCAGAAGACAAATTATACTTTTTGAGACAAGCTCATGTATTTGAGACAAGCTCATGCACTCCAGGCTGGAGTGCAGTGGCATGATCTCGGCTCACTGCAACCTCCACCTCCTGGGCTCAAGGCATCCTCCCACCTCAGCCTCCCGAGTAGCAGAGACTACAGGTGCACACCACTGTGCCCAGCTAACTTTTGTATATTTTGTAGAGACAGGGTTTCACCATGTTGGTCAGGCTGGTCTCTAAATCCTGGAATCAAGTGACCTGCCTGCCTTCGTCTCCCGAAGTGCCGGGATTACAGGCATGAGCCACCATGCCTGGCCAGATAACATTTATTTTTTTTTTTGAGATGGAGTTTTTGCTCTTGTTTGTTGCCCAGGCTGGAGTGCAGTGGTGCAATCTCGGCTCACCACAACCTCCACCTCCCAGGTTCAAGCGATTCTCCTGCCTCAGCCTCCCGAGTAGCTAGGATTACGGTCATGTACCACCATGCCTGGCTAATTTTGTATTTTTAGTAGAGACGGGGTTTCTCCATGTTGGTCACGCTGGTCTCAAACTCCCGACCTCAGGTGATCCGCCTGCCTCAGAGTGCTGGGATTACAGGCGTGAGCCACCACGCCTGGCCAGATAACATTTCTTAGCACATTAACACATTATTATGCTGGAGAATGCAATACACATGCATCCATATATAAAGACAAATTCAGGATATGATTACCTCTGGGAAAGAGGGGGTGGAATGAGTGTGGGTACACAGGAGGCTTCTATTACATCTGTAATATTTAACAGTGCAGTGGATACACAACTGTTTTGTAATATTTTTCTACAGATTATATTTATCTTGTATTCTATAAGATAAATACATAAGCCTGAGATTGGCAAAGAGAATCTGGAGAATGAGAAAGTGAGAAGTCCAGGAATATGCCACATCATCTATCAGGCTTGCCATTAAGTCGCAGTAGTTAAGAAGGGGTGGTATAGACAATACCAAGGATAGACAATAGTGCAAAATAACAGCATAAAGAGTCACGGGAGGAAGGGGACAGCTCTAAAACCAGAGGTCTCTGAAAGCCCAAAAGTAACTTAGGCAGCAAGTTCCCAGGGAGACTCCTGGGGATGGACAGCCCTGAATCTTCTCTTCCTCCTCACCACAACCTCAGCTTCTCTCTTGGGCTCTCTCTCCCTCTCTCTCACAGCCTTCCTCAAACTTTGGGAGTTTAAATCTCACCTCTGCCACTTCACAACGGTGTCACCTTGGACAAGTCCCTGGGCCTCCCTGAGCCTCAGAGTCTTCATCTGTGAAGCACTGCCATCCTCCCAATGGGATTAGGCCGGTAAAGCACACCTGGCCGCTATCATTCTCCTCTCTCTTCTCCTCTTCCTCTTCCTCTCCCTCACCCTTTCCCTCCCTTGCTCAGGGCTGAGTCCTGCTGGCCCTCCCTCTTCAGCTCGGGAGCAAAGCAAGACCTGCTCCGCTCCCTATCTTGTAAGACAGGTTGCTGTGGCATGCACTGTATCCTGAGAGGAAGCCTCAGAGACGTGGCCAGGCCTTGCGGGGGAGGCCTGACAGGGAGAACAATCCAGACCAGGAAATTCAAAGGCAGGGAGGTCCCTAGAGGTTTAGGGCAGCAGAGGACTTAAGTTGGAAGAAGCCTTAGATGAGGCCGCTGGCTTTGCCTGGGCAGGGGAGGGCCTGGGAAAGCCCACAGAGCCTGGGCACTCTTCATAGACCTAGAAAGCTATGACACTGGTATGAAATGTAACTGTCATGAGTCTAACTCAGTGGTTAAAAGAAAGGTCTCCAGCCGGGCGCAGTGGTATATGCCTGTAGTCCAAGCATTTTGGGAGGCCAGGGTGGGTGGACCACTTGAGCCCAGGAGTTTGAGACCGGCCTGGGCAACATAGTGAAAACTCATCTCTACAAAAAGAAAAAAGAAGAGGGAGAGAGAGAGAGACAGAGACAGAGAGAGAGAGAGAGAGAGAGAGAAAGAGAGAGGTCTCCTAGAGTAACTCAGGCTTCCTCCAAGAGGGAGATAGGGTGGTTGGAGAGCAAGGATAGGAGAGCGTCTTTTCTCTATGTACTCTTTTATATCTATTGAACTTTTAACTTGCTAATTTGCTACCTCTCTCTCTCTCTTTTTTTTTAATTAAAAAAAAAAAAGAAGTAAGAGACCAGGTGTGGTAGCTCATGCCTGCTGCAATCCCAGCACTCTGAGAGGCCAAGGCGAGAGGATCGCTTGAGTTCAGGAGTTCAAAAACAGCCTAGGCAACATGATGAAACCCTGTCTCTACAAAAAAATATAAAAATTAGCTGGTCATGGTGGTGCATGCCTGTGGTCCCAGTTACTCATGAAGGGACTGAGGCGGGAGGATCGTTTGAGCCTGGGGTGTCCAGGCTGCTATGAGCTGAGATCGTGCTGCCACTGCCCTCCAACCTGGACGACAGAGTGAGATTATGTCTCAATAAATAAATAGTAAAACATTTTTAAAAAAAGGTGGACTCTGGGACCAGACTTACCTAAGTTTAAATTCCATTACAGCCTCTTAGCTGTGGTACATTAGGCAAGTTTCTTAACCTCTCTGAGCCTATTTCCATAGTTGTAAAATGAAGATAATAATACTTACTTCATAAAGGTTTTACACAACTGCATAAGATAATACTTGTGGCCGGGTGCGGTGGCTTATGCCTGTAATCCCAGCACTTTGGGAGACTGAGGCGGGTGGATCACCTGAGGTCAGGAGTTCGAGACCAGCCTGACCAACATGGAGAAACCCCATCTCTACAAAAATACAAAATTAGACGGGCACGATGGCACATGCCTATAATCCCAGCTACTTGGAAGTCTGAGGCAGGAGAATCGCTTGAACCTGGGAGGTGGAAGTCGCAGTGAGCCAAGATCACGCCATTGCACTCCAGCCTGGGCAATGAGAGCAAAACTTCGTCTCGAAAAAAAAAAAAGATAATGCTTGTAAAAGCCTTGAGCATGGTGTTTGGCTCCCAGGAGGCATGTGGTAAATGCTGGGTTTTTTTGTTTGTTTTTAAGACAGAGTCTCGCTCTGTGCCTAGGCTGGAGTGCAGTGGTGGGATCTCAGCTCACTGTAACCTTCGCCTCCTGGGTTCAAGTGATTCTCCTGCCTCAACCTCCCGAGTAGCTGGGATTACAGGCACCCGCCACTATGCCGGGCTAATTTTTGTGTTTTTAGTAGAAACAAGGTTTCACCATGTTGGCCAGGCTGGTCTCGAACTCCTGACCTCAGGTGATCCACCCGTGTTTTATTATCAGTGTGCTCTAAGTCCTAGGGCCATAGGAAGCAGCACTGAGACAGCTGGGAGTGCTAGCTTCTCCTGTCATGCTCTTTAGTGCGGCTGGGACCCCTGGCTCAGCTAGGACCCCTGGCTCAGCTCTGCCCTTCTTGCTCCGCTGTGCGGCCTGGCTGCCAGTGCATGAGCTCGGGAGGGTGAGAAGTGGGGATGGGGTTACTGACCTACGGACTGAACAGTAGGGCGGGCGCATCTAGGAGAAGGGGAGTTCTGTGATAGGTACAGATGGTTGCATTGCTGTGTGTCTGTGTGTGTGTGTGTGTGTGTGTGTATGTGTGTGTGTAGGGAAGATATTTGTGAGACCTTGCGGAGTAGGTTTGTTTGCAGTGAGTGGGTGGAGGGTCTTCCGGGTTGGGGTGTGGGTCTGTCAGTGCGGTTGTGCATGTTGTGTGCCTGTAAGGATGTTTTCCCTTGGGTTAGGATCTGCATCACGTGAGGCAATATTGTCCGTTGGTGCCCATTCGTGTATGTGTATAGGGAGGGTCATGGGTTGTATCTGTGGATGATGAGGGTCTGTTGTGTGTTGTGAAAGGGTTCTGTGGGTGACGAGGATGTGTTTTGTGTGGTGTGTGTGGAATGTTGTGTCTGTTGGTGAGTGTGTGTGAATGGCCCTGAGGGGTGAGAGGATTGTGCTGTGTCTGTGGGCAACAAAGACGGGCCATGTGTCCTTGAGGGGGTGCCAACAGGAGGGAAATCAGACATCATCTAGCTCTGTGGACCCTTCCAGAATCTGAGCAGCCTTGGGGATTCTGCAGGGCAGCTAGACAAAGCGGCTGAAACTTAGCCCTTCCCTCAGGACAGCAGCCTCTTACCTGAGAAACAGCAGGGACGGTGGTCCAGGCAGTGACAAAGAGGCTGAGGCAGATGGGGGGCCCCTGAGAGCATGTTTCCTGGACAGCTTCTCGGGGAGCTCCTGGATGACTTCTCAGGGAGCTCAGGTAGCAGGTAATGAGTGGAGAGGAGGCAGAGGACGGGCCCAGGCACAGGTGTGTGACTCACTCTGCTCTACCCTCCAATGAGCAGCAACAGGATGAAGGATTAGGAAAGGCCTGCCCCCGGGCTCTGCTGGGTGGGCAGGGCAGCTGAGGCCAGGAAGCCAACTCCTGGGGTGGAGCCCCGACACCAAGGTCACCGGGAATACCCACATCCAGCCAGGCACACCAGCTCATCCCACAATACTGGGCTGGGCCCCTCCGATGCTGCGCCCCTCTGGGAGGAAGGGCTGGGCTTGGGCTGGCAGGGGAGAGAAGAACTGGGTCCTTTGACTGAGAGGGAGATGAGCCCTGACCTAGAGAAGGTTTTAGCCCTGTCCTCAGGAGCTCCCAGCCTGGGGGAGATGGAGACACAGCCCTGTACTCAGGAGCCCCCAACCTGGGGGAGATGGGGACACAGCCCTGTCCTCAGGAGCCCCCAGCCTGGGGGAGATGGGGACACAGCCCTGTCCTCAGGAACCCCCAGCCGGGGGGAGATGGGGACACAGCCCTGTCCTCAGGAGCCCCCAGCCTGGGGGAGATGGGGACACAGCCCTGTCCTCAGGAACCCCCAGCCGGGGGGAGATGGGGACACAGCCCTGTCCTCAGGAGCCCCCAGCCTGGGGGAGATGGGGACACAGCCCTGTCCTCAGGAGCCCCCAGCCTGGGGGAGATGGGGACACAGCCCTGTCCTCAGGAGCCCCCAGCCTGGGGGAGATGGGGACACAGCCCTGTCCTCAGGAGCCCCCAGCCTGGGGGAGATGGGGACACAGCCCTGTCCTCAGGAGCCCCCAACCTGGGGGAGATGGAGACACAGCCCTGTCCTCAGGAACCCCCAGCCTGGGGGAGATGGGGACACAGCCCTGTCCTCAGGAGCCCCCAGCCTGGGGGAGATGGGGACACAGCCCTGTCCTCAGGAGCCCCCAGCCGGGGGGAGATGGGGACACAGCCCTGTCCTCAGGAGCCCCCAGCCTGGGGGAGATGGGGACACAGCCCTGTCCTCAGGAGCCCCCAGCCTGGGGGAGATGGGGACACAGCCCTGTCCTCAGGAGCCCCCAACCTGGGGGAGATGGAGACACAGCCCTGTCCTCAGGAACCCCCAGCCTGGGGGAGATGGGGACACAGCCCTGTCCTCAGGAGCCCCCAGCCTGGGGGAGATGGGGACACAGCCCTGTCCTCGGGAGCCCGGGCTTCAATGGGTACAGCCCCAAATCCAGTGAACCCCAAGTTGATGAAAAGGACCCAAAGCTGCTTTCAGAAGGCACCCTGAGGGGACACACAGCCAGTTTGCCCACAGGAGGCCAGTACAATGGGTGTGACAAAGCCCTGCCCACAGGTGCCCTCAACAGAAGGGGAGACGGACCTGCCTTCAGAAATGCCCAGCCTCTGGGAAAAAGAAGATTCTGCCTTCTGAAGCCATATCTGGCTGAGAGGGAGACAAAGCCATCCCTGTCCCCATAGCCATCAGGCTGAGGGAGAAGACAAACCCTTGCCCTGAGGAGTCCCTTGTCTGACCAAGGCAAAGGACCAGAGTTCTAGCAAAAGCCTAGGACTGCACCCAGTGCTTCAGCTTTGCATGTTCTGCACTGAAAGTTACTCTATTTCTATTAATACCTCTCCCCACCGCCCCCTACCACAACCAAAATATTGGGCTTAGCAGGGAGCAGAGGTGTCAGGCCACAGAGGAAAGCAAACTGGGCCATGGCAGGGGAGAGAAGAACTGGGTGGACATTCTCAAATGCCAGCTCTAAGAATCTGCCAGATGAGGGTATAACTGCCACCTCTGGTCCTCAGCTTGACCCCTGCAGTGAATGTTCTCTGAGCCTATTTCCTAAGTCTGTAAGAGCCACACATACTCCCTACCTCACACTTAGCATGATGACTGGCACGTACCAGGAATTCAGTAAATGAAAATCACTTTATTTACCCAAGCTCCTGTCGAGTGAGGGTTAGGAGTCAACTCCTTTCCCCACATCAGACTCAGCTGGAGAACTTATTAAAAATAAAAGTTTAGCCGGGCGGGGTGGCTCACACCTGTAATCCCAGCACTTTGGGAGGCTGAGGTGAGTGGATCACCCGAGGTCAGGAGTTCAAGACCAGCCTGGTCAACATGGTGAAACTCCATCTGTACTAAAAATACAAAAATTAGCCAGGCATGGTGGTGGGCGCCTGTAATCCCAGCTACTCAGGAGGCTGAGGCAGGAGAATCGCTTGAACCCAGGAGGCCGAGGTTGCAGTGAGCTGAGATCGCATTATTGCACTCCAGCCTGGGTGACAAGAGTGAGACTCCATCTCAAAAAAAAATAAAATAAAATACATTAATTAAATAAAGGTTTAGGCCAGGCGTAGTGGTGTATGTCTGTAATCTCATCATTGTGGGAGGCTGCCGCAGAGGATCACTTGAGACCAGGAGTTCGAGACCAGCCTGGGCAACAAATCCAGACTCCATCTCTACCAAGAAAAAAAAAAAAATTAGCCAGGTATGGTGGTTCGCACCTGCAGTCCCAGCTATTTGGGAGACTGAGGTAGGAGGATCGTTCAGGCCCAGGAGATTGAGGCTGCAGTGAGCCATGATCGCACAACTGCACTCCAGCCTGGGTGACAGAGCAAGACCCCATTTCAAAAAAAAAAAAAAAGAGATTCTGATATAGCAGTGCTGGTGATGGGGCCAGGAAGTGAAATTTTAACAAGCACCCAGGCGATTCCAAGGTAGCAGCCCATGGAGCAATACAGGCTTGGAAGGACTCTGGAGGAAGCCAAGGAGTTCAATCCTTCAGAGGCTGTTTCTAGCTATGCTTGCCTATCTCCCACCAGGGAAATGGCAGCCCCGCTAAGCCACACGTATGTGGTTAGGATAATGGCATCACTGACAGAACCCTAAGCTCCACCCACCCCCCACCTCTTGGAGGACTGGCTGTCCCTGCCTGATGGCTCCAGCCCTGGCTGGGTTAAATTGGGAGTTTGTTAAAGATCCAGCTGTCTGTCTCCCCACCACACACACACATACCCCATCCTGAATCAGAATCTTCAGGGAGATCAGAAAATGTCCTTGTAGGCCAGGTGCGGTGGCTTATGCCTATAATCCTAGCACTGTAGGAGGTTGAGGTGGGAGGACTGCTTGAGCTCAGGAGTTCGAGACCAGCCTGAGCAACATAGTGAGGCAGGATAGTTTGAGCCTGGGAGGTTGAGGCAGCAGTGAGCCATGATCATCGTGCCACTGCACTGCAGCCTGGGCAACAAAGACCCTGTCTCAAAAAAAAAAAAGGATGTCTTTTTAACTAGCTTCCCAGGTGTCCTCAATCCTCAGCTCTTTCATCCCCTTATTAAAGCAGGGAACAACCAGCAGGAGTGGGACAGGGAGGAATGGCCACTGTGCACCCCACCGTGCTGGGCACCTGGCTTCCCTGACCTCCTCAACCCTCACAGTAACACACACAGTAGAGTCAGGATTCAAACTCCAGTCTGTCTGATGCCAAATGCAGGCATATTGTCTCCATTTGGAAGGTTTGCCTCCATTTGCTTTTTATAATGAACAGAATCTCACTAATTTGCAAAACAGGAATGGAGAAGGTGTTTTTACCCTCATTTTGCCAGAGGAGGCAGCTAAAGTCCAGAAAGGGGAAATGATTTGCCAGAGACACAATGCTAATGAATGGCAGAGCAGAAAACTCAAAGAGGTGGGTGACTTCAAGCCCCTTTTGCACTCATTCCACAGTGCCCTTGCCGAGCTCCGAGCCCCCAGTTCTAATGGTGAGAAGCACTGATAACCTCCAGCAAGGGACAGATGATCCAGATGTGCTAGGTTGAGGTTGGGGAGAGGGGGAAGGACATGGAGAGGGGCAAATCCTGTTTCCTTGAGTTCCACCCTTAGAGCAGGCCCAGACCCATCCACAACCTCCCACACATTTCCTCCTACTTCCACTGGGTCCCCAGGGAAGCGGGAGGGGCCAGAAAGTGAAGCTGGCTGTGGCTGCTCCAGGAAGCAGCTAAGAAGCCACAGCCATAGGGTGCGGGGGTTCAGGTGACTGGAATGCGGAAGGCAACAACAGCTGATGCTTTCTTTCAGTGGTTACAATATTTTTTTTCTTTTTTGAGACGGAGTCTCGCTCTGTCACCCAGGCTGGAGTGCAGTGGCACAAGATCTTGGCTCACTGCCTGCAACCTCCACCTCCCGGGTTCGTGATTCTCCTGCCTCAGCTTCCCAAGTAGCTGGGACACAGGCACGTACCACCATGCCTGCACCACCGTGCCCAGCTAATTTTTATATTTTTAGTAGAGATGGGGTTTCACTATGTTGGCCAGGGTGGTCTCAAACTCCTGACCTCTAGTGATCTGCCTGCCTCGGCCTCTCAAAGTGCTCGGATTACAGGCATGAGCCACCACGCCCAGCCTACACTTCATTTTAAAGGTGCGATTCCCACTTTACATACTAGGATGCTGAGGCTCAGAGCTGATATTACCGGCCCATATGCCGGGTTTCTACCCATACCTGGCTGGCTCTTTCCACCTCACCTCTGCCCACAAAGGTCCTCATGCCAGCAGTTGGCTCCACAGCTGGGGAGCCTATCTGCTCCATTATTTACAGAAAACAAGAAAAGTGGCTCATCCAGCCTTTCATTTTTCTCTGGGCGCTGGCACTCCTCCAGCAAGCCTTCCCTACCCAGAGAGCTCCCCTTAACCTATTCATGGATGAAGGGGTGGGAGAGGATGGCACTGCCATAGCCACAGCCCCACCCTGGAGGCCAGTCTTGACTGTACTGCCTCAAGTCAATGCCCAGCACACACCCCTCTCCCCAGCCAGGTCATCACAGAGATTGCTCCAAGCAGGGTTATGAGAATGGGCTGGGACCACTGATCTTCCCAGTGGGCCTGTCACTAAAATGCGCCAGAAAGGAAGTGGGAAGACTTTGGTCCATCTAGGAAAATAGGATGTCCTGACTGAAACCCAAATTCCTCAATATGCCATTATGATCTCCCTGGTCTCATCTCACCTCACGTCTGTGCTCTAGGCATAACAAATGTTGTTCAGTCCCATGAATGGGCTATTCTCTTACCCTTTGGGCCTTTGCACATGCCATTCCCTCTGACAGAAACACCTTTCCCTCAAGTCCCACCCCTTCTGTGCCAGACACTGTTCATTGTTTCTAGCAGGTAGCAGGCATTCTTTTTTTTTTGAGACAGAGTTTCACTGTCGCCCAGGATGGAGTGCAGTGGCGCGATCTCGGCTCACTGCAAGATCTGCATCCTGAGTTCACGCCATTCTCCTGCCTCAGCCTCCCAAGTAGCTGGGACTACAGGCGCCTGCTACCACGTCCGGCTAATTTTTTGTATTTTTAGTAGAGACGGGGTTTCACCGTGTTAGACAGGATGGCCTCGACCTCCTGACCTTGTGATCCGCCTGCCTTGACCTCCCAAAGTGCTGGGATTACAGGCGTGAGCCACCCCGCCCGGCCTTTCCAGCAGGCATTCTTTCATCTTTGCCAACTTTATTTTATTGGAAACAGGTGCCCAATCCCAAGGAGTAAGGCTTGGTGTATTGCCTGTCTGTTCTTCGCAGCTCTCCCAGCCAAACTTACCAAGAGGTGTCCATGTGACCCATTTTCTAATCAGTGACATCTTCTGGGAAAAATTTTCCTTCCTGGATGACTTATTTCTGTTTGGTAGTTGTTATAAGATGTGGTGCTAGAACCTTCTTGCAACTATGAGATGCCAAACCCTCCAGAGAGGACGGAGAAGCACAGTAAGAGCCTGTTTCCTTGGAGGTATTACTGAATGAATGATTCCACCATGAACAATACCTGAAACCACCTGTCTCCACTTATGGAAGTAAAATATTCCTCTAATTCTTTTTGCCAGTTATTCCTTGCAGCCAAAACACTCCTAACTGATGCATCAGCCCCTGGGTTCCAGTTTTTAAAAGGGCCACTTTCTTCAGGAAACATTCCCTGGCTGCTAAAAATGAGATCAAAGGCCCCCTTCTCGGAGCGGTGGACACAGTCTCCTTGCCCGTGTGCCCCAGCTGTGAGACAGGCAACAGGGGTCCTGCACTGTTCACCATTTTATTTCTAAACCAGCATATTTGTTCAATGAATAAACATACCTGATATGATTTGGATTTGTGTCCCCGCCCAAATCTCATGCCCAATTGTAATCCCCCATGTTGGAGGAGGGACCTGGTAAGAGGTCATATGATCCATATGTTTGGATCATAGGGGCCGCCCCCTTTGCTGTTCTTGTGATAGTGAGATCTGGTTGTTTAAAAGTGTACAGCACCTCTCCCTGCGCTCTCTTCCTCCTGCTCCGGCCATGTAAGACGTGCCTCCTTCCTCTTCACCTTCTGCCACAACTGTTAAGTTTCCTGAGGCCTCCCCAGCCATGCTTCCTGTACAGCCTGTGAAACCATGAGTCAATTAAACCTCTTTTCTTTATAAATTACCCAGTCTCAGGTAGTTCTTCATAGCAGTGTGAGAACTAACACCCATAGCTAATTGCTGGCACAGCCTCCTTGAGGGCAAAGGTAAGTTTGCAGATAGCTGAACTGAACCACCACCACTTAACCTCTAAGGAAGCGGTGTGTGCACCCACATCCTGGACTGAAATGGGGTTGCTCTGCTTGGCTAGAAAAGATAATCACTGTCCCCCAGTCAGGACTGCATTACCTCACGGCATGTATCACTTTTGCAGGGCAACTAAACGTTTTCTCCCCCTGCCTTGGTCCAGTTTTAGCCAGAGGCACACCCACCCACCCACCTACTCACCACTGTGCTCTACTTCATGTGTGGTTTGGATGTGCTCAGTGGTACTTGGAAGGACAGTAAGACACCCAAGCCTCTGTCCTCTCCCACAGAGAAATGAAAGTTGCACTTCTCATGATACTAAAAGACATGGTGCCTTTCATAGTCATTGTGCCTGTTTACTCGTCTACAAGACACTGCAAAAAGCAAAACTCTAGTTTTGAGTCACCTAGTTTCCTGTATCTTCACATTTCAAGTGTCACCTTTCCACTTCTCACTTTAGGCCCCTCCCGAGGGCTGATTCTGTCCCTGAAAGCAAGCAGGACGTCTGAGCATAGACTATGAGCTGGACGCTTTCATATATTACTTCATTTAATCCTCAAAACAATCAGTATCTTCATTTTACACAGAAATAATAGGATATTGGCAATACCCAAGGAGCACTATGGTAGCTACCTTGTATATGCCATGGCAAATCCGCCCTAAAAGCTGCTGCAGTAATTTATATTCCCATTTTGTAGATGAAGAAACTAAGGTTCAGCCAGGTCTGTCCAACCCCAAAGCATTTTGGGGTTCGGCCAAGCCAGACAAGGGACCCACAAGGGAGAGTACAAGGAAGAATACATCAATGGCTTGGGTATAAAAATTTATTATACATAAAGAATATTACCACTAACAAATGCAGACAGGCTAGGACATGGTACTGGGTGGAGGACGGCTAGCTCTTTGGAAAGTGAAAGGTTTGGGTGGCGTGGGCCTCATGCCACACTGATTGGTCAATAGATGGGGGGCACATGCCAAACACCACAGGGCATCAGATGCCGCTCTGTGTGCCCACAAGTGTTCCCTGTCTCATCTGGGCCTTCGAAGGGAGCACACCCAGAAGCAAGCAACTGAAGTGAAGGGGCTTCCTAAGGTGCCCCTTCCAGGCTTGTCTCTGAAGTCACAGCAACACCATTTTAAGCAGTATGTTTAATTGGATGATTTCCACAAACTATCCACGAAGTTTCTAACCATCACAATTCAGTGAAGTACAAAACACTGAGTTACAGGCTGTGGGAAGAGAAGGCAGCACCAACGGCGGCACCTTCTAATCCTGGTTGTTCTAGGGGCAGGGAGAGGGGAAGGTCTTTTTTTAAACCAAGCCCCTCATTTCAATGTACAAAAGAATTACTCTGATCAATATTAAATTGTATTGAAAACAAAATGGACTAAAAAGCAAATACTACTCTATGTTGGGGCGGAAGTGGGAGGAAAGAATGAGTCCTTCGAAGCAGGAAGGGAGATAGCAGGGGGAAGGTTCTGTGCCTGTGACCCTGGGTGGTCACTCACGTTGCTCCATTTTTACTTTCGGTGGTCTCAGGAAGGTCCGATTTTTCTTCTCTTTCTTCCCCTTTGTATTGGCTTGGAAGTTTCGCCAGCTGTCCACACGACCATCTCGACTTTCCTAAGTAGAAAAGAAGTTTGAGGTGAGGAGACCAGTTAATGAGTGGAAAGGCCTAAACCTACTCTGCCATCCACCCACCCTCCTGTAGCCCAGCCCAGTTCAGTCCTCTGGAATAACCCAAGAGTAGAATAGAGCTGGCCAGGTGCAGTGGCTCATACCTATAATCCCAGCACTTTGGGAAGCCGAGGCAGGCAGATCACCTGAGGTCAGGAGTTCAAGACCAGCCTGGCCAACATGGTGAAACCCTGTCTCTAATAAAAATACAAAAATTAGCCGGGTGTGGTGGCAGGTGCCTGTAATCCTAGCTACTCAGGAGGCTGAGGCAGGATAATCACTTGAGCCTGGGAGGCAGAGGTTGCAGTGAGCCCAGACCATGCCACTGCACTCCAGCCTGGACAACAAGAGCGAGACTTCGTATCAAAAAAAAAAAAAAAAAAAAAAAAGAAAAAAGAGTAGAATAGGCCGGGCATGGTGGCTCACACAGCAGGTGGATCACCTGAGGTTGGGAGTTCGAGATCAGCCTGACCAACATGGAGAAACCCCGTCTCTACTAAAAATATAAAAAGTTAGCCGGGTGTGGTGGCGCATGCCTGTGATCCCAGCTACTCGGGAGGCTGAGGCAGGAGAATCACTTGAACCTGGGAGGCGGAGGTTGTGGTGAGCCGAGATCATGCCATTGCACTCCAGCCTGAGCAACAAGGGCAAAACTCTGTCTTAAAAAAAAGAGTAGAATAGAGCTTTCTTCCCACTCCCAAGGGCCCAAGAAAGTGTCATAGCACCCCTAGAAAGCAGGATGAGCTACAGGTTGCAAGAGGAGGATGAAATCAGTAATAATCATCACAACACTGAGGCCCCATTTGTTGGGGACCTCAAAGCTAGACGTTTAGCATATGTTTTTTTTGTTTTTTTTTGTGAGATGCAGTCTCTCTCTGTCGCCCAGGCTGGATAGAGTGCAGTGGTGCGATCTGGGCTCACTACAACCTCTGCCTCCCGGGTTCACATCATTCTCCTGCCTCAGCCTCCTGAATAGCTGGGACTAAAGGCGCCCGCCACCAACACCTAGCTAATTTTTTGTATTTTTAGTAGAGACGGGGTTTCACCGTGTTAGACAGGATGGTTTCGATCTCCTGACCTCGTGATTCGCCCACCTCGGCCTCCCAAAGTGCTGGGATACAGGCATGAGCCACCGCACCCGGTCTTTCTTTTTTTTTTTTGAGACAGCTCTGTCACCCAGGCTGGAGTGCAGTGGCACAATCTCAGCTCACTGCAAGCTCCACCTCCTGGGTTCATACCATTTTCCTGCCTCAGCCTCCCCAGTAGCCGAGACTACAGGCGCCAGCCACCACACCTGGCTAATTTTTTGTATTTTTTTAGTAGAGACAGGGTTTCACCATGTTAGCCAGGATGGTCTCGATCTCCTGACCTCATGATCTGCCCACCTTGGCCTCCCAAAGTGCTGGGATTACAGGCTTCAGCCACCACGCCTGGCCAGCATATGGCATTTCTCATCTTCACCAAAAGCCGACTATGGTGTGTACTGCTACCAATGCTTCACAAATAACACTGAGGCTCAAAAAGGTTAAATGATTTTCTAAAAGCCATATAGCTAACTAGCAGTACAGCTACTCTTTCCACTACACCTTTCTGCTGCCCCCCAAAACTTGGATGGCTGCTCCAAAGCCAGTACAATGCCTAGCCAGTTGTGTAGGGATGGCCACTAGGACCTCTACCTCATTATCATTTTTTCTCTTTCAATACATGAAGTGGAACAGAAACAAAGTCGTCACCTCTGATTAGCCAGCCCCTAACCACGAGTCCTAAATCCTATAGAAGAAAAGACTGAATGTTGCCACAATCCTTCTGGCCAACCACCTGAAGCATATAACCAGGGTGTCAAAGAAGAGTCAAGTTCAAAAGTTCTAACTCTCTCTGCAGGCAGGACATTGGGGGCACAAGAACTTCAGCATCTACTAACAGATCTCTAAGCAGCACAATACTCTATGCTTACCCCCTAAATTAAAAGTGCAATCCATTTTTCTTGAGCCCACTGGGCAGCTGTGCCTACTATAATCTAAAAAACCATTCAGGGTGAAACTGTTAGTGTGCTGTAAAAAGAAATTAAACAATAATTTTAAAAAATAATTTTTTAAAAAGCCATTCAGGGATCCTCATTGTCCTTGCCAAGGCTACAGAGCTTACAGGAGGCTGAGCCAGGACCAGCCTCATTCTTCACCACTCCCACTCTTCCCCACATATCCCACTCCCCTCTGACTACCCCACTCAGTCCTGGGAGCGCCACAGGAACCAAGTTGCCTTATTCTGGAATTAGAATCCCTGGCCACCTTGGAAATTTACCTCAAAGTTTTTCTGCCACTCTCTTTCCCGTTTGGCTTTTTCTTGAGCTTCAATCTCTTCTTCCCTTTGTCGTTTCCTAGGAGGAAAATCACATCACAGTATTTATATGATACTTACAGACTGAATTAACCATACAAGGCGGCATCTCCCCACAGAAGCAAGCATCTATAGTAAATCAATTCCCTAGAAGTCTACAAAGATGACTGTCTGGAAAGGGCTCATAGCATTTTCATGAATGTCTCATTCTAAAACACGCAGATCAGACTGTGGGCATGGCTGTGGGGAAAGACATAAATATCCCTGTTACACAGATAAAGTAACTAAAGCCCGGCCAAGAGCAATCTGAGGTTTTGGGCTCTTTCGGTGATAAAGCTATGTCAAGAACACAGGCCACCTGATTTCAGCAGAATGACCATTATAAAGCCAAAGTTCTTAAGATCTCTGGACAAAACCCTATCCAAAAACAAAGATATTTCACACAACCTCAACTAGCAAATTTTAGTTACTGGTACATACCAAGCAACAATATAAAATACATAAAGAAACAAAACTCGGCCGGATGTAGTGGCTCATGCCTGTAACCCCAGCACTTTGGGAGGCTGTGGCAGGTGGATCACGTGAGGTCAGGAGTTTGAGACCAGCCTGACCAACATGGTGAAACCCCGTCTCTACTAAAAATGCAAAAATTAACCAGGCAGGAGAATCACCTGAACCCGGGGAGGTGGAGGTTGCAGTGAGCCAAGATCGCGCCATTGCACTCCAGCCTGGGCAACAAAAGCGAAATTCTAACATTTCTGATGTTCAAGAGAAATCATATTTTAGAACATTAAACATTTTGTTACTGATGACACTACAGTACTATACACTCACCAAAGCTATAGCCACTAGTCCCACAAAAGGTTCTGGCCTCAGTAACAATGACCTTAATAACTGCTTATTTCACTCCAGGACTTCAGGAAGAACACACACAACAAGGCTTTTGATAATAAATAAACTCCCTGGCAGCGCGCGGTGGCTCATGCCTGAATCCTAACACTTTGGAAGGCCAAGGCAGGCGGATCACGAGGTCAGGAGATCGAGACCATCCTGGCCAACATGGTGAAACCCCGTCTCTACTAAAATACAAAAAATTAGCCGGGCATGGTGGTGTACACCTGTAGTCCCAGCTACTCAGGAGGCTGAGGCAGGGGAACTGCTAGAACCTGGTAGGTGGAGGGTGCAGTGAGCCGAGATCGCGCCACTGCATTCCAGCCTGGCTACAAAGCAAGACTGTCTCAAAAAAATAAATAAAAAATACACTCCCTAAGGACAGAGCTATTCAATAACTCTCAAAAGTCAAAGAAAAAAACTTCTTACCCTGGTGATTCAAAAGCTTGACTGTTTTTAGGTAACTATTTTTATAGTCTCTTAAATGGTATACTATATAATTCCCTCATTAGGAAAATCACCAAAGACCAAGGTTAGTTAATCTAGGTATTTAAATATGGTTTAAATGAATATACTGATATGTACCTTTCATGCATCTCTTTGGCTTCTCTCTCTTTCCTTTTAATTTCCAGCTCAGCAAAGAGTTTCATTGTCTGTTTATATACAGCTTGTTTGAACTGCAAGAAAATCAAGAACAAAAGAAAATCAGAGTAAATATTTTTACCAGCAACTTGAACCACATACTTTCACTTGGAGCCCAAGATAAAGCAGATTAAAACCTGGCATGGGCTGTGCACAGTGGCTCACATCTGTAATTCCAACACTTTGGGAGGCCAAGGCAGGAGAATCGTTTGAGGCTAAGAGCTTGACTGGCCTGGCAACATAGTGAAACTCCATTGCTACAAAAAAAATTTTTTTTAAACTAGCGCGCAGGCCAGGCGCGGTAGCTCACACCTGTAATCCCAGCACTTTGGAAGGCCAAGGTGGGGAGATCACCTGAGGTCAGGAATTCAAGACCAGCCTGGCCAACATGGTGAAACTCCGTCTCTATTAAAAATACAAAAATCAGCCAGGTATGGTGGTGCATGACTGTAATCCCAGCTACTCGGGAGGCTGAGGCAGGAGAATCACTTGAACCCAGGAGACGGAAGTTGCAGGGAGCCAAGATCATGCCATTGCACTCCAGCCTGGGCAACAAGAGGGAAACTCCGTCTCAAAAACAAACAAACAAAAATTAGCAGGGCATGGTGGTGCACATCTGTAGATCCAGCATTTCAAGAGGCTGAGACAGGAGGATCACTTAAGCCCTGGAGTTTGAGACCACCCTGAGCAACATAGTGAGATCCCATCTCTACAAAAAATATTAAAAATAAAACATTATCCAGGTGTGGTGGTGCACACTTGTAGTCCCAGCTACTCAGGAGGCTGAGGTGGGAGGATTGCTTGAGCTCAGGAGGTCAAGGCTGCAGTGAGCCATGACTATGCCACTGCACTCCAGCTTGGACAACAGAGCAAGACTCTATCTCTTTTTTAAAAAAGTATATTATATGATAGTCTTACAATGATAGGAACAGAAGCTATTATTATTTGTTATTATTGTTTTTGAAACAATTTTGGGTCTCAATCTGTCACCCAGGCTAGAGTGCAGTGGTGTGATCACTGCAGCCTCAACTCCTAAGCTGAAAAGATCTTCCCACTTCAGCCCCCAAAGTACTTGGATTATAGGTATGAGCCACCAGAGGTTATTATTAGAATGTATAATATCCACTAAGGTGGGAGGATCACTTGAGCCCAGGAAGTCAAGACTGCAGTGAATTAAGATCATGCCACTATATTCCAGCCGGGGTGACAAAGGGAGACTCTATCGCTAAAAAGAATTACAAAAAAATAAGTGAAGGTAAGTGACCCAGCCCCTGTCACACTAAGTTAATGAAATCACAATGCCCTCCCTACCAGTTTTTAATTCTTTATTTTCAAGAGTTCTTAAGAACCAGCTTACGTTATTCTACCTTTAAATATTTTCCTCCAGATATAAAGTATTTTAAATAGACATGGAAGTACAAAAGTAATCTGTCATGCATATTTAATAGTGCCTAAATTCTAAAATCAGACACTGGAGCAAAGAGTGATATATGGAGAGAAAGGAAAATAAAGAAGTCCCTAAATCTCTGTGACTTCTCTTTTATCCTGTTACCTGCTAGACACTGCTCACTAAAAGCAATGCTTCAACCCCAGTGCCTAATAAAGACAAACATCAACGGGATAAAGGAGTCTGTAATGAATAGTTCAGTATCTTTAAAAGTTCCAAACACAGGATAGACAGACACTGCGATTTTATATTTTTTATATTTCTCTGCTTTTTCCAAATTTTCTATCATTAGCATGTGTTCTTTTATAATCAGGAAAAAAAAAAAAACAACAACTGAAAAAAGTTGGGCCAGGTGCGGAGGTCCATGCCTGTAATCCCAGCACTTTGGGAGGCCGAGGCGGGCAGATCACTTGAGGTCAGGAGTTTGAGATCAGCCTGACCAACATGATGACATCCCGTCTGTACTAAAAATACAAAAATTAACCAGGCTTGATGGCGGGCATCTGTAATCCCAGCTACTCAGGAGGCTAAGGCAGGAGAATCACTTGAACCTGGGAGGCAGAGGTTGCAGTGAGCTGAGATCGCACCACTGCTCTCTAGCCTGGACAACAGAGTAAGACCCTGTCTCAAACAAATACATAAATAAATGTATATTTATATGTTTTAAGTTCAAATAAAATGTTTGTTGTTGTTGTTGTTTTGAGACAGAGTCTTGTTATGTCACCAGGCTGAGGTGCAGTGGCGCGATCTTGGCTCACTGCAACCTCCGCCTCCTGGGTTCAAGCGATTCTCCTGCCTCAGCCTCCCAAGTAGCTGGGATTACAGGCACGTGCCACCACACCCAGATAATTTCTGTATTTTTAGCAGAGACGGGGTTTCACCATGTTGGCCTGGATGGTCTCGAACTCCTGACCTCATGATCCGCCCGCCTTGGCCTCCCAAATTTCTGGGATTACAGGCGTGAGCCACTGCGCCCAGCCAAATAAAATGTTCTTTTAAAAAAATAAAAATTAGGCTGCGCACGGTGGCTCATGCCTGTAATCCCAACACTGTGGCAGGCTGAGGCGGGTGGATCACCTGAGGTCAAAAATTCAAGACCAGCCTAGCCAACATGATGAAACCCCGTCTCTACTAAAAATACAAAATTAACCGGGCATGGTGGTACATGCCGGTAATCTCAGCTACTTGGGAGGCTGAGGCAGAAGAATCGCTTGAACCCAGGAGGCAGAGGTTGCAGTGAGCCAAGATCGCGCCATTGCCCTCCAGCCTGGGCAACAAGAGTGAAACTGAGTCTCAAAAATAATAAATAAATAAATGTGAAATAGCATATATTCATCATTCTTTTGGCTTCTGTCTCTGTAACCCACCAATTCGTAGACTCAATCACACAAGATACAGTGGCTTTTCCTATATTTAACTCACCAGCTCAGGATCATCCTCCTCTACAATTGTAGGTTTTCCTTCCTTCTTTAATTGTTTTTTTCGCTCTTTCACCTAAAAAGAATTTTTTTTCATCAAAAGACGAGCATCTGTGCTTTGAGAATATCCACTGGGCTGTACACATACAATATATTTAACTTTCTGTAGGCAAGGGTATAGCAAAAAGTTTCCATTAAAAAAAAAAATGAGCCCCTCCCCCCCTCCTCAAAAGAACAACGGAATCAAGGAAAATTAGGAACCGCAAGTCCTTTTTCTAATCTCATCTAAAATCCAATCTACCAGGAAGAATGAAAGATGAAAGGGGACCAACGGGAGGTTGTCCCCAACTCATCAGATCCAAAAAGTCTTTGAAACAGACTACTCATTTACCTTTCTTGGCTTGTGGTTATGTTTTTAGAGCAAAGCAAATATATTTGTCAAGTTTTAGAAGAAGCTACACAATTTGTGGCATTATGTCCAAGTAGTTTTTCTGGCATTTCTATAACTGCATTCTTGATCATTTTCACCGTGGAATCTCCTTAAACCACATACTATATTAACTGATACTTTTATCACTTTGGCCACTACTGAGATTAAAAGAAAATTAAATATACCCATTCATACAAGAATGACACTACTCCATGAACTAACCAGTCTATTATACCAGCAAAGGCCAAGTACCCTCTAGGCTCAGAAAGGCCCTACTGCCACCCTGTGGTCAGGAAGCCTAAGGATGACTTTCTTACAGGTAAAAGACACAGGAAGCCACAATGATTTAAGGAGAAACTGTCAGGCACTTTCCCTATTTCTACCAGGATAGGGCCTACAAGTGCCATTTCCAACACATGACCCACAGGACATAGTTATGGGCCCTTTGTCTCCTCTTCTTATCCATTTTCCTCACCGAAACTGGATTCATTATTATGGTTATAAAGTTCTGTCTCAGATTTCAAAGCTCTTCATGTGAAAAGTCACATCCAATCACAATTGAAACGGCTCTTACAAATGGCCTCAGGATTCTTGCCCCAGCAAGTAAAAAGTTAAAAGACCTTTCTTACCTCAGGAAAGCCATACTGACATTTCCCACCACATGGGAGACTTATGTATGCCCTCAAGAGCAAACAAAAATAACACCAGCTACAACTCAACTTCCTTCAACTGAGTTCTTCCCAACTCTGTTATTAAGATGGACATAAACCTCCTATTTTAAAAAAAGTTTACGCCTATCCTCTTGCCAGCCTTTGCCAAGCCTTGTTCCAAACCCTTCACAGGGACAAGAATAAAAATCAAGAGTCAAGAGTCACAGGCTGCTCCACGTTTCCACTCTAAGAATGGGGTAAGTGGCAATATGTGATGAGAGGGAGAGAACAACCCTTTCTCCCCAACACAGAACTGGTAGGGAAAGAGGTAGGAGCAGTGTACCAGCTACTCCTCATCTGAGTTCTTCTCTTAGGGGTGAATTACAGCTTCAGGCACACACTATTCATGACCACCACAGCAAACTGGTGGAAAGCACATAAGTAGCCACAGGTTGTGCCAGTAGGCATTACTATGTTAATATGTACCCTCCTACAAGGTGCCCAAGGCTTGCTGATACTTCCTGTAAACACAGCAGCACTATAAATACTTACAGTGTGTTCCACGTATTCTTTTCCTGCCTGAATTACATCCAGGGCCCTCTTCTTTTGCTCCTGATCCAGTAGCAACTTGTAAGCTTTGTCCACAGCTAATGCAAAACATTGAAATTAACTGTTTCTGCAAACACCCTCTGAAAGTCTGAACTATACTCAGGCAGTGTAAATGGACTTGTGCTCTCTAAAGCATTCCCTACTTTAATTATTTACTGTCGTTAAACTAAGTTAAAAAACATTCAACTATAGCAATGACTTTCCTTGAGAGCCTTGGAAAAAATTAAATATATACTCAAGGCTAAATACACCACATCTGGATTTAATTCAGTGATAAAATTCTTTATGTTCAAAGAAAAAAAATGATCCTATGCAATAACAGTCTTTGTTGGCATATAAAAGTTTTAACAAAGCAAAGTTAAGGTCTACTTCTTAAACAACAACATTCTGCTTTGAAATGGCAACTGCTCTACTGAAAACCACAGCTTCTTGGTGACCAGAAGACAAAACTATAACAGTCTTTGCTTGATCTAGGACAAGGAACAGTTAGGCTCTGCCATTCACAATCTAATACTCAGAAGCAGGTAAATTTACAAATACCTTCAAAAGCCTTTTGTGCTCTGTCAGCATCATCTTGATTTTTGTCAGGATGCACCAAGATGGATAACTACAATAAGAGAAAAGTTGGGGTTGTCAATAAAAGAAACATTTACTAACTTCCAGCCTGCCCTGTCTCGTTACAACCAAAAGCTCTAAGGTCCTACGGCAAAAAGAGACTCTTAGCAAAAAGCATTTAAAAAATTAACAAATCTCTTTAAATGCCCAGAAATATTGCTCTTTAACAAAATTCAAGCACCAAAAGGTAAAGGTACAACTAGGAAACATTTCAGGTTTTAATCACAAAGTTGAGAACAAACATGCCAGGCACAGAGGCTCACACCTGTCATCCCACCACTTTGGGAGGCTGAGGTGAGAGGATTACTTAAGCCCAGGACTTTGAGACCAGCCTGAGCAACATAGCAAGACCCTGTCTCTACAAAAAAAAAAAATTTTAATTACCCAGACATGGTGGTGGTCGCCTGTAGTCCAAGCTATTTAGGAAGCTAACGTGGGAGAATCACTTGAGCCTGGGAGGTTGAGATTGTGCCACTGCACTCCAGCCTGGGCAACAAAGTGAGACCCTGTCTCCAGGAAAAAACAAAAACAAAAACAAATGGAAGCCTAGCACTATGAAGATGTTGTAATAATTTGGGGGAGGAGGGAGACTGAAAAGTATCAAGTTCCTATTATGTTCCTTATGCAGGTTGAGCACCCAAAATCCAAAAGGCTCCAAAATGTGAAACTTTCTGAGTGCTGGCATGATGCTCAAAGGAAATGCTCATTGGAACATTTTGAATTTTCGGATTAGGGATGCTCGACCATTATGCATTCTGTAAATATTCCAAAATCTGAAAAAAATCTGAAATCTGAAATACTTCTAGTCTCAAGCATTTCAGATAAGGGATACTCAACCTGTACTGAGCACTAAGATGGCTAAAGCAGGTATGAGACATCATCTCTCTCCTAAAAGAACTTCTAATCTAAAGCAGTTTCTCATTCTGCCTGTGCTCCAACCCTGTGAAGCTTCTGAAAAAGACAGCACTCTAATTTCCATCCTCAGACCTTCTGAGTCTTCAGTCTTTGGCATCTGCACTTTGTGAACCTCTACTAGACTGGGTTTCAGATGATCGTAGGGAATTAGCCCTTATTTTGTTAGGTGGGATAAGTGATTATGCAAGAAAATGTCCTTTATTTGGGAAGGGTACAAGCTGAAGTATTTAGGGGTAAAGCATCATGGTTTATTGCAATTTACAATGATTCAGCCAAAAATATATAGTTAAATATATAGTCAATGTCTGCCAGGAGCAGTGGCTCCCGCCCGTAATCCCAGCACTTTGGAAGGCTGAAGCTGGCAGATCACTTGAGGTCAGGAGTTCGAGACTAGCCCGGCCTACACGGTGAAACCCCGTCTCTACTAAAAATACAAAAATTTGGCAGGCACAGTGGCACACATCTATAATACCAGCTATTCGGGAGGCTGAGGCAAGAGAATCACTTGAACTTGGGAGGTGGAGGCTTCAGTGAGCCGAGATCACAACACTGTACTGCAACCTGGGTGACAGAGCCGGACTCCATCTCAATAAATAAATAAATAAATAAATATATATATATATATGAAATTCATATATATAAATGAAATTAACTGTTCAATATAGATGGTGGATACATGAATATTCATTGTTCTATTCTTTTTTTTTTTTTGAGACACAGTGTTGCTCTATCATCCAGGCTGGAGTGCAGTGGTGCTATCCCAGCTCACTGCAGCCTCAATCTCCTGGACTCAAGTGATCCTCCCACCTCAGCCTTCTGAGTAGCTGGGACTACAGGCACGGCTAATTTTTGGCTTTTGTTGTTGTTGTTGTTTCTCGTTTTTTGTAGAGACGGGGTTTCACCATGTTGCCCAGGCTGGTCACGAACTCCTGAGCTCAAGCAATTGCCCGCCTCAATGTCCCAAAATGCTAGGATTACAGGCATGAGCCACTGTGCTTGTCCATTCTTTTTTCTATATAAAATTTTTATAATAAATCAGCTAGAAAAAAAAGAACTTTCATAGGTAATTCAGATACTCACAGTTAAAAACCATGACATACTGTCATTGACAGAAACCAACTAGTTGGAACCCAGGGAACTATGTCGGGGAATGAGAACAAATGGGAATCTAACGCTGCGTTCAGCATTACTGGAACCATTATGCTGGGTTCTAATTCCAACTTCAATCACCTACTAGCTATGAGACCTCGAGCAAATCACTTAACCTATCTCTACCTAAGCTTCCTGCTCTGTAAATGAGATAATACTATGTACCTATATCTAATTGGGCTGATATAAGAATGAAACAAACAATGCAAGTAAAGAAATTAGCAGACTAACACACACTGACAATAGTTAGCATATAGTGAGGATACATTATGTGCCAAGACTTACTCTAAATGCCTTCTGTGTAATACATCATTTAAATTCTTACAACAAACTCATGGGATAGACACCATTATTACATTTTACAAACGGGGTAACAGACACAGAAAGGTTAAATGTAACTTGCTCAAGTTTACACTGCTTGTTAAGTGGTATAGTCAAGATTTAAACTAGTTGTATAGCTCCAATATGCACACTCTTAACTATCAGTCCATATTAATGATTTATTAAGAATTCTTAACTCTTATTATTTATGTAGCTACACAAAAAGTTGTTTTGACTATGAACTTAAATGCTTATTAATATGGGAATGATTAGTAATGCATATTAGAAAATTTGAAATTTTAGAAAAAGGAAAAAAGCTAAATATAAGTATAGAGTAGAGCTTAGGAAGGAAAAAAGCTATAAAGTTATATAATGGGATATGATTACGTAGATCAAGATAAAAAACATCTTGGCTTAACTGTAGATCAGAAAATGACTATGAGTCAGCAATATGGGGAAACTCATTTGTACTGAAGAAACAAGCACACCACTGGATATTAACGAGTATCTCATGCAGAAGCTGAAAATTACATTCAGCTCTGGTCAGACCCTATTAAAATATGAAGTACATAAGACTATAAAGAAGTCAAGGAAAGTTTTTTTAAAAGACATGGAATATACAGAAAATCCAATTTGCAAAGGCAAATTATAGGGACTATGATTATTCAACTCAGAAAAAAAGGCAGCCAGGCACAGTGGCTAGTGCCTGTAATCACGGCACTTTGAGAGGCCGAGGCCAGCAGATCGCTTGAGCCCAGAATTGAGACCAGCCTGGGCAACAGGGCGAAACTCTGTCTCTACAAAAAATACAAAAATTATCTGAGCCTGATGATGCACACCTGTAGTACCAGCTACTGGGGAGGTTGAGGAGGGAGGATTGCTTAAACTCAGGAGGCAGAGGTTGCAGTGAGCCAAGATCACACCACTGTACTCCAGCCTAGGTGACAGAGTGAGACCTTGTCTCAAAAAAAAATAATAATAATAATTTTAAGAAAAAAAGGCTGGAGGGAGGGTTACTCAGCTGTCAAAACTGGAAGGATTTTTTTTTAAGTTTATTTTAAAACTTTGTAGTTCCAGTTATTAAACATAAGAATGGGCAAGATTCAGAAGCTATAGATCTCCTTTCCTGGAGAACTTTCAAAAAGCACTCTTTATACCAGTTATCTCTTGGGTATTCATTTAGGTTGGCAAAAGATAAAATTACGGCTGGGTGCAGTGGCTCATACCTGTAATCCCAGCATTTTGGGGAGGCTGAGGCAGGTAGATCACTTGAGGTCAGGAGTTCATGACCAGCCTGGCCAATATAGGGAAACCCTGTCTCTACCAAAAATACAAAAATTAGCCAGGTGTGGTGGCATGCACTTGTAATCCCAGCTACTTGGGAGGCTGAGGCAGGAGAATTGCTTGAACCCAGGAGGTGAAGGTTGCAGTGACCTGAGATCACGCCACTACACTCCAGCGTGGGCGACAGAGCAAGACTCTGTCTCAAAAAATAAGAATAAAAATAAAAGATAAAATTACGGACAAATGGAGTCTTAAAGATAAAAATGTGCTATGAATCATTTGATATGTTCCCTCCCAGAAGACAGGGGGTTTGGTAGTTACAACTCCATGCAAGCTCTATTATTCTACTTTATACTTATCCCTCTTAATTAAGGAGCTGCAGAGATTCTATTTGGATATAAAATTCATTCTATTCATAGGTAAGCTATGGTTATTAAATTATTTAAGATTTTATATATTATTATGAGCTTTTTTTTACAAAATGGTTTCACAGCCTTAAAAAAAAAGTTAAATTTTGGCCCAAACATATCAAGTCAATAATAGCAAGTGGTAAAAGAATCATGTGCTTCATACATTTTCAAAAAGTTCAAACAGGGAAATAGCACTGTACCTGCCGAAACCTCTTTTTTATTTCTTCATCTGTAACTTCAGGATCTATCTGAAGAACCTGGAAATATCAAAATCAAAACCATAAAAAAGGTGAAAATAAATTACATGTATATTTAAGAGTTGCTCAGTAATTATATATATTATAATCAGCATCTAGAATAGTACCTCATGTTCTAGAACACAGGCTGGCACACAGTTCTAGAAATTGCTAAAGAAATATGAATGATCAAATCAACAGAATAACAATTATATTGTCTTATGGTACTCAATTAACATAATGCTTATTTTCTCTTCACCATAAAAATAATAATTTATTTTACACCCAGAGACATTTTTACTTTTTACATGAGAAAATTTTGCATTTCTCCTTCATTCATTAAAAGAGTTTAACTCCCCCTCCCTTTATTTTTGCAAATGTCGAGAAACCATAGTAACTCAAAAAAGAAAAAAATAGCCCAATGAACACTTTATAATTTACAAGGCCCAGTGGTTCTCAATCAGAGTGAATATTAGAATCACCTGTGGAAACCTGTGAGCAATGGCTGGCCCACTCTACGAAAGTCTGATTCCAACCCCATAGAGCAGGGGTAGGGCCAATAGGAGGAACAACTCTATTTTTTTTTTTTTTTTGAGACGGAGTCTCGCTCCTATTGCCCAGGCTGGAGTGCAATGGCGAGATCTCAGCTCACTGCAACCTCCACCTCTGCGGTTCAAGCGGTTTTCCTGCCTCAGCCTCCTGAGTAGCTGGGATTACAGGCACGTGCCACCACACCTGGTTAATTTTGTAATTTTAGTAGAGACAGGGTTTCTCCATGTTGGTCAGGCTGGTCTCGAACTCCCGACTTCAGGTGATCCGCCCGCCTCAGCCTCCCAAAGTGCCGGGATTACAGGAGTGAGACACCGCACCCAGCCTTAAGCAACACTTCTTTAAACAAATAATTTTTTTTTTTTGAGACAGTGTCTCACTTTGTTGCCCAGGCTGGAGTGTAGTGGCATAATCATAGGCCACTGCAGCCTCGAGCTCTGGGGCTCAAGTGGTCCTCTGGTCTCAGCCTCTTGAGCAACTAGGACTGTAAGTGCGTGGAGCACACAACCATGCCTGGTGACTTTTTAAAATGTTTTTAGAGATGGGGTCTCCCTGGCTGGGCGCAGTGGCTCACGCCTGTAATCCCAATACTTTGGGAGGCCAAGGCAGGGAGATCACTTGAGGCTAGGAGTTTGAGACAAGCCTGGCCAACATGGAGAAACCCCGTCTCTATTAAAAATACAATATTAGCCAGGCGTGGTGGCACATGAAAATGAGAATTTTCAAGTCAGTGCGCCCCACTCTCATAACTTCCCAAGGGAGAAAGGAATTGGGAAAGTCACTCAATAGGAAGAGGGAAGTCACGAAAGATTTACAGACGAGGGACTGTAACTGTTCATACAAAAATATTCATAGGAAAACCACTAGTTCTGAGGAAAAGGAATCTCTAGGGGCAAACCAAAGTCCAACAAATCCCAGAGGACGCCCAAATAAATGCGAAAGAACAGAAATTGTCCCACCCTCACAAAAAAAGCCTCTGATAAGATTATAGCTTACAACTAATCACGCCAAATGTAATTCATAAACCCTGATTGATTTTTTAAAAAATAAATTTTGCTGTGTGTATTTGGGGATTACAACATGATGTTATGGGATATATACAGACAGTAAAATGGTTATAGTATAGTGGTTCTTTAGTTAAAAAAAAACTAAAATAGCTATAAAGGGGATTTTGGGGACAGCTGGGCCCATTTGCATGTGGACTGCATGCTGGATAGTTACTTCATGTTTTCCTACGGCTAAAGTTTCCTAAGCTCTAATTTTATTAGAGGCTTTTTTTTGTGAAGGTGGGGCGATTTCTATTCTTTTTTCTTTTTTTTTTTGAGATGGAGTTTCGCTCTTGTTGCCCAGGGTGGAGTGCAATGGTGTGATCTCGGCTCACTGCCACCTCCGCCTCCCAGGTTCAAGCGATTCTCCTGCCTCAGACTCTCGAGTAGCTAGGATTACAGGCATGCGCTACCACGCCCGGCTCATTTTGTATTTTCAGTAGAGATGGGGTTTCTCCATGTTGGTCAGGCTGGTCTTGAACTCTCAACTTCAGGTGATCCGCCCGCCTCAGCCTCCCAAAGTGCTGGGATTACAGGTGTGAGCCACCGCACCCAGCCTTAAGCAACACTTCTTTAAACAAATAATTTTTTTTTTTGAGACAGTGTCTCACTTTGTTGCCCAGGCTGGAGTGTAGTGGCATAATCATAGGCCACTGCAGCCTCGAGCTCTGGGGCTCAAGTGGTCCTCTGGTCTCAGCCTCTTGAGCAACTAGGACTGTAAGTGCGTGGAGCACACAACCATGCCTGGTGACTTTTTAAAATGTTTTTAGAGATGGAGTCTCCCTGGCCGGGCGCAGTGGCTCACGCCTGTAATCCCAATACTTTGGGAGGCCAAGGCAGGGAGATCACTTGAGGCTAGGAGTTTGAGACAAGCCTGGCCAACATGGAGAAACCCCGTCTCTACTAAAAATACAATATTAGCCGGGCGTGGTGGCACATGAAAATGAGCCACTGAATTTTCATGTCAGTGCTCCCCACTCTCATAACTTCCCAAGGAGAAAGGAATTGGGAAAGTCACTCAATAGGAAGAGCGAAGTCACATAAGATTTACAGCCGAGGGGCTGTAACTGTTCATACAAAAATATTCATAGGAAAACCACTAGTTCTGAGGAAAAGGAATCTCTAGGGGCAAACCAAAGTCCAACAAATCCCAGAAGGTGCCCAAATAAATGAGAAAGAACAGAAATTGTCCCACCCTCACAAAAAAACCCTCTGATAAGGTTATAGCTTACAACTAATCATGTCAAATGTAATTTATAAAACCTGATTGATTTCTTTTTTAAAAATAAATTTTGCTGTGTGTATTTGGGGACTACAACATGATGTTATGGGATATATACAGACAGTAAAATGGTTATAGTATAGTGGTTCTTTAGTTAAAAAAAACTAAAATAGCTATAAAGGGGATTTTGGGGACAGCTGGGCCCATTTGCATGTGGACTGTATGCTGGATAAAGTTACTTCATGTTGTTTTCCTATGGCTAAAGTTTCCTACGCTCTAATTTTCTTAGAGGCTTTTTTTGTGAAGGTTGGATGATTTCTATTCTTTTTTTTTTTTGAGATGGAGTTTTGCTCTTGTTGCCCAGGCTAGAGGGCAATGGTGTGATCTTGGCTCACTGCAACCTCTGCCTCCGGGGTTCAAGCGATTCTCCTGCCTCAGCCTCCTGAGTAGCTGGGATTACAGGCATGCGCCACCACGCCCGGCTCATTTTGTATTTTTAGTAGAGATGGGGTTTCTCCATGTTGGTTAGGCTGGTCTCGAACTCCCGACTTCAGGTGATCTGCCCACCTCGGCCTCCCAAAGTGCTGGGATTACAGGCGTGAGCCACCGCACCCAGCCTTAAGCAACACTTCTTTAAACAAATAATTTTTTTTTTTGAGACAATGTCTCACTTTGTTGCCCAGGCTGGAGTGTAGTGGCATAATCATAGGCCACTGCAGCCTCGAGCTCTGGGGCTCAAGTGGTCCTCTGGTCTCAGCCTCTTGAGCAACTAGGACTGTAAGTGCGTGGAGCACACAACCATGCCTGGTGACTTTTTAAAATGTTTTTAGAGATGGAGTCTCCCTGGCCGGGCGCAGTGGCTCACGCCTGTAATCCCAATACTTTGGGAGGCCAAGGCAGGGAGATCACTTGAGGCTAGGAGTTTGAGACAAGCCTGGCCAACATGGAGAAACCCCGTCTCTACTAAAAATACAATATTAGCCGGGCGTGGTGGCGCATGAAAATGAGCCACTGAATTTTCATGTCAGTGCGCCCCACTCTCATAACTTCCCAAGGAGAAAGGAATTGGGAAAGTCACTCAATAGGAAGAGCGAAGTCACATAAGATTTACAGCCGAGGGGCTGTAACTGTTCATACAAAAATATTCATAGGAAAACCACTAGTTCTGAGGAAAAGGAATCTCTAGGGGCAAACCAAAGTCCAACAAATCCCAGAAGGCGCCCAAATAAATGAGAAAGAACAGAAATTGTCCCACCCTCACAAAAAAACCCTCTGATAAGGTTATAGCTTACAACTAATCATGTCAAATGTAATTTATAAACCCTGATTGATTTCTTTTTTAAAAATAAATTCTGCTGTGTGTATTTGGGGATTACAACATGATGTTATGGGATATATACAGACAGTAAAATGGTTATAGTGGTTCTTGAGTTAAAAAAAAAAAAACCCTAAAATTGGCCAGGTGCAGTGGCTCACGCCTGTAATCCCAGCACTTTGGGAGGCGGAGGCAGGCAGATCACTAGGTCAGGAGATCGAGACAATCCTGGCTAACACAGGGAAATGTCGTTTCTACTAAAAATACAAAACAATTAGCCAGGTGTGGTGGCGGGCACCTGTAGTCCCAGCTACTCAGGAGGCTGAGGCAGGAGAATGGCATGAACCCGGGAGGCGGTGCTTGCAGTGAGCCGAGATCGTGCCACTGCACTCCAGCCTGGGCAACAGAGCAAGACTCCATCTCAATAAATAAATAAATAAATAAAACTAAAATAGCTATAAAGGAGATTTTGGGGACAGCTGGGTCCATTTGCATGTGGACTGTATGCTGGATAAAGTAACTTGACGTGGTTTTCCTATGGCTAAAGTTTCTTAACCTCTAATTTTATTAGAGGCTTTTTTTGTGAAGTTCGGATGATTTCTATTCTTTTTTTCTTTCTTTCTTGAGACAGAGTCTTGTTCTGTTAAGTGCAGTGGAGCAATCTCGGCTCACTTCAACCTCCGCCTCCTGGGTTCAAGCAATTCGCCTGCCTCAGCCTCCTGAATAGCTGGGACTTCAGGTGCGTGCCACTACGCCCAGCTAATTTTTTGTATTTTAGTAGAGATGGGGTTTCACCATGTTGGCCAGGCTGGTCTCAAACTCCTGAACTCAGGCAATCCGCTCACCTCAGCCTCCCAAAGTGCTAGGATTACAGGCGTGAGCCACTGTGCCCGGCCTTTCTATTCTTTCTTAGTGTTATTTTCCAATGGGTGATAGTGGTGTTGCAGTTACACGGAATTGTTCTTGTTTCGAGGAGATGCATGCTAAAGTATTTAAGCATTAAGTGTTAACAACATCTGGAGCTTACTTTCACCACGATTGGGCAAAAAGGAGGCGAGTATATATACCTACATACACATACAAACACACACTCCAAAAGTTATTTTTCCAAGAGTTATATCAGAACGAATATTCACTGAGTGCCTTCAAAGCCAATCGAACTCCTCTTTTGTCTTTAAGAGCTGGAGGTGCCACATGTGGCATGGTGAAGACAATGGACTTTTACCTGCGGCCGGTCCTCTTTGAAGCCAGCTTTATACACAGTACCAACTTTTAGAGCACAAAAATTTTCTAAGATAGCTAGATACTGTGCTCATTACTTTTCTTAGTCTGTTTTGTGTTGCCAGAACAGAATACCATAGACTGGGCAGTTTATAAAGAAATGTATTTCTTATACTTCTGTAGGCTGGGAAGTTCAAGGTTGAGTGGCCGTCATCAGGTAAGGGCAAGAGGGGGCTAAACTCACATATATAACAAGTCCATTCTTGAGATAACTAATCCACTCCCAAGATGAGGACATTAATCCATTTGTGAGGGCAGAGACCTAATCACCTCTTATTAGGCCCTACCCCGCAAAGCTGTTGCACTGGGATTAAATGTCTAACACATGAATTTGGGGGACACATTCTAACCACAGCTCTACTGTCCTCACATAATTTAAGAATTACTGTTCTCACAGTAGATAAGGGAGAGACAAGTAACAAGCAATTCTGACAAAAATGATAAATGCCTTATTACCAACATGGCTCCAAGCACACAGGTCTGTTCAGATTCTTGGAAGGTTTTTCTGAACTCCTGTTGTGTCTCAGGCTTTTAGGATATGGAGGGAGAGACCCACAGTTTTGAACCTCAAGGAGCTAATTAATCATCACACAGAAACAAAAATGCTTAACTGTTGCATTCAGATAAGTTCCTGAATTCAAAATATAACAGCCATCTCCTTTAGGATCTTCTGCTTGAAAAAGGAATCCAGGCTGGGCACGGTGGCTCACGCCTGTAACCCCAGCACTTTGGGAGGCCGAGGCGGGCGGATCACGAGGTCAGGAGATCGAGACCATCCTGGCTAACATGGTGAAACCTCGTCTCTATGAAAAATACAAAAAATTAGCCGGGTGTGGCAGCAGGCGCCTGTAGTCCCAGCTACTCGGGAGGCTGAGGCAGGAGAATTGCTTGAACCTGGGAGGTGGAGGTTGCAGTAAGCCGAGATCGTGCCCCTGCACTCCAGCCTGGGCAACAAGAAGGAAACTCTGTCTCAAAAAGGGAAAAAAAAAAAAAAAAGAAAGAAAGAAAGAACAGTCATGGAGTCCTGCCCACTCAAACACAATCTTGCAGCTTTCAGAGCATGCAAACTCACTATATCGTCACACGTCTAAACATACTTCCTATAGTGAGAACAAAGGCTACAGGGCAATGAGTTCCACTTTCAGAACTACATTAACTAATAGGGCACTAAAATCCTAGCCTTCACACTGATTCCCAACAATCTGCCCCTTCTCATCCATCAGGTCCCCACAGGAAACACTAATTACCTTAACAAAAAATAAATTATATGGTCATATGTTCCCTTTCATGGTATTATGCTCGATTTTAAAGTATGGCTAGATAGAAAGAACATACCATAAATTCTTTATCATCTCTCCAGCAAATCATCTTCCCCTAGGCCCTCCCCAAAATCATATCAAAAGTACTCTTCAATATTTGTACATCCATGTTTACAGACACACTTTTCTCAATAGCTAAGATGTAGAACAACCCGTGTCCATCAACGGATGAATGAATAAGCAAAATGTGGTATATCCATACAACAGATTACCATTCAGCCTTAAAAAGAAGGAAATTCTACAATATGCTACAACATTGAAGAACCCAAGACATTGTACTAGATGAAATAAGCCAGTCACGAGAAGGCAAACACTATGATTCCTTTTATATGAGGTGCTTGGTCAAAGTCATAGAGACAAAAAGTAGAATGGTGGTTACCAGGGGCTGGGGAGGGAGGAATGCGGAATTATTGTTTAATGGGTATACAGTTTCAGTTTTACAAGATAAAAAGAGTTATGAGGATGGATAATAGTAATGGTTGGACAACACTATAAGTGTATTTAAAACCAATGAACTGGCCAGGCACAGTGGCTCACACCTGTAATCCCAGCACTTTGGGAGGCTGAGATGGGTGGATCACCTGAGGTCAGGCGTTCGAGACCAGCCTGACCAACATGGTGAAACCCCGTCTCTACTAAAAATACAAAACTTAGCCGGACGCGGTGGCGTGCACCTGTAGTCCCAGCTACTCAGGAGGCTGAGACAGAAGAATTGCTTGAATCCAGGTGGCGGAGGTTGCAATAAGCCGAGATCACGCCACTACACTCCAGCCTGGGTGACAAAGCAAGACTCCATCTCAAAAAAAAAAAAAAAAAAAAAAATGAACTGGTTAAGATGGTAAATTTTATGTTATGTGTATTTTACAATTTTAAAAATTGAAAAAAAAAAAGTAATCTTCAAGCTTTTTATCTCCCCCTTCCCTTCCTAAGCAATAAATCCAAATCCATTAAGTGGAGTCAGGCAAAACAGACGTCTACTCTGGGTGGGAGTCACATGGCCCAGAGCACAGCATGAGAGCCCACCTGGAACAAGGAAGGCAGTGACCACACAGAGAGTAGTGGCTAGTCACAGGGTGCTGGAGCCCAAATGGGGTGAGAAGGGCATCCACAGAGGACAGCCTAACATGGTGTACAAAGAAGTTCAGAAAGGCATCCCCATAGACAGGGAGGCCGGCACAGGAACATCAGAACCTAAGCAGAGGGAAAATGTCAGCATGGGAGGGCAGCCAGTGCAGGATGTCAGGGCCCAAGAGGGATGAGGAAAGCATCCGTGTGGAAGTAGAGTCCAACACACGGTGTCTGAGACTAAGCAAGGTACGGAGGGTGTCCACAGGGGAAGGTAGCCTGGCACAGGGTACAAGAGCCCAAGCAAGGACATTCTCACAAAAGGCAGCCAAGCATGGGGTATGGAAGCCTGGTATGGTGAGAAGGGTGTCCAAGTAGTAGGGCATCCAGTGTAAAAAGGCAGCCCAACACAAGGTTCAGAGCCCAAAAAATATGAAAAGAGACATGATATGTGGAGCCAGAGCCCGAGTAAGAGGAGAAAGGTGTTCATGGAAGAAGGTGGCTTGACAGAGGATGTCAGAGCCAGAGCAGGGTAGGGAAGACGCCTACTCAGCGGGGAGGATCAGTGTGGGATGCTGGAGCCCATGATCAGTGAAAAGGGCCCCCAGCAGGTAGACAGCAGACTCAGAAAGCCAGAGAGGGTGGAGGAACACATCCAAATGGAAGGGTGGCCTGACATGGGAGTTCAGAGCCCAGGTGTGGTGAGAAAGGTTTTTGCATAGACATATCCTGGTGCTGGTATCAGAGTACAGCGGGGTGAGGAGAGCATTCAGAGGGAAGGAGTGGCAGTGGGAAGTTAGTTGCATACAGAGAGATGAATTAAGTAAATGTAAATATTAAATTCTATAAGAGCCAGCGCCAGGTGCACTGGCTGTAATGCTATAATCAATCCCAGTACTTTGGGAGGCCAAGGGAGGATCACTTCAGGCCAAGAGTTTGTGATCAACCTGGGCAACATAGTAAGACCTTGTCTTTACAAAAAAAAAAAAAAAAAAAAAGAATAATAATAAACAAAAGATAGTGGGAACCAGGTTTCTAACTATTAGAATAAATCCTGTGGGGTTGGACTGAAAATGGATGTTGGGTGTAAACATATATGTACACATACAAACACACAGACTCCAGGGTCTGTAAGCTGTGATATCCCAACAGCAATAAATCTACCTAGCATCCAAATTTTGATTTTTATATATCATTGTTTGCCAAAAGGAACCAGGGCTCCTTGGTGAAATGGTTAATTCCAGGCTGGGTCAGGAAAAACACAAAAGTGCCTACTAATCAAAGAATGATGAAGACATATGAAAGACAAAGGAGCTAGATTGAAAGGTAACCCACTGGCCAAACTTGGGACAATCTGAGTATCAAAATAAACATAAAATTACAACTTACTGAATAAAACAGAAAAACCTAAGTCCATACTGGCAAATAAATGAACTAAAATTTTGATATGGACAGGAGTTTCAAAGCACCTCCACATAAAATACTTATTCATTACAAAGGGGAGAAATAGTAACTTCATGACACTTCTTTTTATTTTGAGATGGAGTCTCACTCTGTTGCCCAGGCTGGAGTGCAATGGTGCGATCTCGGCTCACTGCAACCTCTGCCTCCCAGGTTCAAGCAATTCTCCTGCCTCAGCCTCCCAAGTAGCTGGGATTACAGGGGCACGCCATCACGCCTGGTTAATTTTTTTATTTTTAGTAAAGACAGGGTTTCACCACGTTAGCCAAGCTGGTCTTGAACTCCTGACCTCAAGTGATCTGCCCGCCTCAGCCTCCCAAAATGTTGGAATTACAGGTGTGAGCCACTGCGCCTGGCCAGGGAGACCCCATCTTACAAAACAAAACAAACACGCCAGGTGCGGTGGCTCACACCTGAAATCCCACACTTTTTGGGAGGCTGAGGAGGGTGGATCATGAGGTCAGGAGTTCGAGACCAGCCTGGCCAGCTTGGTGAAACTCCACCTCTACTAAAAATACAAAAAATTAGCAGGGCATGGTAGCACGCTCCTGTAATCCCAGCTACCAGAGAGGCTGAGTCAGGAGAATTACTTGAACTCGGGAGGCGGAGGTTGCAGTGAACCGAGATTGTGCCCCTGCACTCCAATCTGGGTGGTGGAGTGAGACTCTGTCACAAAACAAACAAACAAACCAAAGAGCCAAACACAGTGGCTCACACCTTTATTCCCAATATTTTGAAAATCTGAGGTGGGAGGATCAATTGAGCCCAGAGCCCAGGAGTTCGAGGTTGCAGTGAGCTATACAGTGAGCTGAGTGACAGAGAGGCCCTGAAAAACACCTTTTTGGGACAATTAGTAAAATCTGAATGGGGTCTGATGATTATATAGTAACAATGTATCCAGAGAGACCCTGAGAAAGACTTTTTTGGGACAATTAGTAAAATTTGAATGGGGTCTGATGATTTACATAGTAACAATGCATCAGTGTTCATTTCCTGATTTTGATAGTTTATATTGTGGTTCAGTAAGAAGATATTTGTAGAAAAATCACATTAAAGTGTATCAGGGTGATGGACCATCATACTAACAATTTATTCTTAAAGAGTTCAAGGAAAAGTCTTCATATTGTATTTGAAATCTTTGTTAATCTGAGATTGTTTCAAAATGAAAAAATTCTTGAAAAATTACTCTCCAAAAAACAGAAAACAGAAGAACTTTGAAAATATCATGCTAAGTGAAATAAGCCAGACACAAAGTAACAAATACGGTATGATTCCACTTACATGGGTTTCCTAGAAGAAGCAAATTCATAGACAAAGTAGAGTAGAGGTTACCAGGGGTCAGGGAGAAAATGAGGAGTTACTGTTTAGTGGATACAGAGTTTCTGGTTGGGGTGACGAAAAATTTCTGAATATGAACAGTGGTGATGGTTACATAACACTGTGAATGTACTTAATGCCACTGAATTGTAAAACTAAAAAAAAATTTAAATGGTAATTTTTTTTTTTTTTGAGACAGTCTCGTTCTGTCGCCCAGGTTGGAGTACAGTAGCACAATCTCGGCTCACTGCAACCTCCACCTCCTGGGTTTAAGTGATTCTTGGGCCTTAGCCTCCCAAGTAGCTGAGATTACAGGCATGCACCACCATGCCCAGCAATGTTTGTATTATTTTTGCAGAGATGGGGTTTCGCCATGTTGGCCAGGCTGGTCTCAAACTCCTGGCCTAAAGTGATCCTCCCACCTTGGCCTCCCAAAGTGCTGAGATTACAGGCATGAGCCACCACACCTGGCCAAAATGGCAAATTTTATGTTATGTATATTTTTCCACAATAAAAAAAAGTGAGGGGAGTTTTTTCTAAGTGCCCAATAAGTGTTGTTTCTATTATTTAACAGATACAAAAATATTCACTTCAAAATTATTAGTAAATGTGAACAATTAGAAAGTAGTTTAGGGAGTCTCTCTGAACCTATTCTGGTTCAGAGGGCCGCCTGTTAAAAAAACTTTTTAAAGAGCTGGGCGTGGTGGCTCACGCCTGTAATCACGGCACTTTGAGAGGCCGAGGCAGGCAGATCACAGGGTCAGGAGTTTGAGAAAAGCCTGGTCAATATGGTGAAACCCCATCTCTACTAAAAATACAAAAATTAGGCAGGTGTGGTGGCACATGCCTGTAGTCCCAGCTACTCGGGAGGCTGAGGCAGGAGAATCGCTTGAACCCGGGAGGTGGAGGTTGCAGTGAGCCGAGATTGCGCCACTGCACTCCAGCCTGGGCGACAGAGACTCCATCTCAAAAAAAAAAATTTTAGAAAGAAATAAACTAGCTAAACTATTCCACAATGAAGAAATGATTAAATAAATTATATGGAATTTTTTTTACCCCCCCAAGTCTATTATTTTATAACCAGTTCATAAGAAGTTTCTTGGGGGGGTGATATATTACTTACACATCTACTATGTAGTAAACATGTATGTATATGTGTGTATACCCAACTACTTTGTTGGAGTGATTGCTGTGGTTTGGAACTGCTGGGGCCAAATTTATGCAAAAATCTACATTTTTGAGTAAACTCCTCATGACTAGATTAAGTTTCCTCAGTATTTGAGAATTCTTCATTTTCTAAAGCTGTACAAACATCAGATATCAATATTTGTAAGCAACGACAATGTAATTTATAATAAAATTGCTTTCTCAACTATTAGTATTAACTATATATCATCTTCATATAGCCTTATAACTCATTTGTACTATTCCATTTTCCTCTGTTCCTTTTATTTTCACTTCCCGTGTAATGTTAGTCTCTTTGTACTGACTTCTGAAGAGTTCATTTATGATTAAAGATGTTAACATCTTGTCAAGAATTGCAAAAAAAAAAAAAAGAATTTCTCTTTTTTTTTTTTTTTTTTTTTTGGCCAGGCGCGGTGGCTCACACCTATAATCCTAGCACTTTGGGAGGCCACGACAGGTGGATCGCCTGAGCTCAGGAGGTCAAGACCAACCTGAACAATATGGCAAAACCCCGTCTCTACTAAAAATACAAAAATTAGCCAAGCATAGTGGCAAGCACCTGTAATCTCAGCTATTCAGGAGGCTGAGGCAGGAGAATCACTTGAATCTGGGAGGCGGAGTTGCAGTGAGCCAAGATCGCACCATGACACTCCAGCCTGGGTGACAGAGTGAGACTTCATCTCAAAAAAAAAAAAAAAAAAAAAAGCATTTAAAACAGCATTGAGGCTGGACATGGTGGCAAATGGCTGTAATCCCAGCACTTTGGGAGCCCAAGGTGGGCAAATCGTTTGAGCCCAGGAGTTCAAGGGTGCAGTAAGTCATGATTGCACCACTGCACTCTAGCCTGGGTGACAGTGAGACCCTGTCTCAAAAAAATAAAATAAAATAAAATTGTATTGAGCTGAGCCAGGTGTGGTGCCATATGCCTGTAATCCCATGTACTCCAGAGGCTGAGCAGGTCAAGGAGATCACTTAAGCCCACGAGTTCTAGGCCAGCCTGGGCAACATAATGAGGCCCCATCTCTTTAAAACAGAGAAGAAAGAAGAAGAAGAAGGATTAAGTGTATGATGCTCCCTGTTTTTAAGCAAAACAGTTTGAGTGTAAACAGGAGTGGCTATTTCTCTTAGGTGGGATTATATATGATTATTCTTGCTTTCTGTACATTTGCAACAAATATGATTTACTTTTATAACCAGGAAAAGTTTAAAGCTATAAAATTAAGAAAATCAAAAAGTATATTCACTTATCTAAAATCTTGTGATCTTTGTTTTGTTGTTGTTGGGTTTTTGGCATTTATTATAGTGAAACAGAAAAGTTTTAACAAGTAGTTTAAATCAAGAATCCTAGGCTGGGCGCAGTGGCTCATGCCTGTAATCCCAGCACTTTGGGAGGCTGAGGCGGGTGGATCGCAAGGTCAGGAGTTCGAGACCAGTCTGGCCAACATGGTGAAACCCCATCTCTACTAAAAATACAAATATTAGCCAGGCACAGTGGTGGGCACCTGTAATCCTACCTACTCAGGAGGCTGAAGCAGGAGAATTGCTTGAACCTGGGAGGAGGAGGTTGCATTGAGTCAAGATCGCGCCACTGCACTCCAGCCTGGGGGACAGAGCAAGACTCCGTCTCAAAAAAAAAAAAAAAAAAAAAAAGAATCCTAAATTTATTAGAGCTAGCCACCCCTTCACATTTGAAATTAAATCCTTATATATTTGGGTTGCTAAAAGATGATGAAAGATACGTGACCATCTCACTTTCCTTAACATGCTGCCTCTCCAGTTCTGCTCAGTACAATCACCCAAGTTTAAAGACAATCTACATACAGGTTATCTATCCCTAATCCAAAAATGCAAAATCCAAAATGCTCCAAAATCTGAAACTTTCTGAGAGTCAACTGATGCTCAAAGAAAATGCTCATTAACATTCTGAATTTTCTAATTTGGGATGCTTCAACCAGTAAGTAAGCAGAATGTATGCATATATTCCAAAATCCCAAAAAAATCCAAAATCCAAAAAACTTCTGGTCCCAAGCATTTTGGATAAGGAATACTCAATTTAGTACTATACAGATTCCATCACTTTACTCCACCGTTTTTCTCAATCCTAACTATGATATAAATTAGGTATGTATTCTGATGTAGGTATGCCTGCAGCTATGCAAATCTCCCCCATTACAGAGGCCCTAGCAACACCAATCAGCTCACCTCAAATGGGTTCAAATTGAAGTAAGAGGAACCAGGACGAGTCAGTCTTTCAATCTGATTTTTCGAAGTTAGAACCGAGTCTCTCTTCTCTATTTGTTTCACCTAAAATTATGAGGATTAAAAATTTCATTAATAGAATTCAATAACAAACTGAAGTGTTTATCTTAACAAAACATTCACTGATATGTTCAACAAACATTTATTCATGTGTTTACCATGTGCAAGAAATTTTGCTAAACGCTTTGAGAAATTAAAACTACCATTTGTTGAATTTTAATATAAAAACCTTACATGTATTTATTAATCTCAACAACCCTATGTGGTAGATACTGCTATTATACCCAATTCACAGATAAGAATACTGAGGCTTAGAGAAGGTAACTGACTTGTTCCCAATTACCCAACTTGTAAGCCAGAATTTTAACCCCAACAGTTTGACCCCACAGCAGGCATCAAGAGGATTCAAAAATAAATAAGTCATAGCCTTTAAAGAACTTCCACTTTAATGATGGAAGATGTGCTTGTGTGTGGTTATACTTCATTTACAGCTTTTAATTTTAAGAAAAAAAAATAGGCTGGGCGCAGTGGCTCACGCCTGTAATCCCAGCACTTTGGGAGGCCGAGGGGTGGGCAGATCATGAGGTCAGGAGATGGAGTCTATCCTGGCCAACATGGTGAAACCCCGTCTCTACTAAAAATACAAAAAATTAGCTGGGCATGGTGGCACGGCCTGTAGTCCCAGCTACTCGGGAGGCTGAGGCAGGAGAATGGCTTGAACCCCAGGGACAGAGGTTGCAGTGAGCCGAGATCGCGCCACTGGACTCCAGCCTGGGCGACACAGCGAGACTCCATCTCAAAAAAGAAAAAAAAAAAATAAGAGATTTCTCTGTGAGGAAAAAAAATAAAGAAAAAAGTTTAAAGAGCAAAAAAAGGAAAAATACAATCACAGTAAGACATAAACTATGAGCAGCATTTAAAACTGTTGATGGGAAGGAACAAACAACTCCACCACCTAATTATAATAGTGTTAGAAAAAAATCCCTGACTTGGCCAGGCGCAGTAGCTGTCACCTGTAATCCCAACATTTTGGGAGGCTGAGATGGGTGGATTGCTTGAGCTCAGGAGTTTGAGACAAGCCTGGGCAACATGGCGAAACCCCATCTCTATTTTTAATTTAAAAACAAGAAAGAAAGAAAGTAAAAAGAAAAATCCCTGACCTGAAGACAATGCCAGGGAGAACAAGCACCAGGCAGGCCCAGGAAAACATTCTTGGTGTCACTGTCAGAGTTGGAATGCTAGTTGGAATGAATCTCTGGTATGCTATATGCCATCTTTATTCCTATGGCCAAAACAAGAATTTCATTAACATAAAAAGTCATTCCTTCTAGACATCTTCCCTCTTCACTCTATGAAAACAGGATTTTTTTCCTCTCTTGTTCACTACCATATCTCCAACACCTAAATAGCAAACTAGTACATTTCAAATGTTCAATAAACATCTGTTAAATGAATGAGGCCTTTGGGAGTCTGAGGCAGGAGGATCACTTGGGTGCAGGAATTCAAGACCAACCTGAGCAACATGGCAAGACCTTGTCTCTATTTTTTAAAAAAACGACTGAAGCATCCTTCCTTAGATATTTTTTCTCATCCAATTCAAACAAACAAAGTTTACTATTTGGTTTTTTGTTTGTTTTTGTTTTTTGAGAAGGGATCTTGCTCTGTCACCCAGGGTGTACTGCAGTGACAGAAGACAGATCATGGCTCACTGCAACCTCCACCTCCTGGGCTCAAGTCATCCTCCAATTCTCTCGCCTCAGCTTTCCGGGCAGCTGAGACTACAGGCAGTGCCTGCCAGGTGTCTAGACCTAAATTTAATACTTTGAAGAAACTACTATGTAACAAGTACTGTTACAATTACAAGAAATAAAAGATGGATGTGATATGGTCCTTAACCCTGAATAGCTCACAGCCTGCTGGGGGGCAACTCCATTCCTCAAACCCATGCCAACCTACAGAGGTCCCATCTTCTGCCTTGTTTAACCCTGAGAAAGATGCTTCTGCTTTATTTTTTTTATGAAACGCTTTCTTATACAGTAACTTTAGTCCTCATGAAAATGTTTATTTTAAAATTAACTCTCTTGCCAAGCACAGTGGCTCATGCCTGTAATCCCAACACTTTGGGAGGCCAAGGCGGGAGGATTGCTTGAACCCAGGAGTTTAAAACCAGCCTGGGCAACACAACAAGACCCTGTCACTACAAAAAAATACAAACATCAGCCAGGCATGGTAGCCCAAGCTTGTAGTCCCAGCTACTGATGTGGGAGAATCACTTGAGCCCAGGAGGCAGAGGTTGTGCACTCCAGCTTGGGCAAGAGTGAGGCTCTGTCTCAAAATAAATAAATAAAATTAAATTAACTCTCTTGTTTTTACAGATGTGGAATATGAAGATCTGCAAAATTAATATCTTGAACAAATTCAATCTCGGCCAGGCGTGGTGGCTCACGCCTGTAATCCCAGCACTTTGGGAGGCCGAGGCGGGCGAACCTTAAGTCAGGAGATCGAGACCAGTCTGGCCAACATGGTGAAACCCCCGTCTCTACCAAAAATACAAAAATTAGCCGGGCGTGGTGGCAGGCGCCTGTAATCCCAGCTACTCGGGAGGCTGAGGCGAGAGAATCACTTGAACCAGGGAGGCAGAGGTTGCAGTGGGCCAAGATCGTGCCACTGCACTCCAGGCCTGGGCAACAAGAGCAAAAACTCCGCCTCAGAAAAAAAAAAAAAAAAAAAGAATTCAATCCCACTTCAGTCAGGTTAACTGTCTTCCAAGAATTTTTTTCTTTTTAGACAGAGTCTCTCGCTCTGTCGCCCAGGCTGGAGTGCAGTGGCGCGATCTCTGCTGACTGTAAGCTCCGCCTCCCGGGTTCACGCCATTCTCCTGCCTCAGCCTCCCGAGTGGCTGGGACTACAGGCGCCCACCACCAGGCCCAGCTAATGTTTTGTATTTCTAGTAAAGACGGGGTTTCACAGTGGTCTCGATCTCCTGATCTCGTGATCCGCCCGTCTCGGCCTCCCAAAGTGCTAGGATTACAGGCGTGAGCCACAGCGCCCAGCCAAGAATTTTTTTTTCCATCCTTTTTTTCCTTCTTTTTAAAGAGACAGGGTCTCACTCTGTCGCCAAAAATGGAGTGCAGTGGTCCGATCATAGCTCACTGCAGCCTCGAGCTTCTGGGTTCCTCCCTCCTGGGCCTCCCAAAGTGCTGGGATTACAGATGTGGGCCACTGTGCCCAGCCCTTTGCAAGAATTTAATCTGAGATTCTGACTCCAAACGGCATGCTTTTATTTCATTTATTCATTCATTCACTCAACAAATATTTACTGAGCATCCACTACATACTAAGCGCTGGAGATGAGATAGTAAAGGAGGCTCAGAACAAGCCCACTGCTGTCCTAACATACCACCAAGCAAGCTGTAACCTACTGTAAGGCCCCAAACTATTTCACCTCCCTAAACCTCAGGTTCGTCATCTGTAAAATGGGGGTAATATAACGCCTAACTGGCATGATACACAGTGCCTGGCGTTCGTGAATGGCAGAAACAACCACTAAAACAACTCATTACAAAGGACTAAGAAACGTCTCGGGGGCCAAGAAGGCTAAGTCACTCCCAGGAAGGGCCCAGCCCCCGACTCCGCGGACTTGGGGCACTCTGCCCGCGCGCCCGCACTATGTTGGACACACTCGCCACCTCCCTCGATAGGTCGAACACCATCCCCTCTTTCGTTGCCCCGGGGGATCTCCCAGCAGCTATCAGTGGGAGACGCTCACACACCCCCAGACCCCCGCCACCCCGAAGACTGGACTGAAGGAATTGCCCAACGGTCCAGGCCAGACGGCCGCTGCCTTTGTCCACTGGGAAAGCAGATCCGGTAGAGGTCGCCCCGGTGCCACTACTCCTCACTCTGTGTTCACCTCACTGTAGAAGGTCATAAATGCTTCCTCGGTGCTGCCTCCACCGCCCGAAGTCCCGCTCTCTCCTGAGGCCGCCATTTCCCCGGCCCAGCCACCACGTGACCCTTCTGCGCAGGCGTCGCCTCACGTGATTCTTACAGGTCCGCCCCTCTATCCCCGCCTCCCGTCTGAGAGGTTCTTAAAGGGCTCGCAGCCCAGCCAGGCACTTTAAACGTAGGTGGGCTTTTTAAAATTAGAACGAATTACACATAACATGTCATTAACCACTTTAAAGTAAATAATGTGCTTAAGTTATTGTTGTTAGGTAAAAAATAATAAGAAGAATAAAAGAAAAAGTGAATAATTCAGTGGGTTTATTTATTTATTTATTTATTTTTGAGACAGGATCTCTGTCGTCCAGGCTAGAGTCGAGTGGTGCAATCACAGCTCACTGCAGCCTCAACCTCCTAAGCTCAAGCGATCCTCTCACTTCAGCCTCCCGAGTAGCTGGGATTACAGGCGCGCGCCACCATGCCCGGCTAATTTTATGTACTTTTGTAGAGACGGGGTCTTGCCATGTTGCCAAGGCCTCCCGAAGTACAGGAATTACAGGGATAAGCCACCGCGCCGGACCGGCTCAGCGGTCTTTAGAACATTCACAATGTTCTGCAACCACCATGTCTATCTGGTTCCAAAATAGTTTCATCACCTCAAAAGGAGACTTAGTATCTACTTTTTTTTTTTTTAGACGGAGTCTCACTCTGTCACCCAGGCTGGAGTGCAGTGGCGCCTCCCCGGTTCCAGAAATTCTCCTGCCTTAGCCTCCCGAGTAGCTGAGATTACAGACAAACACCACCATGCCCTGCTAATTTTTATATTTTTAGTAAAGACGGATTTTCCTCATGTTGGCCAGGGTGGTCTACGATCTCCTGACGTCGTAATCTGCTCGCCTTGGCCTCCCAAAGTGCTGGGATTACAGGCGTGAGCCATCGCGCCTGGCAAAGGAGACCTAGTACCTATTAAGCAGTTACTCCTTATTCGCCCCCTCCCCAGTTCCTGAAAACAAGCAATCTGTGTTCTATCTATATGGATTTACCTATTCTGGATATTTCACATAAATGGAGTTAAACAATATGTGAATACGTATTTCACATAAATGGAATTAAACAAAATACCAGGAAGGGCTGCTATTTTCTCAACTAAAATATGATCAATAAAGCCAGTTTTACTATTTCATATAAAACAAAGAAGTTTTTTTGTTTTGTTTTGTTTTTGAGATAGAGGCTTGCTCTGTTGCTCAGGCTGGAGTGCAGTGGCATGATCTTGGCTCACTGCAACCGCCGCCTCCCAGGTTCAAGCGATTCTCCTGCCTCAACCTCCTGAGTAGCTGAGATTACAGGCACATGTCACCACGCCCGGCTGATTTTTGTATTTTTAATAGAGACGGGGTTAAATCAGGCTGGTCTCGAACTCCTGATCTCATGATCCACCCGCCTGGGCCTCCCAAAGTGCTGGGATTACAGGTGTGAGACACCACACCCAGCCCCAAAGAAGGCATTTTTATAATCATCAATCAGGTAGATAATCTGGCCCAATTCTCTCATCTAAAAAAGAAGAAACAGAGAAGAGAAAATGAGTTAGAGAAGAGCTATAAACTTCATGAGAGTAAAGACTACTATTGTCTTGTTCACATTCATTAGATGGATGAAGGGAGGTCAAGGTTAAACTTTCCCTAGACTCCTACTTATCCTTTTTTTTGAGACAAGAGTTTCACTCTTGTTACTCAGGCTGGAGTGCAATGGCGTGATCTCGGCTCACTGCAACCTCAGCCTCCCAGGTTCAAGCATTCTCCTGCCTCAGCCTCCCAAGTAGCTGGGATTACAGGCATGTGCCACCACGCCTAGCTAATTTATTTTTTATTTTTATTTATTTATTTATTTTTGAAACAGTTTCTCTCTTGTTGACCAGGCTGGAGTGCAATGGCGTGATCTCAACTCACTGCACCCCCTGCCTCCCAGGTTCAAGCGATTCTCCTGCCTCAGCCTCCTGAGTATCTGGGATTACAGATATGCGCCACCATGCCCGGCTAATTTTTCATATTTTTTTTTAGTAGAGATGGGGTTTCTCCATGTTGGTCAGGCTGGTCTCGAATTCCCAACCTCAGGTGATCTGCCCGCCTTGGCCTCCCAAAGTGCTGGGATTACAGGTGTGAGCCGCCGCGCCTGGCCTGCTCTTTTCTACTGCATTGTGCCACATTGCCAAAAGTGCAGTTATTAAGCCCATTCAACAATATGTTGCTAACGAAAAAAACAAACTAAAATATTTTTAAAAGGTTTATTCTGAGCCAATATGAGTGACCATAGCTTGGGGAAACACAGCCTCTAGAGGTTCTAGGAAACTGTGCCTGAGGTGGTCAAGTTATAATTTGGGTTTTCTTTTTTTTTTTTTTTTCTTTTGAGGAGTCTCACTTTGTCACCATGCTGGAGTGCAGTTGCGCAATCTCGGCTCACTGCAACCTCCACCTCCCGGGTTCAAGCCGATTCTCCTGTCTCAGCCTCCTGAGTAGCTGCGATTACAGGCGCGTGCCTCCACACCCGGCTGATTTTTGTATTTTTAGTAGAGACGGGGTTTCCCCATGTTGGCCAGGCTGGTCTCGAACTCCGGCCTCAGGTGATCCACCCACTTCGGCCTCCCAAAGTGTTGGGATTACAGGCGTGAGCCACCGCGCCCAGCCAGAACACTGACACGTCTCATAACAAATGAACGCGATTTATGTATATCTAAGCCGGAGCACATTGGACGTCGGTATCCTGGACATCAGCATCCTGGACACAGCTCCCAAACCCCGAATTCCCCCATTTTATTGATGCTAGCAGGCCAGGGAAGGGAAAACTTCCTTTGGGCTCTGAATAATAACGACTTTAGAATTGAAATCCTGGGCTGGAGGTGGACGCCACGCCTCATTCTGATGGTTCCAAGAGCCGAAATTTCGGCTTCTGGCACTCTCCTCACTCAGCTCTCCAAACTCCTCCATCATTCCTCTTTCCAGTCCTTTGGCCCTAAGCCCTTGCTAGTGTTTGGCTAAGAATAAACCCGTCTCTTGCTCGGGATTCGCTGTGAGCTCCGGGAAGCCCGCCTCCGCTCTCCCGTGATTCGCTACTCCTGTGTTCAGCCGCCCCTCCGTCGACCAGATTGGGTGCTTGGCCGTCCCTGCCATTAGCGCGTAACGAGAGACTGCTTGCTGAGGCAGAGACGCCAGAGGTGCAGCTCCAGCAGCAATGGCAGTGACGGCGTTGGCGGCGCGGACGTGGCTTGGCGTGTGGGGCGTGAGGACCATGCAAGCCCGAGGCTTCGGCTCGGATCAGGTACGCTGCGGCAGTGTCCGCTGCTCCAGCCCCGTGGGCGGATCCCATCTTTGCTTCCGTACCTTTACCAGTGTCCCTGTCTCTCTGCAGTCCGAGAATGTCGACCGGGGCGCGGGCTCCATCCGGGAAGCCGGTGGGGCCTTCGGAAAGAGAGAGCAGGCTGAAGAGGAACGATATTTCCGGTGAGGCTCACCGGGTCCCAAGTCCAGCCTTAGATCTCCCAGGGCCTTCCAATCCTTAAACTGCCAATCGCCCCACCCGTTCCTACCTGGTGCCTTGGGCGCCCCATCCCCCAACAGAACTCACGGGCCCCAATGCAGTATACCCTAACCCTTGATGTCCCGACCGTTGCCACGTATAGGGCACTCCCAGTTCCCTGTACAACAGTTTCAGGCCCCCAAACCATTTCCACCGGCGGGTCTCCACAACAACCCACGGCTCAGCTCCTCCTTTATCATTACCATCTCCCGCGTGGAGTTCTCCTCAGGTCGTGCGAAACACCCCCAGATTCTTCGCACAGTGTCTAGATCCGACCGTCCAACGTTTGCCTCCCAGCCTGACTCCCTCGGCCCTCACCCACCTGTCACCCCCTCTACGCTCTCCTTCCTCCCCAGCACGCCTTAGCTTTGCAAGCCTGCATGCATTCAGGCTTCTCAGGTGTTTCTAGACCCCCGACTCCGCAAGAGTGAGGATGGTGGGAGCTGGTCATGGGAGCTAGTTATGGTTGGACACCATCTCCTAAAGGCTTTTGCCGTACCCAGCCCAGCCTAGACCTGTAGATTTCCCTCTCCTGCTTAGGAGTATGGAGTGGGCTGGGCCTCCCTTTGCCAGCCCTGAGTTATCTTTAACTGACTTCTGTCCACTCTGGAGAGCAGTGAGGAATTAATCTTGCTTTTGCTTGTCCTTTGGCCTTTCACTTCTGCCTTCTGTTGAGAATTATCACCATGACACCTGCCATACCGTATAGAGAGCCAAGGTACAGCCGTTAGAGACTATCTAATTGAGCCCTTACATTTTGTAGTTAAGGAAAACTGAGGCCTAAATGTGACCAAACCAACATTGTAATCCAGTCCCTTCTTGGAACCTAAATTGAACTGCTAAGTACTGCGCATGCAAGAGACCCTTTATTGGCCTTACAGTGGGCCATTCATTTCTATAGGCAAAGAAAGCTCTAGACAGATTAGAATAGGAAATGGATATTTGCCTTTTAGCTACACCCCTTTGTCTGTCTTCCTCATTTTGTTCCTTTTTTTTTCCCTAAAGGGGAGTCAAGTTCCCTGGGTTGTTCCCCTCATGAGGTATTAGGGACTTGTGTCACATCTCTCTGGAGTTTTCTATTTTAAAGAGGAATCTGAAAGCAATAAGCTCTTTGGTCTTCTTAAGATGGCTACATCTCAATTTAAGATGGGGTATTCTTTCACTAGTTGAGGAGTAGAAGAGGATGACCAGCCAGACTCCCATGGAATTGGGACTCCTATTCCTTGCTTAGACATTACAGGTTATGCTTAGAGATCTCTTTGGGGTGAAGGATTGAAATTAAACCCTGAGCCACCGTGTCCTTGTAGAGCACAGAGTAGAGAACAACTGGCAGCTTTGAAAAAACACCATGAAGAAGAAATCGTTCATCATAAGAAGGAGATTGAGCGTCTGCAGAAAGAAATTGAGCGGCATAAGCAGAAGATCAAAATGCTAAAACATGATGATTAAGTGCACACAGTTCCCCATAGAATGGCACATGTCATTGCCCACTTCTGTGTAGACATGGTTCTGGTTTAATTAATATTTGTCTGTGTGCTACTAACAGATTATAATAAATTGTCATCAGTGAACGTGTTTGATGCCTTCTTCTGTCTGGAAGAGATAGACACTAATGGACTGCTGAAATGGATTAGAGGCATCCCCCCATCCAGGAACCCACAGACAACGCACAGTGTGATAAGTACACAGACAAAGTACCCCTCCCAGTCTAATTAGAGGTGTTCAGAGAAAGCTTCTTGAAGGATAAATCCCAATCTGAAGCATAAAGATGAGGAGGATCCTGGAGATCCGAAGGAGTCATTGCTTCAAAAGATACAATTGGGCCAGGCGCGGTGGCTCATGCCTGTAATCCCAGCACTTTGGAAGGCCAAGGTGGGTGGATTACCTGAGGTCAGGAGTTCAAGACCAACCTGGCCAACATAGTAAAACCCCATCTCTACTAAAAATACAAAAATTAGCCAGGTGTGGTGGCACGCCCCTGTAGTCCCAGCTACTCAGGAGGCTGAGGCAGGAAAATCACTTGAACCTGGGAGGTGTAGGTTGCAGTGAGCCGAGACTGCCACTGCACTCCAGTCTGGGTGACAGAATGAGACTCCGTCTCAAAAAAAAAAAAAAAAAGATACAATTGAAAGTACCATCAGTTAAAACAGCATTTTGCATTTTTAAAATGGTTTAGAGGACACTTAATATGAGCTAGTCATCCTTGTTCTAATTTTGTAGATTGAGAGAACTGGAATTAGAAATCATGTGATTTATACAGTCACTCAGCACCTTGGCAGTGAGACTTGTGTCCAGGTTTTTTGACTACTAAACCAAGTCTGTTATTAGCAGAAAATCAGAATTATTTCTTAGGTTATATTTTGCTTTGCCAAGTATTTTGTTTCAAATTAGACTTGAGGGCCTAGTATAACTAAATTATTATATAAACTAGGTGTGTAACTCCTCTAGGCAAAAAAATTTGAGGTGACATTTGGGCCATTAGCAAAACATTTTCAGTTCACCAGTTCAGTAGAGTATTTGCCCAGGATTGTAATGAGTTATTTGTTCTAAGACCCTATCTATCTCACAAGGGCCTCTAGGGCCATTGAGTGATAAAAGCTTGGAGAAGTCGCATTGATCTTGTCCGTACAGACAAAACACTAGATGGTTTGACTTGCCCATGAAACTGAACACAGCCAGGTGTGGTGGTTTGTGCCTATAGTTAGCTACTTGGCAGTCTGAGGCAAGAAGATTGCTTGAGCCCAGAAGTTCCAGACATGCCTGGGCAGCAGTTTGACCCCAACTCTTTTAAAAAAGAAAAAACTCTACACTTTGAATTGTAATGATTATAATGTTGCTGAATCTCAGCACTGAGGCCTCAATAGTACCTATAAATCTTGCAAGTGGCCAGCAACAAAATAACCTGAAAAGATGAAGTTCAAGAAACAATCATACTAAGTCAAATGCCTTTTATTTTAACGTTATTAACAGTACAACACTTGAAAAGTTTAAAAATTGGAAACAAGTATTAGCAAACATCATTTTGCATATTTGTAACCAAAAAAACAAGGGATACAAAATCCCCTAAATTTGTACATGATAGTGTTTTTTTGACTTATAATCAACAATTGCCTTACTAAGAGTGATGTTCCTGAATTGTTTCCTCAGTAAAGGTGTACCATAGGCTGGGCGCGATGGCTCACGCCTGTAATCCCAGCACTTCGAGAGGCCGAGGCGGGCGGATCACCTGAGGTCAGACGTTCAAGACCAGCCTGGCTAACATGGCAAAACCCCATCTCTACTAAAAATACAAAAATTAGCCATGCGTGGTGGTGGGCACCTGTAATCCCTGCTACTCGGGAGGCTGAGGCAGGAGAATCACTTGAACCTGGGAGGCAGGGGTTGCAGTGAGCTGAGATTGTGCCACTGCTCTCCAGCCTGGGAGACAGAGTGAAACTCCATCTCAACAACAACCAAAAAAAGATTAAATAGGCTAATTTAAATATATCTGAACTTTGTGAAAATGGTAACTCATGGTCTTTTTGTTATGATATACCTGTGGTTAATTTTTCTATCATGCTGCAGTAAAAGCAAGATGTAAATACTGAGTAATATCACAAACATGCTTGAATCCTGTAAGAATTTATGTGACATGAGCCAGTAACCACAGAAAAAAACAGCACAGGTCACAGGTGGTTCTTAGAATCAGGATAATTTGGAAAATACTACAGCAGTGGTTCCATAAGCCAGCAGTGTCAGCATCACCTGGGAACTTGTTAGAAATGCAAATTCTCGGCAGGGTGCGGTGGCTCATGCCTGTAATCCCAGCACTTTGGGAGGCCGAGGTGGGTGGGTCACAAGGTCAGGAGTTCGAGACCAGCCTGGCCAATATGGTAAAACCCTGTCTCTACTAAAAATCCAAAAATTAGCTGAGCATGGTGGCGGGCGCCTGTATTCCCAGCTACTCGGGAGGCTGAGGCAGAAGAATCGCTTGAACCCAGGAGGTGGAGGTTGCAGTGAGCCAAGATCACGCCACTGCACTCCAGTCTGGGTGACAGAGCGAGACTCCGTCTTAAAAAAAAAGGAAATGTAAATTCTCAGGCCCCACCACAAACCTGCTGAAACTGGGGGTTTGACTCAGCAGTCCTTTAACAAGCACTCCAGTTGATTCTGTTATGTATGCACCGAAGTTTGACGATCATTGTAGTACAGGTAGTTTCTCATGGAATCTGCTGGCATTTTTGGGTAAACACTTTCATAAAGACAGATTATTAGGTATAATAAAAGTAACTATATATGTTTAATATAATTCATAATATGAATGTGACTTTAGAATTTAGAAATAAATGGTTCTTGTGTGGAACTTGTTAACATTTGAGAACATAGCATTCCACAGAATACAATTTGGGAAATACTTCACTTGTATAATATATTTATTGCCTTAGTCAAAATTCTTTTTGTCCTCTGCCTCCCACTGCTTCATTTGACTAGCCTAAAAAAAATAAAAAATAAAATCCTTTTTGTTTACATGTAACAGAAACCAGCACTGGCTGTCTAAAGGGGAAGAAAAAGAGTAATTTACTGGAAAAAATAGGGGCTATTTTCTCACAGAATCTCAAGATTTCAGCAAACAAGACTCAGGAAAAAAAGGGACCGCAGTAGCCAGAGGAGTTCTGTGAACTACAGGAGCAGATCTGTCTAAGCAACTTCCAAACCCTCTGTGTCAGAATCGTGCTGGCTGGCCTGGGCGCAATGGCATCCCCCTGTAATCCCAGCACTTTGGGAGGCCGAGACGGATGGATCACTTGAGCCCAGGACCTTGAGACCAGCCTGGGCAACATGACCAAACCCCATTTCTGCAGAAAATACAAATAATAATAATAATGGCGGTGCAGGCCTGCAGTCCCAGCTACCTGGGAGGCTGAGGTGGAAGTGAGCTGTGTTCATGGCACTGTACTCCAGCCTGGGCAACAGAGTGAGACCCAGTTTCCAAAAAAAAAAGAATAATTGGGGTGCTTTTTTTTATATATATTTGAAAGAGTTCTATAGAATTTTATGCAGTGAAGTTATTTAACAATCGCAGAATTAATGGAGCACTTTAAAATTATTTGCTCATTAAATCTCATATTTTTAGCAAATAGATCCATTCCATTAGTTTAATTTTATAACCAAAGTAACCGAAGCAGGGAATTGTGAAGTAACTTTCACAAGGTCACATGATCAGGTTTGTGCTGATCAAGGTCTTCACTTCAGAACTCTTGCTCCCACAAACTTGAGTTGCATTTCCAATCCAGTGCTTCAGCTGCCTATTAGCTGGCTCCCTCCTCAATGTGGGGGAGTGGGAGGTACATGGGTAGTGGGATATGGGTGCTAAAGGCAAGGGCTCCTGGAAGTAAATATAGAAGTGCCAGCGGTTGGTGTTGGCATTAGCTTTTTGGCTGTAACATAAACCCCATCAGCATGTCTATGCATGCCTATATGATGCAAACACATGTTTGCAATAGAGCCTAGTTTGAGATTTTCACAACAGTAAGTCTAAAGTTGTAGTTCTCAGGCCGGGCGCAATACCTCACATGTGTAATACCAGCACTTTGGGAGACCGAGGCAGGCGGATCACCTGAGGTCAGGAGTTTGAGACCAACCTAGCCAATGTGGTGAAACCCCGTCTCTACTAAAAATACAAAAATTAGCCGGGCATGGTGGCACACACCTGTCCAGCTACTTGGGAGACTGAGGCAAGAGAATCACTTGAACCCGGGAGGTGGAGGTTGTAGTGAGCCGAGATTGCACCACTGCATTCCAGCTTGGGTGACAGAGTGAGACTCCAACTCAAAAACAAGTAAAATAAAATAAAATAATAAAGTTGTAGTTCTCAGCACAGGTGGCACATTGAAATATGTGGAGAGCTTTAAAACCTCTTCTGCAGCCGGGCATAGTGGCTCACGCCTATAATCCCAGCACTTAGGGAGGCCGAGGCGGACGGATCATGAGGTTAAGAGATCGAGACCATCCTGGCTAACATGGTGAAACCCTGTCTCTACTAAAAATACAAAAATTAGCCAGGCATGGTGGCACACGCCTGTAGTCCCAGCTACTCGGGAGGCTGAGGCAGGAGAATCGCTTGAACCCGGGAGGTGGAGGTTGCAGTGAGCCAAGATTGTGCCACTGCACTCCAGACTGGGCGACAGAGCGAGACTCCGTCTCAAAAAAAAAAAGAAAAGAAAAAAAAGAAAGCAGAAATAGGCCAAAAGCTAGGCCTCTTGCACCAATCAAGTTGTGAATACAAAGAAAAAGTCCTTGAAGGACATTAAAAATGCTATTCCAGTGAACATACAAATGATAAGAAAGCAAAACAACCTTATTGCTGATATGGAGAAAGTTTGAGTTATCTGGATAGATGATCAAGCAAGCCACAACATTCCCTTAAGGCAAAACCTAATATGGAGAAAAGCCCTAAATCTCTTCAATTCTAAGAAGGCTAAGAGAGGTGAGGAGGCTGCACAAGAAAAGTCTGAAGCTGGCCAGGTGCAGTGGCTCACGCCTGTAATGCCAATGCTTCGGGAGACTGAGGTGGGAGGATCCCTTGAGCTCAGGAGTTCAGTCATCATGCCGCTGCACTCCAGCCTTTATTGGAGTAGCATTTTTAATGCTACACGAATGATAAGAAAGCAAAACAGCCTTATTGCTGATAGGAAGAAAGTTTGCATGATCTCAAACTTTGATAAAAGATCAGACCATCCACAATATTCCCTTAAGCCAAAACCTAATCCTGAGCTCAATGGAAACACCTGCCTCAGTCTCCCAAAGTGTTGGGATGACAGGCGAGAGCCACCACACCCAGCTCAAAATTTTTTAATTTTTTTTCTTTTTTTTTTTTTGAGACAGAGTTTCACTCTTGTTGCCCAAGCTGGACTGCAATGGCACGATCTCGGCTCACCACAACCTCGCCTTCTGGGTTCAAGTGATTATCCTGCCTCAGCCTCCCAAGTAGCTGGGATTACAGGCATGCACCAACACACCCACCTAATTTTGTATTTTTAGTAGAGATGGGGTTTCTTCATGTTGGTCAGGCTGTTCTTGAACTCCCGACCTCAACTGATCCGCCCGCCTCGGCCTCCCAAAGTGCTGGGATTACAGGCATGAGCCACCATGCACGGCCTAAAAAAAAATTTTTTTTAAGTAGCTGGATATGATGGCATTCATATGTAGTCCCAGTTACTCCAGAGGCTGAGGCAGGAGTATCACCTGAGCCCAGAAGTTTGAGGTTACAGTGAACTATGATTGCACAACTGCACACCAGCCTGGGCAACAAAGCAAGAACCTGTCTAAAATAAGAAATAAAAGAACAACAAAGTGACCAGTATAGCTGGAGCAGAGTGAGCAAGGGGGAAAGACATAGGAAATAAGGGGCAAGAGCTGTATGTGAAGTTGCACACCCTATAGCAGCAAAATTTCTACTTCTGGACATTCCATTCCATTTGGTTTGATCCAATTGGCTGACTTTGGCCTGGTCTTATCAAGAAAAATAAATGCCTCAAGCTAATGAGTGAAGAAGCAAATGTGTTAGTTAAAAAAGCCTGGATAATGAGATAAGAAATGCTAGTTGTAAGTCTCATTCTGCCTGCCTTACACTTTACCTTGAGGAAGTGTGTGTGTGAGCAAGGGTGAGCAAGAGTGGAAGGAAGCAAAGATGAAAGGGGGAAAGCACAAGACTATCAAGGAGCTTTTTTTTTTTTTTCTTTTTTTTTGAGACATAGTCTCGCCCTGTCACCCAGGCTGGAGTGCAGTGGCACAATCTCAGCTCACTTCCACCTCCACCTCCCGGATTCAAGCAATTCTCCTGCCTCAGTCTCCTGAATAGCTGGGACTACAGGCATCTGCCACCACCCCAGCTAATTTTTTTGTATTTTTAGTAGAGACTGGGTTTCACCATGTTGGCCAGACTGGTCTCGAACCTGGACCTCAAGTGGTCCACACATCTTGGCCTCCCAAAGTGGTGGGATTACAAGTGTGAGCCACCGCACCCAGCCAATCATGAAGCTTTGAATACCATGTTAAGGAATCTTGACCCTGTCCAAGAGTTTTGAACTCAAGTTGCCACAGGGGCCAGGAAGGTAATGTAAATGATCAAGTGTTCCATTTGTTACTGTTATGGGAAGTGAGAAACCAAGTCTGGTTTGTGGGACCCTCGAATGCAGTCTCAGTGTTACCAGAACTTCCTGTTTTCCAAGGGAAATCATAAATTGGAGATTTTAAAATCTTAGTAAATTCTTCAAACCCAGAAGACTGAATAATATATATTAAGTAAACCAAATTCTGACCCATCACATGTCCAAGTACAACCAGGACAATGCAAGACAGAAAGAGTTTTGTGCCCGGAAGTGTCTGGGTCAGAGTATTTTTGGATGTCTTTGCTTATCTGAGCCATTTATATTTGCCTCTCTTGTCACCTGTCTGATCCTGGCAGCCAGATTTTGGCCATTACTCAGCTCTGTTCTCACACACACCACCACCCCCACAAGGATAGCACAGGCCCATCTTAGGCATCAATAATGTTCACAGAAACAAACTTTCAAGAGTTTCGGCCGGGCGTGGTGGCTCACGCCTGTAATTCCAGCACTTTGGGAGGCCAAGGCAGGCAGATCACCAGGTCAGGAGATGAAGACTATCCTGGTTAACACGGTGAAACCCCGTCACTACCAAAAATACAAAAGATTAGTCGGGCATAGTGGCATGTGACTGCAGTCCCAGCTACTGCAGAGGCTGAGGCAGGAGAATCACTTGAATCTGGGAGGCGGAGGTTGCGGTGAGCGGAGATAGCGCCACTGCACTCCAGCCTGGGCGACAGAGGGAGGCTCCATCTCAAAAAAAAAAAAAAAAAAGTTTTACAATTAGCATTAAGAGTCTTTTGTTTTTTGGTTTTTGTTTTGTTTTGTTTTGAGATGGAGTTTTGCTCTTATTGCCCAGGCTGGAGTGCAATGGCGCAATCTCCGCTCACTGCAACCTCCGCCTCCCGGGTTCAAGCGATTCTCTTGCCTCAGCCTCCCGAGTAACTGGGATTACAGGCATGCACCACCATGCCCGGTTAATTTTGTATTTTTAGTAGAGACAGGGTTTCTCCATGTTGGTCAGGCTGGTCTCAAACTCCTGACCTCAGGTGATCCGCCCGCCTCAGCCTCCCAAAGTGCTGGGATTACAGGCATGAGCCACCGTGCCCGGCCCAAAAGTCTTAAATAAAGTCTGGCACAGTGGCCTGTAGTCCCAGCTACCCCAGAGGCTGAAGCAGGAGGATCATGTGAGCCCAGGAGTTTGAGACCAACCTGGGCAACACCGCAAGACTCCCTCTCTTAAAAAAAAAAAAAGTCTTAAATTTATTTGTTCATAGCCTTCAACTCATGAATTTTTCTAGGAATTTAATTAATCAGGAATATAATTATTTAAGAGTTTTATCTCATCTTGAAATATGTGAAAAATTGGGAAGAAAACCCTAAATGTTCTCAATAAGGATTAATAAATTATAGCATACATGAATAGTCTGCAACCATTAACAATTATATTTAAGGAATATTTAATATTACAAAAATTATCATGAAATATGCTAAGTGGAAAAAGCAGGCTATATAGCTATACATTATTAATACGGTATATAAACTTATATGCTATAAAAATAACCAACATGTTGGTTTCTCTTGGTAGTGCAATTGGGATTTGAGGGAGTTCTCCTCCCTTCTCTCTTTAAAAGGATCTCTTTAAAAAACAACAAATGTAATACAACTTAGCACATAGATAGATATTAAATAAGTGTATTATATAAAGAATCTTAAAACTGCTCCCTTCTCCGTCCACCCCAGAGCTAACCAACGGTAACAGTTGCAAACAGTACACATCTTTCCAGATCTTTGTTTCCTCTGTGTAACTATGTATACAACTATGAGACTGTTCTATATGTATCATTGCGCAACCTCGGTTTTTGCTTTGTTTTGTTTTAACCTAACAGGAAATCCTGCATACCTTTCCATTTCAGAGCACTTGGAGCTACCTTCTGTTTCTTTGCTGTATAAGCCGTTGTGTGAACAAATCCGTTTATTTCTCTAATCAGTCTCCTTTGATAGGCATTTCGGTCACGTCCGGTTTTACGCTTTTACAATACATCAATGAACAGCAGTAATACGAGCTCAAGACAGAAGGCCTGAAAAACATTGAAAAACACAGAGACGGAAAAAAAAAAAACACAGAGGGGGAAATATACCTTCGGGTTATTTCAGTTTCACCTTTATACTTTTTTATATTCCACATTTGCAATAAATATAAATTTAGAAGTAAAAGCATAAAACGAAAACCAAACGATTGACTGATTGATTGACTGAGACGGAGTTTCACTCTCGTCGTCCAGGCTGGAGTGTAGTGGCGCGATCTCGGCTCACTGCAACCGCCGCCTCCCGGATTCAAGCGATTCTCCTGCCTCAGCCTCCCGAGTAGCTGGGATTACAGGCGCCCGCCACCACGCCCGGCTAATTTCCAAACGTATATTTAAAAGAAGAAAAGGAAAAGAGGGGAAAAAAAAAAAAAAAAGAAAGAAATTAAAAGCGGATGGGGCAGTTCAGCCTTTTCTCGCGGAGGCGGGGCTAGGCGGAGTCAGGGCTAGGCGGAGTCAGGGGCGGGCCGCCACAGCCTGCACCAATCAGGACCCGGTTGATAGGCAGAGCCTGGCGACTTCGAAGACACGCCCCCCGTCAAAGAGCCACGGGGATTCGTTTCCGTATGCAGCCTGGAAACCAGCCTGGGCCTATCCTGCGCGCCGCTGCGGGCTACTATTGGCTGCCAAGAAACCCCGCCCATCTTCCTGCTCATTGGCCGGCGCGGTTTACGTAAGAGGAGCCTGTTGCTGAGCGAAAAGTCTGTTCTGCAGTTTTCGCTAAGGAGTTGTTAGCGCTGAAACCGTACTGGGCGTTCTGAGGTCAAAAAAACAATACTAGCCACAGTTTATTAAACTGCAACTAAATGCCAGGCTATGTGCGCCAAACTTTTAATATTAATGGTTGTAGGCACCTTTCTTGAACACCCACCACTATCAGCCAGTCACTGAGCCAGATCCTTCAAAATAACAGTAAAAATATAGACAATCTACAGTTTATTGAGCACTTCATCTGCATCAAGCCTTGTTAAGGGGTTTCCATGCATAAGCTCTCATTCTCACAATAGAACGGTGGAGGTAAACTATTGCCCCATTTAACATTTAACATGCAGTCCTGTAGACCCAGCTATTCGGAAGGCTGAGGTGAGAGGACCCAGGAGCTCCAAACTTAAGTGAGCTATGATCACGCCACTGCACTCCAGCCTGGGCAACAGAACGAGACCTGTCTCAGAAAAACAAAAACGAAAAAACAGGAAACGGGTTCAGAGAAGTGAAGTGATTTGCTGAGGTTCACAAAGAAAGGGTTGGAACTGGAACCTTCAACTCCGATATCCTGATTCCAAGTGTGGCCTTTTTAGGGAGGGGGTCGGGGTACAGAATTCCGCTGGGGATAGGGAGAGGTAGGACAGGATGGTGGCAGGCCAGAGGCGTTGCTCCAGGGACAAGCCTCAGAGTGGTTCTCTGAGAATAGGATGTATAGAGCCTCTAGGAGTGGAGGGTTGGGGAAGGAAGGGAGACCAGAGGAAAGGGAGAAGTTGTTGTTTCTGAAAATGTGAGGCTTCTCTCCTAGGGCAGCCTATTAAGGTGTAGGTAGCCCTGGACCTCGAGATTCTAGTCTCCACTCTGTGGCCAACTTCCTAGAGGATCTTGGGCAAATTCCTCTCCCTCGACCTGAGGCTTCCTGCCTTGTAAGAGAGGTAAGCCAAAACAAAGGAAAGTGCATTCGGCCTGTGAAGTATTTTAGGACTCTGGTCCTTGCTGGCAGTAGGGGGAATCTTCAGCAACCACAAGACCTTTACTTAGCTGTTGCCTGGCCTCTTTTCAAGACCTTCAGGCGGTGACATGGACCCTGACAATCCTATAAACTCAAAACGGTTTGGGCCAGCCCTTTCCTACTCCATTCTGACTGAGCTATAGCAGGATCTGGCCTGCAGGGGGCGTTGAGGAACCACTCAGCCGACAAAACTAAACTAAATCAACTAAGCAATTTGCCGAAAAACACCCAGTGCGTTGGTTTTTGCATTTTATTTAAGAAGAGTAAACGTTTCCAAACCTGAAGATTTCTGTCCTCAGTATGCAATCGAGGAAGACGAATTATATGCACTGCCAGTTCTCTATGGCACCAGTTCTCTCCATAATGGCTCTGCAAGTTTAGAGCTAATTTCTATCTCTGTTTTACAGATAGGGAAACAGATTCAAAGAACTGGGAAAAAAAATTCAGTTTGGGTTACTTGGCTAAAAGCTGGCACCCGAATTGCCTGACTCCTGGGAAGTGCTCTTAGGAGATAGTTGGCTTTGTTTCTGGGAGCCTGTGGTTGTACTGCCTGCTAATGCACAACTCCAGAGGACAATTTTGGTTGTGTAGCTTGACAGCTCGGCACCTGTCAGCTCTGTGCAGGAAGGACCTCCCTCCCCACCTAGCACAATGCCTGCTTCATGAGTAATTGAATTAATGTGTGACTAAGCCTTGAAGGATGGGTCTCCTTTGGCTTTATCAAACCAATTGGAGTGGAACTTCTTTCCTGAAAGCTCCCCGCTGGGCAGGAATTGTATCTGTGATTAGCGGGTGGGGGAGGAAAACAATAAGAAGAGCTCAGAAAATGACATCTGGGGTGATAAATCACAGCCCCCAGAATGGTCCCATTACAAGGTCATTATAGTAAAGTGATCTCAGAATTTGAGACTAGAAAACTAATTCAGGAAGAATGAATACAGAACAGATGACAATCATATTAGGATCATAATCTGAAATGCATCTAAGGCTGAAGACATCTCAAAAACATTTCAAATCCAGTCTAGGTAGGTGTATCTTTGGGACTGGAAGGTGATTGAGGAATAAAAATAGCTGACCAATCAGTGGCCTCAACATAGCTGATGCAAGAGTTGAGAGTATGGCAACAGAAGAAGGAGATCTTTACCCAACCAAAAATACAAGGCAGTGGGGAGGGGAGGAATGTGCCCAGCCAGTGGCACCCTGCCACGCCCTGCTAGGCTGCTAGCTTCACCACTGGATTTCCCAGAGCCAGGCACAGTGCCTGGTACACACAAGATGGTAAATAAATATTTACTGAATGAAAGAGGGAAGGAAGGAACTGGAGCCCCGACCAGCAGATAGTTGCTCAGTAGAGCAGTTCAATAATTCGTCTTTTCACTTGCTCAGATTCTAGCTGCATTAGCCACCTTCAGATGATAAATCTGGCTTTCAGTAAAGGCTCTCCTACAAAGAGGAATGTCCTGGCCTCTCAATTACAGGTCGCTTGACAGTTATGTTTCTCACTTCCAATTAATATATCTGCTTTAAGCATCAGTTCCTTTTGCCAGCCGGCTTCTTACATATTCATGTGTTTGTCTCATTAATGGAGTGGTGGAGTTTCTGCATAGGAGTCATTCCTGCCTGGGTTGGAATCCTTACTCAGCATATTACTAACCTATCTGATCTTGGCCCAGACGTGTTACCTCTTGAGCCTCAGTTTTCTCATCAGTCAAATGGAGACACAATAGCCTATTTCACAACGTTGTGGCGAGAGTTACCTGAGACAGTGATGTATCCTGAATTCTTGCTGAAGCTCAGTAACTCTTAATGTCTGTGCTTCTTCCTGGCTTTTCTTTCTTGGAGACCAGGTCACAAAAGATAACATCAAGGCTGGGCGTGGTGGCTCACACCTGTAATCCCAGCACTTTGGGAGGCTGAGATGGGCAGATTGCTTGAGCTCAGGAGTTCAATACCATCCTGGGCAACGTGGTGAACCACCCCCCACTTCGTCTCTACAAAAAATACAAAAGTTAGCCAGGGGTGGTTGTGTGCACCTATAGTCCCAGCTACTTGGGAGGCTGAGGTGGGAGAATCACCTGAGCCTGGGAGGTTGAAGCTGCAGTAAACAGTGATTGTGCTGCTGTACTCCAGCCTGGGAGACAGACTGAGACCTTGTGTTAAAAAAAAAAAAAAAAAAAAAGGCTGGCGCGGTGGCTCACACCTGTAATCCCAGCACTTTGGGAGGCTGAGGCAAGTGGATTACCAGAGGTCAGGAGTTCGAGACCAGCCTGGCAAACATGGTGAAACCCCGTTTCCACTAAAAATAGAAAAATTAGCTGGGCGTGGTGGCGTGTGCCTGTAGTCCCAGCTACTCAGGAGGCTGAGATAGGAGAATTGCTTGAATTCAGGAAGTGGTGGTTTACAGTGAGCCAAGATTGCGCCACTGCACTCCAGCCTGGGCGACAGAGCAAGACTCTGTCTCAAAAAAAAAAATTAGAATTTTGGGTCAGGTTCAGTGGCTCACACCTGTAATCCCAGCACTTTAGGAAGTTGAGACTGGGAATTTGAGACCAGCCTGGTTAACATACTGAGACCCCGTCTCTGCAAAAAATAAAAAGAAATTGGCTGGACAGCATAAGCACACCTGTAGTCCTAGCTACTTGGGAGGATAGTTTGAGCCCAAGAGTTTGAGGTTACAGTCAGCTATAATCACATCACTGCACTCCAGCCTGGGTGACAGAGTGAGTAGAGGGAGACTGTCTCAAAAAAGAAAAAAAAAAATTCTAAGAATTTTTTGCTTTTTCTTCTCACAAAGTTACTATGTAAGTGAAGCTTTGGGAATGATTTAGTGACTGCCTTAAAGATTCTAAGGAGTTATTCAACAGAGGAGAGTAACTCATACACATTCATTCAAAAATATTCACTAAGGACTCACTACAGGCATATCTTGTTATTTTGTCTTTTTGTTTTGAGACGGAGTCTTGCTCTGTCACCAGGCTGGAGTGCAGTGACGTGATCTTGGCTCACTGCAACCTCAGACTCCCTGGTTCAAGTGATTCTCCTGCCTCAGCCTTATGAGTAGCTGGGATTACAGGCATATGCCACCACGCCCAGCTAATTTTTTTTTTTTTTTTTTTTTTTGTATTTTTAATAGAGACAGGGTTCACCATGTTGGCCGGGATGGTCTTGATCTCGACCTCGTGATCCACCCGCCTCGGCCGGCCTCACAAAGTGCTGGGATTACAGGCGTGAGCCACCGCGCCCGGCCGGCATATCTTGTTTTATTGTGCTGCACCTTACTGTACTTTGTAGATAATGCATTTTTTTGTTTTGTTTTGTTTTGTTTTTTTGAGACAGAGTCCTGCTCTGTCGCCCAGACTGGAATGCATTGCTCAAGCAATCTAAATCAAACCCGACCCACTTTATTTATTTATTTTAGACAGAGTTTCGCTCTGTCACTCAGGCTGGAGTGCCTTGCTCAAGCAATCCTCCTGCCTCAGCTTTCCAAGTAGCTGGGATTACAGGCATGCACCACCAAGCCCAGCTAATTTTCTATTTTTTTTGAGTTGGAGTCTCACTCTGTCCCCCAGGGTGGAGTGTGATGGCGCGATCTTTGGCTCACTGCAACCTCTGCCTCCTGGGTTCAAGCAATTCTCCTGCCTCAGCCTCCCCGAGTAGCTGGGATTACCACCACGCCCAGCTAATTTTTGTATTTTTAGTAGAGATGGGGTTTCATCATATTGGCCAGGCTGGTCTCTTGGCCAGGCTGGTCTTGAACTCCTGTCCTCATGATCCACCCGCCTCAGCCTCCCAAAATGCTGGGATTACAGGCGTGAGCCGCTGCGCCCCGCCAATTTTCTTATTTTTTGTAGAGACAGAGTCTTGCTATGTTGCCCAGGCTGGTCTCAAACTCCTAGGCTCAAGCGGTTCTCTTGCCGTGGCCCCCCAAAGTGCTGGGATTGTAGGCATGAGCCACTAAGCCCAGCTGCATGTCTTTTACTTTAAATCAAAAGCTAGAAATCATTAAGCTTAGTGAAGAACAAATGCCAAAAGCCAAGATAGGCCAAAAGCTAGGTCTCTTGAGCCAAATAGCCAAGTTGTGAATACAAAGGAAACATTCTTTTTTTTTTTTTTTTTTTTGAGACAGTCTTGCTCTGTCTCCCAGGCTGGAGTGCAGTGGCCTGATCTCGGCTCACTACAACCCCTGCCTCCTGGGTTCAAGCAATTCTCTTGCCTCAGCCTCCCAAGTAGCTGGGACTACAGGTGTCCACCACCACGCCTGGCTAATTTTTGTATTTTTAGGAGAGACGGGGTGTCACCATATTGGCCAGGCTGGTCTCGAACTCCTGACCTTGTGATCCGCCCACCTCGGCCTCCCAGAGTGCTAGGATTACAGGTGTGAGCCACCATGGCTGGCCAGGAAACATTCTTAAAGAAAAATTTTAAATGCTACTCCAATAAATACATGAATGATAAGAAAGCAAACAGCCTTATTGCTGATAGAAGAAAGTTTGAGCAGTCTCACTCAGACTTTGATAGAAGATCAAACCGTCCACAATATTCCCTTAATCCAAAACCCAATCCAGAGCAAGGCCCTAACTCTCTTCAATTCTAGGAAAGCTGAGAGACGTGAGGAAGCTGCTGTAGAAAAGTTTAAACCTAGCATAGTTTGCTTCATGAGGTTGAAAGAAAGAAGCCTTCTCAATAACAGAAAAATGCAAGGCGAAGCAGCACATGCTGATGGAGAAGCTGCTGCAGTGAGTTATCCAGAAGATCTAGCTAAGATAACTGATGAAGGTGGATACACTAAACAACAGATTTGCCATGTAGACAAACAGCCTTCTATTGGAAGAAGATGCCATCTAAGACTTTCATAGCTAAAGAGAAGCCAGGTTGGGAGCAGTGGCTCATGCCTGTAATCCCAGGACTTTGGGAGGCTGAGGCAGGCAGATCACGAGGTCAAGAGATTGAGACCATCCTGGCCAACATAGTGAAACCCCATCTCTACTAAAAATACAAAAAATTAGCAGAGCGTGTGGCATGTGCCTGTAGTCCCATCTACTCGGGAGGCTGAGGCAGGAGAATCACTTGAACCTGGGAGGTGGAGGTTGCAGTGGGCCGAGATTGTGCCACTGCACTCCAGCCTGGGTGACAGAGTGAGACTCCATCTCAAAAAAAAAAAAAAAAAAAAAAAAAAAGAGAAGCCAATACCTGGTTTCCAAGTTTCAAAGCACAGGCTGACTCTCTTGTTAGGGGCTAATGCAGCCGGTGACTATAAGTTGAAGCCAGTGCTCATTGACTATTCTGAAAATCCTAGGGGCTTTAAGAATTATGCTAAATTTACTCTACCTGTGCTCTATAAATGGAACAGGCCGGGAGTGGTGGCTCATGCCTATAATCCCAGCATTTTGGGAGGCCGAGGCGGGTGGATCACCTGAGGTCGGGAGTTCAAGACCAGCCTAACAAACATGGAGAAACCCCATCTCCACTAAAAATAAAAAATTACCCGGGCGTGGTGGTGCATGCCTGTAATCCCAGCTACTCGGGAGGAAGAGGCAGGAGAATCGCTTGAACCTAGGAGACAGAGGTTGCGGTGAGCCAAAATCACACCATTGCACTCCAGCCTGGGCAACAAGAGGGAAACTTCATCTCACAAAAAACAAACAAACAAAAAAAAGTGCTCTAACACAGCCTTGTGCAGTCAGAAGAAGATACTGTGTGACCCTGATAAGCAATTTTTGTTTTTATTTTTATTTTTATCATTATTATTTTTTTGATGCAGTGGCACAATCTGCAACCTCCATCTCCCAGGTTCAAGCTATTCCCTTGCCTCAGCCTGCCGAGTAGCTGGGATTACAGGCGCTCGCACCACACTCGGCTAATTTTTATGTTTTTAGTAGAGATGGGATTTCACCATGTTGGCCAGCCTCCCAAGTACATGGGATTATAGGTACATGCCACCACACCCTGCTGATTTTTGTAGTTTTTGTGAATACAGGGTTTCTCCATGTTGACCAGGCTGGTCTCGAACTCTTGGGCTCAAGGGATCCTCCCTTTTGGCCTCCCCAGATGCTGGGATTACAGATGTTAGCCACCATGCCTGGCCAATTTTACCTTTCTGAGCTCAAGTTTTCTCACTTTGTACACGTGGTCAATAAGAGATTTTTATCATCAGTTGGAGGGAAGTGGTGAGATATATACACATGATATCAAGCATACACCAAGTTTGGAGATCAGTGGTAGAAAGAGATAAAAAGAATGTGTTGAAGGCGTTGAGGACTGGGTGAGATTACTTTCAGCTGAGCTTTTTGGAGGAGGTGTCATTTAAAGTCTTGCTTCAGGCCACAGACAGGAATGAAGGCATTGAATGATGGATACTATTTCAATGGGTAGAGATTTGCAAGAAGAGTACTGAAAGATTTGAAGGCCAAACAAGAAACATGGGTGTTGCAGGTGATAAGAATGGAAGGGTAAATTAAGGTGCATCTTGGCAAACCTTGAATGTTAAGATAGGAGTTTGGTTTTTTGTTTGTTTGTTTTTGTTTTTTTTTTGAGACAGGGCTTCGCTCTGACACCCAGATCGTGCAGTGGCACGATCTCAGCTCACTGCAACCTCTGCCTCCCGGTTCAAGTGATTCTCCTGCCTCAGCTTTTCGAGTAGTTGGGACTACAGGCGTGCACCACCACGCTTGACTAATTTTTGTATATTTAGTAGAGATGGGGTTTCACCATGTTGGCCAGGATGATCTTGAACTCCTGACCTCAGGTGATCTGCCTGCCTTGGCCTCCCAAAGTGCTGGGATTACAGGCATGAGCCACCATGCCCACCCAAGGAGTTTGATCTTAATTCTGTAGCTGATGAAATACCAGTGAAGCCTTTTGATCTGGACTTTGACATTACACAGTAAATTTTTTTTTTGAGACGGAGTCTCGTTCTTTCACCCAGGCTAGAGTGCAGTGGCACAATCTCGGCTCACTGCAAGCTCCGCCTCCCGGGTTCACGCCATTCTCCTGCCTCAGCCTCCCAAGTAGCTGGGACTACAGGCGCCCGCCACCACGCCCGGCTAATTTTTTATATTTTTATTAGAGACGTGGTTTCACCATGTTAGCCAGGATGGTCTTGATCTCCTGACCTCGTGATCCGCCCACCTCGGCCTCCCAAAGTGCTGGGATTACAGGCGTGAGCCCCCACGCCTGGCCACATAGTAAATTTTTTAAATGAAAGCTGAAGCTGACACAGGGTAGTTTAGAGAGGAAGTTAATTCAAAGGAAGATTCCATGACCAAGGGCATATGATTGACAGGACATTTTGCTAGGTGACATAGGGCAAGAGATGGATGTCAAGATGTAGAACCTGCCGGCCAGGCCCGGTGGCTCACGCCTGTAATGCCAGCACTTTGGGAGGCCAAGGCGGGCAGAGCATAAGGTCAGGAGTTCGAGACCAGCCTGATCAACATGGTGAAACCCCATCTCTACTAAAAATACAAAAATTAGCTGGGCGTGGTGGCGCTTGCCTGTAATCCCAGCTACTCAGGAGGCTGAGGCAGGAGAATTGCTTGAACCTGGGAGGCAGAGGTTGCAGTGAGCCAAGATCGGGCCACTGCACTCCAGCCTGGGCCACAGAGTGTGACTCTGTTTCAAAAAAAAAAAAAAAAAAAAAAGATGTAGACCCTGCCCTCAAGGAGTTTAAAAAGATCAGATAAGCCAGACTCAGCAGTGCACACCTGTAACCCCAGTGATTGATTTGGGGGGCTGAGGAGGGAATATCGCTTGAGCCCAGGAATTTGAAGCTGCAGCGTGCTGTGATCATGCCACTGTACTCCAGTCTGGGTGACAGAGCTAGACCCCATCTCTAAAAAACAATACTAATAAAAAGAAAAAAGGGTCAGATAAAACATGTACATAGAAAATTACAATACAAGGCAGAATGTGGCCGGACATGGTGGCTCATGCCTATAATCCTAGCACTCCGGGAGGCTGAGGTGAGAGAATCGCTTGAGCTCAGGAGTTTGAGACCAGCTTGGGCAACATATTGAGACCCTGTCTCTATTTACTAAAAAAAAAAAACAAACAGAAAACAAAAAAACAAAAAACAAAACTAGGTAGAATGTGATACATGTGAAAAGAGATCCAGCTCAAGTGCCTTGGGAGCTCAGGGGTGGGTGAGATTAATCTCTTTTTCCCAAGAATCTGGAGGCAGGAAACCAAGTCGGTTTCATCTTTGGAATTGTAAGCTTAGACTTAGAAGTCTCAGAGGGGGTCTTGGGGGTCTTATCCACCCTCACCCCTGGCAGTATTCCCTGTCTAGAATAAACAATAACTTTAAAATGGAAACAAAAAAAGGAGCTCTGGAGGAAAACTGTGAAGGAAGAGGCTCCGTTTGAAATGAATAGAAAATGAATTTAGCTTGGAGGTGCTGAGGTGTTGGTAGAGGCAACTTTCTGGCAAGAGGCGAGTTGAAGGCCAGGAAGTGGATGAGATCAGGGAGAGTGTCTGGAGGGAAGAGGGATAAAAACAGAAACTGGGGAAGCACCCATGTTTTAGGAAGTGGGTGGTGAAAGACGAGTCAGAGAAGGCCAGAGGGAGAGGTGAGCAAAGATCCAGCAGAACACCTTGTTACAAAGTTTCGAGGAGGGTGGCAGGGGTGCTAGCCAGGACGGGTAGCAGAAGGAAGAAAACTTCCAGCAATAGGGATTGAGGTTCCACACGAAGTTACCAATGACATTTCAAGGAATGAAGGCTTTTCCTGAGGCTCCACAAATAAGGTGAATTCCCTGTGTCTGGCATCTTTGGAGCTTCCCCAAGGCCAGGGGGAGCAGGGTTGTGCCCTCTGACCTCTAAATATCTGGGGTTCAGTTCTATAATTAGCAGCACCGGATAGGACGGGAGCCAAACCTCTCTTAACCTTAGCCAGTCCCTCCAGGAACTGAAAAGATGAAGAATTCATTTAGGAGATTTCACACTCGGCTGTTTGGCCTAGCCCAGTGAAGTCCCTTTTCATCACGTAACCCTAATGACTCTTCGGGCTGTCACTGCCGTCTGGTATTGCCAGCGATCTGACTAAACCGTCTTGCAAAAGTTTGCAGCATTTACCCGAGACGGACTACAACTCCCAGAATTCCGGGCGCTTCCCGGTGCTGATTGGCGGAGCCCGTGACTCCAGGGGGCGGAGTTTCCCCCGCCTCCCCGGGGAAACAGACCTCTGATTGGCTGGACCGCCGGGCTTTTGTGTCCCCGCCCTCCCCCGGGGACCGCAGCGGGCTGAACTGCTGGTGTCAGAGCCCGGCGAGCGCTGGCAGTTCCGCGGCGGGGATGCTGAGGAGCGCTGGGTCCGCGAGCAGCCCTGGCCCCTGCGGACTTCCGAGGCCGTGAAAACCCCTGCGCTGCGGCCCTTCCCAGGCCCCCGAGGCCGTTCGCCGTCCCCGAAGCCCGACTGGGGGAAGAGTCCAGCACCAAAGCGGCCGTTCTCGGATTCCGGAGCGTTCTGGAGCCCCGAGAGACGCCCCGGGGTTCTAGAAGCTCCCCGGCGGCGCCCAGTCCCGGCTTCCTTCGGGCGTCCGTCCGAAACCCACTCGGGTGCACGGGTCGTCGGCGAGCCGCGACCGGGTCCTGGCGCGCACCATGATCGTGGCGGACTCCGAGTGCCGCGCAGAGCTCAAGGACTACCTGCGGTTCGCCCCGGGCGGCGTCGGCGACTCGGGCCCCGGAGAGGTAAGCGGCGGCCGCGCGACGCCCCTCTTCCCTGGAACCCCGAACCGCGTCTGAGCCTCAGGCTGTCCGGAGCTGAGTCGGTGTGCCCGGGGCTCGGGGAGGGAAAACCGAGCGCGTAACCCGGGACCCGGGTTGCATCAACTGGCAGCCGCGGCCCTCGGCACCCCTCCCCCCATCTCCCTCCCCCCTCCCTCCTTCTCCCCCTCCCTCTCCCCCTCTCCCTCAACCCCCCGGTGCCGCGGATCCTTCCTCGGCTCCCTCGGACTCCTGGCCAATGAGGGAGAAGCCTTCTGGAGGCTCTCCGAGCTTTGGGCTCCTGAGCGTCTTCAAGTCCAGGCAAATCCCGGCCGGAGCGCCCAGACCACTCCTCCTCCCCGCCCCCTTCCGCGGAGTCCCTTCCTTTTCGCGGGGGCCGGCGGGCAGAGGACCCTTCCTGGGGTGCCTCCCGGCTCCTGTCCTCCAGCGCGGGGCGTAGGAACCTGGGACTGGCCAGTGAAAGTAGACCTCATCCCATGTCCCCCGCACTCCTGCTTTGGAGGGAGAGCGCAGGGGCTCTGGGGGCTTGGCGGGCCGCCCAGTACGCGGCGGCGGCAGCCAAAGCTGGGGGGAGAGGGGACAACCCTGGTCGCGGCTTCCGAAGCCAAGCGCGGGTTAGGCTGCGCCCTGCTAAGTAAGTGGTCTGAAGGCCCAGAAGTTTGTTTTCCAGAAAGTCCTCCCCCACCCTCCCTTCGCGCGGCTCCCCTCCACCCCCCCGCATTCGCATTCCGGCATAGCCCGCAGGGGCTTTGCAGGGAGACCGGGAATTAGGCTGGACCTAACCAGACTGACAGTTCGTACTTCCCCACCACTACCAGCAGCAGCGATAATGGACATCTTATCATTTATTATGCACCTACTAGATACCAGGCTCTGAGTTTTTTTCGCCTTTAACCTAAGTCCTTAGGACTAAACCAGCAATACAAGCTACGCTATAGCCCCATTTTACAGGAAGAACATTGAGGCCCACGATGGGCTCAGAAAGAGGCTTTTTTCATTAACCCCACTGAATAGCTTGTTCTTTGGCCTTATGATTTCGGAGATTGCACGGCACCAGGAGCTTCTAGTTGCTTTAGTTTACAGGCCTAGAGTGTGGTGGAGGTTGTATTCTGGACCTGGCATTTGGTGGAGTGCTATGTGACCCCAGGAAAATCCCTGCTCTTTTAGTAACGTGGTTTCTGGAGATCCTACCTCCGTCGGTGCATGGTTTGTGCCCTGGTTTTTGTTAGCTTGCTTACCCTTCTCTGCCGTGATTTAGGAACGCCATGTGGAGGAATGGCTCTTCTCCTGCAGCTTCTCAGCGGTGTGACTTCTTTGGAAAGATGGAAATAATGTTACTATTGAGAACACCTGAACACTAGAGAGCAAGAGTGCTGGGTTAATGTCCCAGCCCTCCTGCTAACTTGCTGTGTGTGGCTTAGCCAGTAATCACTTCTGATCTGTAGTTTCTTCCCATGGGGATTTTACAGTATCTCTAAGGGATTGTTGGGAGAATTAACTCAGAATACAAGCAAAGGCTGAAGCACCGTGACTGCGTGAAACTTGCTTGCTATTATCAGAACGTGGCCATGGCACGCACAGCTTTCTCCAGAGTGTCTCACAAGGGGGTGCCGGAGCCTGTTTCTGAGATCAGACACTGTACACCCCTCTCTGGGACAGTGCCTGGGAACTGGTCTAGGGAGAAAAGGCTTTGAGGGAGGGGTCTGTACTCAGAAGCCATGATTCCTCAGTGGAGAAAACTGCTGCTATCTGGGAGGTTTCTTATTCTTTTCTTTTTTTTTTTGAGATGGAGTCTTGCTCTGTTTCCCAGGTTGGAGTGCAGTGGCATGATCTCAGCTCACTGCAACCTCCATCTCCCAGGTTCAAGCAATTCTCCTGCCTCAGCCTCCCGAGTATTTGGGATTACAGGCACGCGCCACCATGCCCAGCTAATTTTTGTATTTTCAGTAGAGACAGTTTCACCATGTTGGCCAAGCTGATCTTGAACTCCTAATCTCAGGTGATCCACCTGCCTTGGCCTCCCAAAGTGCTGAGATTACAGGCATGAGCCACCGCACCTGGCCTATCTGGGAGATTTCTGTGTATTCCTCTCTCGAGAAAAGAGGACCTTCGGACAGTTTCTGCTTTGAGTGGTGGCATCCTTAGAAGACAGCAGGGTGCTGATCTTTGAGTCAGGTGCCCGAGGCCCAAGAGAAGACCCAGGAGTGCAGCTCCCTTAACTCCCTGTCACTTCATCACACACTCCCTTTCAGGAGCTCATTGTCTTCAGATGTGTGTATCTTCAGACAGTTCCAAGGGCTTCACTCTAGTACTGGTAGTATTGGGCTCCGGAATAGCTTTCTCGGCCGGATGCAGTGGCTCATGCCTGTAATACTAACACTTGGGAGGCTGAGGCAGATGGATTGCTTGAGCCCAGGAGTTCAAAACCAGCCTGAAACCCCGTCTCTACAAAATATACAAAAGTTAGCCAGGCGTGGTGGTGTGCACCAGCTACTTGGAAGGCTGAGGTGGGAGGATTGCTTGAGTCTGGGAGGCGGAGGTTGCAGTGAACTGTGATCATGCCACTGCACTCCAGCCTGGGTGACAGAGCAAGACTCTGTCTCAAAAAAAAAAAAAAAAAAAAAAACAAAACCAGGCTGGGCGCAGTGGCTCGCAGCTGTAATCCCAGCACTTTGGGAGGCCGAGGTAGGTGGATCACAAGGTCAGGAGATCAAGACCATTCTGGCTAATACGGTGAAACCCCGTCTCTACTAAAAATACAAAAAATTAACCCTGCGTGGTGGCACACGCCTGTAGTCCCAGCTACTCGGGAGGCTGAGGTAGGAGAATTGCTTGAACCTGGGAGGAGGTTGCAGTGAGCTGAGATTGCTTCACTGTACTCCAGCCTGGGTGACAGAGTGAGACTCCGTCTCGAAAAAACAAAACAAAACAAACTTTCTCAGACATCATTTCTTCTTCAGGGAAGCCCTTCCTCCCTCACTAGATAAGTCCCCTTGCACACCCTCCTCCAGTCCCTCCATTGTAGGAGCTTTGGTCCCAATTATGTGAAACAGTCCCTTGCTGGAGATACCCTGCAGGTCTCATCCCCAGCACTGCTCTTTGCATCTAATAAGTGTTCGTGACTAGTTGCCCCTTGCTGGCTTAGCTGACCCTTGTGAACTATTCCAGCCGTGGAGTCAGATCTGAATTGTGCCCATTTGGAAGAGGACCTTTCTGAGCCTCTCTGACCTGTCTCCGAAGAAGGGATTATAAGAACTGTTTCCCTCTGGGTGGTTGGGAGGAATTGGCACAATCAGATGTGTAAAGCACTTCGCGTGATTCCCAGCTCATAATGGGCAGGCAAGTGTATGGCACCACTCACTCATACCCCCTCCACCCTGCCCACTCCAAGGCTGGAGCTCCTGGGCTGCTTGGACTGTATTTCCGTATCATCTTCTCAGGCATAAACCCAGGAAAATATCTGAATTCAGCTGGGGGTGAGGAAAGGAGAAATAGTGTCTGTTCCTTCCCAGCTGGCAGAGTGGGTAACTAGGTGTCTGTAGCTGAGTCCAGGGACTTACAGGCTCTACAAAGGATAATATAGGGTAACCGAGAATAAAGTCTGGGGGCTTCTCCAAGAAGCGGATATGGGTAGTGGACAGAACCCTTGGAAGCCAGACTGAGCTGGGTTCAACTCTCCAAGGCTGGGGCCGCTTCCCAAAGCTGTTATTGTGAAGTGGAATGGACCTTAGAAGCCAGACAGCCCTGGGTTCAGATCTCATATTGGCTACTTGTCAGCTGGTGCCTAACCTTTGAACCCTTAATCTTTCCTTGTGTGCAAAAGAGAGACTCTGCTGCCACCCCAACAGATGAAAATTAGATGGAACCTGTGTGCAAGTACCTGAGCTAATTTAAAAGTTAACATATAGTAAGTGCTTAAATTAGGATCCTTGCCAGGCATGGTGGCTCATGCCTGTAATCCCAGCACTTTGGGAGGCTGAAGTGGGAAGATCGCTTGAGCCCAGGAGTTTGAGACCAGCCTAGGCAACACAGTGAGACCTCATCTCTATTTAAAAAAAAAAAAAAAAAAAAAGGCCGGGCACAGTGACTCATGCCCATAATCCCAGCATTTTGGGAGGCCAAGGTGGGCGGGTCACGTCTCTACTAAAAATACAAAAATTAGCCAGGCGTGGTGGCGCATGCCTATAATCCCAGCTACTCAGGAGGCTGAGGCAGGAGAATCGCCTGAACTCAGGAGGCGGAGGTTGCAGTGAGCCGAGATCACGCAACTGCACTCCAGCCTGGGTGACAGAGCAAGACTCCGTCTCAAAGAAAAAAAGAAAAAATTAGGAGCCAGGCACAGGTCTGGGGCCATTATCCTCTTTTTACAATTTGTGTGAAGACCTTCATGTTGAATGACCACCTAAAGGGTTAACTTTAGTGTTCCTGCTGCTGCATGTGATCTGTTTAGTTGAAACTGTAAAAATACCCAACACTGGTTCTCCCTCTGTCCCACACTAGCTGTTATTTTGGACAGGTGACCTGACCCCTCTGTTGCACTTTCTTGTTCTGTTACGTGGAACTGGAATCATGCCTTTATCAGGTCTACTGAAACTGTACCATCCAATATGGTAACCCCTCGCCACGTGGCTATTTAAATTTAGATAAATTAAAATTAAATAAAATGAAAATTTTTTGTTGCATTTGTCACATTTCAAACGCTCAGCCACAGTGACTAGAGACTCTCACATTTCTTGGACAGTACAGATATAAAACATTCCATCATTGCAGAAAATTCTGTTGGACTGTGCTATGCTAGGCACTGGGGTAACAACAAGGAACTAGATTCAGTGTGTGCCCCCAAGTGTGACAGGTGCTGTGACTGGAGCTTTTTTGGTGAGTCCCAGATGCAGCAGCCTGGAGACTATTGAGACCTTGAGAAGTTTTAGAGAATGGGGAATCATTTCTGCACTTGCAGAAACCTGGGTTGTATCCCAGCCCTCCTGCTGCCTTCCTGCCTGAGTAGCCAGAAATGAGTTGACCTCCCTGAGTCTTGTTCCTCTTCTGTAAAATGGAAGCCCTAGTAGTAGCTTCTGCCCTAAAGTCCAAGTAGTGCATGTGAAATTAATGCTTAGCCAGTGATAACCAGACTTGTTATGTGCCATTATTATTACTGACTCCCCACTCCAGGGAATTGGGGCAGGGGGGGCTGACTTGGAGGGGTCATTTCTTGGCAAGTGGTATGCTGCCCTGCCTGCTTCCTCTGTCAGGATCAGGGAAGCATTCGGGGTATTGGAGCCATGGATTCAAATCTACTCGGTTTTGCCTTCAGGGCTTTATACTGTCTGTCCCCTCTGGCTGGAATGCTGGTCCCCCTAGTTTTTGGGGTGTTTGTTTTGAGACAGAGTTTCCCTCTTGTTGCCCAGGCTGGAGTGCAATGGCGCGATCTCAGCTCACTGCAACCTCCGCCTCCTGGGTTCAAGCAATTCTGCCTCAGCCCCCCGAGTAGCTGGGACTACAGGCATGCACCACCACGCCTGGCTAATTTTTTGTATTTTTAGTAGAGACAGGGTTTCTCCATGTTGGTCAGGCTGGTCTTGAACTCCCAACCTCAAAGTGCTGGGATTACAGACGTGAGTCACCGCGCCCGGCCTGTTTGTTTTGTAAGAGAGGGTGTCCTGCTGTGTTGCCCAGGCTGGTCTCAAATTCCTAGCCTCAGGTGATCCTCTACCACCAAGCCTTCCAAAGTACCGGGGTTACAGGTGTGAACCACCCCACCTAGGCCCCCTAGATATTTGCAGGCCTTGCTGTCTTCTCATCATTTAGATAACAGCTCAAAGACCACCTCCTCAATGGCTTTTCCTGTCTACTTACACTAAAATATTGCACACTCTCCCTCCCCATCATACAGTTACTGGTTTATTTCACTCACTTTATAGAATCTGTGCTTTGAAATCCTGTTTATCAGATTCTGAATTATATGAAGGCCAAGGGCATTGTCTTTTCACTGCTGTATTCTTGCTGCTTGCAATATAGCCATCAAAAATATTTGCTGAGTGAACAAATTAATTCTGTTTTCACCTAGAAATCACTTAGCATAGTGCCTTATACTTGAAAAAGTGATCAATAAATGGTGTAAACAATGGTCCTCACCCTGGCTGTTATGCTGGGGCCCCACCCCAGACAACTAAATTAGAATTGCGGGAGGTGGGACCTTGGCATTGTTATTTCTGTAAAGCTTCTCAAAGGATTCTAATGTACTGCTTGGGTTGAGAAGCCCTTGTTTGATACAGCAAGGAGGTTAATGATACCTGACTTTTTATTAAGTGCTTATTTTGATGAAGGTTTTGAGGTAAGCTACACAGTGTTATCTCATGAAATCCTCATCACTAGCCAGTGAAAGTAGTTACTGTTATCCCCATTATTTGGTAAAGAAACTGAGGCTCATAAAGCTAAGGGATAGCAGGTGGTGGAGCTGTCATTTGAGCGCATGCAATTTGTGTCAAGAGTCCCATCTTTTTTTTTTGAGACAGAGTCTTGCCTGGAATGCCATGGTGTGATCATAGCTTGCTGTAACCTCAAACTCCTGGGCTCAGGCAGTCCTCCTGCCTCAGCCTCCTGAATAGCTGGGACTACAGGTTGTGTGCCACCATGCCCAGCTAATTTACTATTTGTAGAGACAGGGGTCTCACTATGTTGCCCAGGCTGGTCTCGAATTCCTGGCCTCAAGCGATCCTTTCCCCTCAGCCTCCAAAAATGCTGGGATGAGCTGCTGTGCCAGCCAAGGGCCCCTGTCTTTTAACTGCATTGTATATTGTTGTTGTTGTTATTGCTGAAAATGTTGATGGATCCAGACCCATGACTTAGAGCTCCTTCTTTTGACAATTCCTGGGTCAGATTTTGGAGTGAGTTGGGATTCCCAAGGCTATTCCTACCCTTCCCTAGCACCCCTGATGGGCCGTCTCTGCCTCCCCCAGTTCTGCTCCACCCTACCCTGCTGTGGCTTGCTATTCTGTCCTCAGGTCTCCTGAGGTGGAGGCCCAGTTTGTGGAGTCAGCAATCCTTATCTCCTGTACAGAGCTGTTGGGCTTTTTCTTTGGTGAGGGGGAGGGAAGCTCCAAAGGGGAGTGCTTAGGGATTGTGGTGGTTACTACGCTGAACTTGGACCAGCCTGGCCCGGAAGTTCCCAGAAGTGTGGGCTGAAAGGGGCCTGCACAGTCAGCTCAACTCCCTTTTTGAAGGTGGCTGGGCTACTTTACCTACCAGGATTAAGGCTTAGAGAGTTTAGGCCTTTAACTTTCCCAGAGCCACATAGCAAGTTAGTTGCAGAATTGGTACCTACCCCAGAGACTTTGTAGTCTTCTGGAGTCCCAGAACTCTGCCTCCTCAGTGGGCTTTTGGCCATCTGAGAAGGAAGGTTCAATTATAGTTTTTAGTTCCCGGATACCTGAGGGCTGGTACTAAGTCTGGATCTTAATGGGGAGGGGAGAACTGGGCGCCTCCTATCCCTGTCCAGTGAGAGCATGGCTCTGATTTGGGTAAACTGTAAACGAGATCAGTGCTGAGAGCCACCTCCACTCTCGGATTAACAAAATAAATTAATAAGTAGAGCGTCCTTCCTGAACCCCATCTCTGGGACTAGGAGAAGCAGATGTAGTGAGTACGTGATTTTAGTGGTTTCTAAAGAGGCTCCAACATATAACAGGTCAAAACAGTTGCTCCCATCAGCCTTGTACACCCTGCTCAGATTCCCTCCGTGCCTTTCTGCTTTCTCTGTCTTCATTCACAGACTAGTATGAATGACCTGGCGCTGCTCTCCACTAAATGTGATCTGGTATCAGGGAAACAAAACAGACAATTTGATGACAGTGTTTTTAGAAGCAAAAGCCCTGGGAATTTTGGGGTCATAGGTGAGGGCCAGAAAAAGGTTCCTAGACGTTATGGTTTAGCTTTGCAAAAGGAGTGACCACTGGGACTGGGCCAGTTGTATCTGGAAGCCCATGGGAGGAGGAGGTAGGGTTTTAAGCCAGTTGATCGGATTTATATTTAGAAAGTTAATGTGGCTACTGGGTAGAGGATGGATAGGAGAGGCCAGGGCTGAGGAGGCCGGGGGATGACTGGTGAGGTTGTGAGTAGTGGTCCAGACAAGAGCGGGTGGTAGTTAATGAGGTGGTGGTGGTGGGAGGACAGATAAGCAGCCAGGCATGGTGACTCCCATCTGTAATCCCAGTGCTTTGGGAGGCCAAGGCAGGAGGATCCATTGAGCCTAGCAGTTTGAGGCTACAGTGAGCTATGACTGCACCACTAAAGAAGAAGAGGCCAGGTGCGGTGGCTCATTCCTGTAATCCCAGCACTTTGGGAGGCTGAGGTGGGCTGATCACCTGAGGTCGGGGATTCGAGACCAGCCTGGCCAACACGGAGAAACCCAGTCTCCACTAAAAATATAAAATTAGGTGAGCGTGGTGGTACATGCCTGTAATCCCAGCTACTCGGGAGGCTGAGGCAGGAGAATTGCTTGAACCCAGGAGGCGGAGGTTGCAATGAGCCGAGATCACGCCATTGCACTTCAGCCTGGGCAACAAGAGCGATACTCCGTCTCAAAAACAAAAAAAAGAAGAAAAAGAAGAAAGAAGAAGGAAGGAAGGAAGGAGGAGGAGGAAGAAGGAAGGAAGGAGCAAACATGTGAGAGAAATTGAAGCTGCTTCTGAAGCATCTGGGGTACTTGGTTATCTGGCTTCAGGGTGCAAACTGTGGGGTGTTCTTGTATAAGTTCTCTGGGACCACTAAGAAGGTGGCCTCCTGGAGATGTGCAGCATGGTGGCTATATAGTTCCTTCTCCAGGACCCTCCCATCCTGCAATGCTGGGATTCTTGGGTCCCAACCCAGTTGCTGAAGAACTCAGCCTGGAGTGGGCCCTCTTTCTTGATTACCCTTCCAAACATGTGTCTATCTCCCATCTGGCTCCACCATCCAAAGTATGCTAGAAAGGTGGGTTTTTAACAGTTCAGTGTAGCCCCTTGGATAGGAGGAAGAGGCTGGATAGGTAATAATCCTCTTTATTCTCCCTTCTACTGCGGACTAACCTCATATGTTTCCTCTCAGGAGCAGAGGGAGAGCCGGGCTCGGCGAGGCCCTCGAGGGCCCAGCGCCTTCATCCCCGTGGAGGAGGTAAGCTTGGAAGGGGTTAGGGATCTTTGGTCCCTGGGAAGAAAGGACATGGCATATTGGTGGGCAGGCATCTTTTCCTGTTCTTTAAATTGCAGCTTTTAAGCTATTCCTTTCTGACTTCTGATTCATTTAATTCACAAAACGGCTCTGTGAAGCAGGCACTATCAACTCCATTTAACTGGGAAGAAACAGGCCTAAAGAAATCAAGTGCTAATAGCCAGGTAGTGGCCAAACTTTTTTTTTTTTTCATGCTCAAACTTTTGATTCCTAGATCAGTGCCTGCTTTCCCTTAAAAAGATAGAACTATCTATCTCATCTGTGACCGTTCATATATTACATGTTCTTTTCTGTTTTAAAAGTAATATATGTTTATTATTTTAAAAATTTCCATTGTTTCAGAAAGCTCTGATCTCCTGTATCCTCCTGCACCCTGCAGAGATCATCACTGTTAACCATTTGCCACTGTTTACTGTGCTTTTTTCAAGCCAATACTTACTTTCAGTACAGAACCAAGGTCATTGTTTACAACGTGTTTTTTTGTTTTGTTTTTCACTTAATACAAGAAAGACATCTTTCATCTACTGAGTCAGTTCATTCATTCATTTACTTAACATATCTATTGAATGATTAATCTATGTCAGGCACTGTTCTGGTTGCTTGGGATACAGCAGTGAACAAGACAGACAAAAATCTTTGCCATTATGGAGCTTACATTCTAGTGTGTTGGGATAGTGGAGATACCTTCAAAACATGCAGAAAAATGTAAAACTAGCTTCCTAGTTTTACATTTGGCCATCAATGAACAAGGACAAATTTTTTGTTTTGCCACGCGCAGTGGCTCACACCTGTAATCCCAGCACTTTGGGAGGCCAAGGCAGGCGGATCACGAGGTCAGGAGATCGAGACCATCCTGGCTAACACGCTGAAACCCCATCTCTACTAAAAATACAAAAAATTAGCCAGGCGTGGTGGCGGGCGCCTGTAATCCCAGCTACTCGGGAGGCTGAGGCAGGAGAATGGCATGAACCCGGGAGGCGGAGCTTGCAGTGAGCCGAGATCACGCCACTGCACTCCAGCTTGCGTGACAGAGCGAGACTCCGTCTCAAAAAAAAAAAATTTGTTTCCTCTTTTTGCTTTTCCTAAATGTGTAGGGCAAGTGGTTAATGAGCTAACAAACATTTACCCTCCCTCTAAACCCCTTGTTCTTCTACTCCTTTGTAAATATAAGGCGAATGACCACTTGCTGATTATTTATGTCTGTGGCCCAGAATTCTAAGCTCAAGTATTGCTCTTGTGTTTTATTTTTTCATTTATAAATGACCACCCTTTTTTTTTTTCTTTTTTTTTTTTTTCTTGAAACGAAGTTTTGTTCTTGTTGCCCAGGCTGGAGTGCAATGGCACGATCTTGGCTCACCGCAACCCCTGCCTCCCGGGTTCAAGCAATTCTCCTGCCTCAGCCTCCTGAGTAGCTGGGATTACAGGCATGAGCCACCACGCCCAGCTAATTTTGTATTAGCAGAGATGGGGTTTCTCCATGTTGGTCAGGCTGGTCTCAAACTCCGGACCTTAGGTGATCTGCCCATCTCTGCCTCCCAAAGTGCTGGGATTACAGGTGTGAGCCACCGTGCCCAGCCCACTCTTTTATAATAAAGAAAAGAAACAGGCAGCCAGGTACAGTAGCTCACGCCTGTAATCCCAGCACTTTGGGAGGCCAAGGTTGGGGGATCACTTGAGCCCAGTAGTTCAAGACCAGCCTGGACAACATAGTGGGACCCCGTCTCTATTAAAAAAAAAAGTTAAAAAAAAGAAAGAAATAGGCTTTGGAGTTCATCTGGATTTGAATCTGCTTCTGTTATTTATCAGATCTGTGACTTTGAGCAAGGAACAAAACTTCCTGGTTTCCTCATCGGGCAGAGTAGGGGAAATAATAGTATTCACCTCACAGGCTTATTGGCAAGATCCCATGAAATCACGCAGAGAAAACTGTAAGCTCAGGGATGGCATGGAGACAACACTCAGGAAATGTGAACTATTTGGCACCCGCCCCCATGGTTATATGCATTTGCAGTGTTAGAATAGACACTCCATGAAGGGAGGAAAAACTGTACTTTTACTCTCTGTGCCTGATTTTTCCTACCTAAAAATGGAGAAACAGAACTCCAATTTTATAGTTGTTGTGAGAGTTAAATAAGTTAAAATATGCATGCTTGAATAGTGCTTGGCATATAGCATTGTATGTGTAAGTACTGGCCATTATTATATAAGGTACTTAATAAGTATTCATTGAATTACTTATTAAAATATCTGATCCTCCCCATTCTTTCTTTTTGGACATGGTGGTGGTTTTTAGTTTCTTGCCATTAAAAACCCACTGGAAGAATACATTGGTCTCTTTGATGAGTGGGGCCGGAGGGAAACCCATGCTCTCCTCCCCTTTGCTTGGCAGGTCCTTCGTGAGGGGGCTGAGAGCCTCGAGCAGCACCTGGGGCTGGAGGCACTGATGTCCTCTGGGCGAGTGGACAACCTGGCAGTGGTGATGGGCCTGCACCCTGACTACTTTACCAGCTTCTGGCGCCTGCACTACCTGCTGCTGCACACGGATGGTCCCTTGGCCAGCTCCTGGCGCCACTACATTGCTATCATGGTGAGCCTCTCTGGGCCTGACACTTGGAGAGGTGGCTTCGTGGGGGGTTCTGTCATTTGATCTCTTTTCGGGGAGCTTTGTGAGCTGATTCCAGACAAGCAGGGAAAGCCTTGGCTTTATCTAACTGTAGAGTTTTGGGGTTTTTATTTTTCTTTTTTCTTGGAAGGAAAATTTTAGGTTTTGAAGAAAGGCATCGTTAGTGCTTGTGTTACGTACAGATTGGCAAACTGAGGTGCAAAAAGGAATCAGGTGGCCTGCAAGCTGGTGGCAGAGCTGGGGTTACTTAGAACTTAGGTTTCCTGCCTCTTGGGCAACAGTGAGCCCTACAGCCTCTCCCCTGATGGGGTACCCACCCTGAGCCAGGCACAAAGGGAGGAGGGTGACTCAGGCTCTGTCCACTACTTCCGCAGGCTGCCGCCCGCCATCAGTGTTCTTACCTGGTAGGCTCCCACATGGCCGAGTTTCTGCAGACTGGTGGTGACCCTGAGTGGCTGCTGGGCCTCCACCGGGCCCCCGAGAAGCTGCGCAAACTCAGCGAGATCAACAAGTTGCTGGCGCATCGGCCATGGCTCATCACCAAGGAACACATCCAGGTGCAGGGGGCAGAGAGGCGGGTGTCTGAGGTAGCACAGAGGCCTGGCTGGTGCCTGGTGGGTAGCCCAGGGCAGGCACTGAGCAGCTCTGACCTCCCCTCTTGTCCCTTCCAGGCCTTGCTGAAGACCGGCGAGCACACCTGGTCCCTGGCCGAGCTCATTCAGGCTCTGGTCCTGCTCACCCACTGCCACTCGCTCTCCTCCTTCGTGTTTGGCTGTGGCATCCTCCCTGAGGGGGATGCAGATGGCAGCCCTGCCCCCCAGGCACCTACACCCCCCAGTGAGCAGAGCAGCCCCCCGAGCAGGGACCCGTTGAACAACTCTGGGGTAAGTCACGGGCCTGGGTCTTGATCGGGGAGGAAGCAGGCATGACCTCTGGTCCTTGGGTAGAAGCTACTGCTTCCCAATCTCTGGTGCCTGCACTACCTGCTGCAGTGAGAGACCATAAAAAAGTTATTTGACTTTAAGCTTAGTTTCCTCATGTGTGAAATGGGGAGATAAAGACCCTCTACTCACACTGGGCTGTGAGGGTTAAATGAAATACCATGTGACTGACACTGTGTATAAACCATAGGCTCAAAGGCTGTTGGTTTTAGCACTTTAAAACTACGAAGTTTACCTTTTACTCTGTAATGTGGCCTTGTTTGTTTTAATACAAAAATACAGAGATTTTAAAAATTCCTGCTCAGGGAAGATGTGTCTATTCTGTAGCTTTGTAAACGTCACATTAGGAAGCACAGACCCCATGCGCTGTCCAGCACAGTGGCTGGCACAGAGGATGCCCTGGGCCTTTGTGAGCATTAGGAAGGCCTGGCCTGTGGGAAGGATGAGTGGAGCTTCCCAGAGGCCGAAGGAGGAGGAGTAGCTGGTCACCACGGGGCCTCTCCTGCAGGGCTTTGAGTCTGCCCGCGACGTGGAGGCGCTGATGGAGCGCATGCGGCAGCTGCAGGAGAGCCTGCTGCGGGATGAGGGGACGTCCCAGGAGGAGATGGAGAGCCGCTTTGAGCTGGAGAAGTCGGAGAGCCTGCTGGTGACCCCCTCAGGTACAGGGTCACAGGCATCCAGGCTCCCGCGGCTGCTGCTCCTTAGGCTATCTCTGGTGAGGAGGAGCCGCCTCCTGCATTCCAGAGGCAGCCACTTCTCAACCTCCCGTCCAAGAGGTTCTGAGCATGGGCCTTGGGCTCACACCTGGCTTTGAATCCTGGACTGCTGGCCTTTCCGGCTGCACGACCACTGACGAGTCACTTCCTAGCTCAGGGCTTCAGGATTGCTGTGTGGGGTTAGTGAGGCAGTAGAAGCAAAGATCTTAGCACAGAGCCTGGCCCAGGGAGAACTGCTCCATAAATAACTGCCACTATTGTTGTTACCAGGGGCCTCGCTTCATGGGTCCATGGGCCTGATCCACCCCCTCCCCAAGGCCTGGCTCCAGCTGAAGTCTTGCCCCACTCACTATAGCAAGGGGCTTTTTTTGGCGCTCTATTCTGCCTTCCCCTCCCCCTTTTGGTGATTAATCAGGAGTGGACCCCTGCATGCCCCATGCCTCAGTCTCATTGTGACCTCTTTCTGGTCCTCAGCTGACATCCTGGAGCCCTCTCCACACCCAGACATGCTGTGCTTTGTAGAAGACCCTGCTTTCGGATATGAGGACTTCACTCGGAGAGGGGCTCAGGCACCCCCTACCTTCCGGGCCCAGGTAGGGCTCTCTCTACTAGTCTTGGCCATTGCTCCACATTTACGAACAAGCAGTGGGTGGATAGTTTGAGTAGTTCTAGAGTTAGGTACCCAGCTGGGCATGGTGACTCACACCTGTAATCCCAGCACTTTGGGAAGCCAATGTGGGAGCATTGCCTGAGCCCAGGAGCTTGAGACTAGCCTGGGCAACACGGCGAAACCCTGTCTCTACAAAAACATTTAAAAAATTAACTGGAAGGTGGCGCATGCCTGTAGTCCCAGCTACTTGAATGGCTGAGGGGGGAGGATCTCTTGAGCTGGGAGGTCAAGGCTGCGGTGAGCTCTGATCGTGCTACTGCGCTCCAGCCTGGGTGACAGCAAGACCGTGTCTCAAAAAAAAAAAACAAACAAACAGAGTTGGGTACGTTATTTCCCTCAAGATTCCACAAGGGCAGTGGGGTCCCTGTGAATCCTAAAGGGACCCATCTATACCCTAAGCTCAGGGGTTGGTGATCATAAGGAGAAGGTCATCACCAAAGTGTACCTTCCTTGACCTCTCAGGCCCAGAGCAAGCAGCGTGTTAGGTTTATAGCACCAGGAAGGAGAATTATGGAGATCCCAGGTCCAGAGGATGGGGGTCTCTCTGGCTGGTCTCGGGCTCCAAAGACTCACCAATCCCTTCCCACCTACCTAAGGATTATACCTGGGAAGACCATGGCTACTCGCTGATCCAGCGGCTCTACCCTGAGGGTGGGCAGCTGCTGGACGAGAAGTTCCAGGCAGCTTATAGCCTCACCTACAATACCATCGCCATGCACAGCGGTGTGGACACCTCCGTGCTCCGCAGGGCCATCTGGAACTATATCCACTGCGTCTTTGGTATCAGGTGAGCTCATGTCCCTTCACTTGGGGTGTGTGTGCACTGCAAGTCTTCACTCTGGGTTCACAGTTGTTTCCATTTTCTTTTTGTTTTTTTTTCTTTTCCTTTCTTCTTGCCTATACTGTTTTTCAAAGCAAATTGTGATTTTAAAAGATGATAGTACTCATTGTTTGAATATTGTAAATGAAACTCTTTAATTGTACTCCCAGAGATAATTATTGTTTGATATATATGTACATATATATACACATACACACACACACACATACTCACACATATATACACATATACATGCATATACACACACACACACTATATATATGTAGAAAGAGTTATGTTTGTATTTCCATTCTGAGTAGTAATTCTTCTCCCATAATAAATAAGGACAACATAAATGCTCAGTAGGGGACTTTAAATAATGATACGTCTATTCAGTGAAATACTATGCAGCTGTTAAAAATTACAATAGGCCGGGCGCAGTGGCTCATGCCTGTAGTCCCAGCACTTTGGGAGGCCGAGGCGGGCGGATCATGAGGTTAGGAGTTCGAGACCAGCCTGACCAACATGGTGAAACCCCGTTCTACTAAAAATACAAAAATTAGCTGGGTGTGGTGGTACACATTTGTAATCCCAGCTACTCAAGAGGCTGAGGCAGAAGAATTGCTTGAACCCAGGAGGCGGAGGCTGAAGTGAGCCGGGATCATGCCACTGCACTCCAGCCTGGGTGACAGAGCAAGACTCTGTCTCAAAAAAAAATTACAATAGAGGCCAGGCGCGGTGGCTCACGCCTATAATCCCTGCACTTTGGGAGAGCAGTGTGAAAGGATTACTTGAGACCAGGAATTCAAGACTAGCCTGGGCAACATAGAGAGACCCCTATCTCTACAAAAAATTAAAAAATTTGCCTGTGTGGTGGCATCACTGGAGTCCAGGAGTTCGAGACCAACCTGAGCTACATGGTAAAACTCCATCTCTACAAAAAATAACAAAAATTAGCCATGCATAGTGGCTGACGCCTGTAGTTCCAGCTACTTAGGAAGCTGAGGCAGGAGGATCCCTTGAGCCCAGGAGGCAGAGGTTGCAGTGAGCTGAGATCATGCCACTGCTCCAGCCTGGGCAACAGAGCAAGATGCCATCTCAAAATAAATAAATAAAATTGAAAAACACAGATAACAAAAAAGAAAATAAAGGCTGGGTGCAGTGGCTCACACCTGTAATCCCAGCACTTTGGGAGGCTGAAGCAGGAGGATTACATGAGGCCAGGAGTTTGTGCCTCAGCCTGGGCAACATAATTAAGACCTATCTCTACAAAAAAATAAAAATTAGCTGGGTGTGGTGGTGCATGCCTATAGTCCAGGTAGAGATGGGGTTTCTCCATGTTGGCCAGGCTGGTCTCGAACTTCTCGCCTCTGGTGATCTGCCCGCCCCAGCCTCCCAAAGTGCTAGGGTTACAGGCATGAGCCACCGCACCTGGCCTTTTATTTATTTATTTATTTATTTATTTATTTATTTTTAAGACGGAGTCTTGCTCTGTTGCCAAGGCTGGAGTGCAGTGGCTCAATCTCTAATCTCTGCTCACTGCAACCTCTGCCTCCCAGGTTCAAGCAATTCTCCCTGCCTCAGCCTCCTGAGTAGCTGGGATTACAGGCATGTGCCACCATGCCCAGGTAATTTTTTGTATTTTTAGCAGAGATGGGGTTTCACCCTGTTAGCCAGGATGGTCTTGATCTCCTGACCTTATGATCTGCCCACTCGGCCTCCCAAAGAGCTGGGATTACAGGCGTGAGCCACTGTGCCCGGCCTTTTTTTTTTTTTTTTTTGACACAGAGTTTGCTCTGTCACCCAGGCTGGAGTGGAGCGGAGTGGAATGATCTCAGCTCACTGCAACCTCCAGCTCCTGAGCTCAGGTGATCCTTCTGCCTCATCCTTCTTAGTAGCTGGAACTACAGGTGGGTGCCACCATGCCCAGCTAATTTTTGCATTTTTAGTAGAGATGGTGTTTCACCATGTTGGCCAGGCTGGTCTCGAACTCCTCACCTCAAGCTATCAGCTCGCCTCAGCCTCCCAAAGTGCTGGGATTATAGGCGGGAGCCACCACACCTGGCACCTTTCTTTTTCTATGCACAAGTAACAAAAGCATATATAATTTACAAAAACAAGATCAGTTGCCATTTCCTTACCTACTCATTTCAGTTGTTTTATTCATTTACTGAAACATGAGCATGTTTTAGTGAACACATGATTTTTTTTCCTGCCTTTCTTACTTAACAGTTTATACCAAACACCAAAAAATTATCCCCCAATTTTAAAAAAGGTATGTGCTCCTTGTAGAAAGTTTGTGTTTCTGTGTATTACTAGCTGTAAATCATATTTCACTGAATGGGTTGAGCTGTACTTCATGAACCATCCTCTTACTCTAGTCACTAGTAGGTTTCCAACCCATGGCTGGCCAAGGACAGGCTTCTTAGAATGTGGCTTAGGCTGGTTTCTGCCCAGCCCTCAGATGCAGGCTTCTCTGCTCTCCAACACAGTTCTTGCTCCTATTTCTTTGTCTTCCAAATCTGCCCTCCAGTTTCCAGCCAGTCATTCCTCTGTCTACACTGATCTGTTTTGACATTGGCTCCCCTCGCTCACTAGACTGGGGATGACTAAGTGGCTTCTAGACTCATCACCAACTTGCTTTTTGGCTTTGAAGAAGTTAGTCATCTTCTCCAGGGCTTAGGTTGCCCATTTGTAGAATGAGTACAAGCTCCTTTTTACCCTTATCCTCTTCCTTCTCCACTGACCTCCTCCTCTACCTTCCATGGCCTTTACCACAGAGTAGTGGATATGGCCCCTGAGCTAGGCAGAGCTGAGTTTAAAACCCATTCCTGGCCGGGCGTGGTGGCTCATGCCTGTAATCCCAGCACTTTGGGAGGCCGAGGCAGGAGGATCATGAGGTCAGGAGTTCGAGACCAGCCTGACCAACATGGTGAAACCCCATCTCTACTATAAATACAAAAATTAGCTGGGCACAGTGGCGTGTACCTGTAATCCCAGCTACTCAGGAGGCTGAGGCAGGAGAATTGCTTGAACCTGGGAGGCTGAGGTTGCGGTCAGCCGAGATCACGCCATTGCACTCCAGCCTGTGTGACAGCGAGACTCTGTCTCAAAAGAAAAACAAAAACAAAGACCATTCCTTGCTGTATTAAGTAGGGCAAGTGACTTCCTTTCTCTAAATCTCAGTTTCCTCATCTATAACGTGGGGTTGATGAATGTAGCAGATTGCATACACCATCCAATCATGTACACAATAGTGTAGAGTAGTTTTGAGGGTTCCACATGGCACATAGTTGGTATTCAATACAGCATGCTCATTCTCTGCATTCCTTGACGTGGTCCCCTGCCAGTGTGGCGGCCTGTGATACAAAATATCAGCTGTTTCTCCAAGAGGAGCTAGGCTTCTTGTTGCTTCTACCTTCTGACTTTTCTCAACACTCTCTGTTCTTCCCTCTGTAGGGTGGGGTTGGGGGGAGGGAGCTGCCTCTGGGAAGAGAGCGTGAGTAATGCTGCTGGGACCTTTCCATCCAGATATGATGACTATGATTATGGGGAGGTGAACCAGCTCCTGGAGCGGAACCTCAAGGTCTATATCAAGACAGTGGCCTGCTACCCAGAGAAGACCACCCGAAGAATGTACAACCTCTTCTGGAGGCACTTCCGCCACTCAGAGAAGGTATGACCTATACAGGCAGGGCGGGATGGAAGTAGACAAGCCCAGCCAGTGGAGAGGGCAAGGGGTTAGGACCCAGTGAGAGTCCCCAGACTGAGTCTGTCCTGCTAGGTGGGACACCTGGGCCTATTCCTCTGGATTGAAGTCCTATTCCACTGTGATTTCAGAGTCTGTTTACTCACCTGTAAAATGGGAATGTGGGTGCCTGCTTCACATTAACGGTAGCTTGGTGGACCTGGGTTCAAATCATAACACTATCTCTTGATAGCAGTGTGACTTTCTGCAAGTCACATTATCTCACTGAGTTGTGTGTTTTTTTTTTTTTTTTTGTGAGATCAGTCTCCCTTTGTTGCCCAGGCTGGAGTGCAGTGGCACGATCTTGGCTTACTGCAACCTCCACCTCCCAAGTTCAAGCGATTCTCCTGCCTCAGCCTCCTGAGTAGCTGGGACTACAGGCGCGTGCCACCCCGGGCTAATTTTTTGTATTTTTAGTAGAGACGGGGTTTCACTGTGTTAGCCAGGATGGTCTTGATCTCCTGACCTTGTGATCCACCTGCCTCGGACTTCCAAAGTGCTGGGATTACAGGTGTGAGCCACCGCGCCCAGCCTCTCTGAGCTTTTTATCCTTTTGTTTTTTTTTTTTGAGACAGAGTCTTGCTCTGTTGCCCAGGCTGGAGTGCAGTGGTGTGATTTCAGCTCACTGCAGCCTCCACTTCCTGGGCTCAGGTGTCCTCCCAACTCAGCCCCCAGAGGGCCTGAGGCACACACCAGCTGATGTTTTAAATTCTTAGTAGAGATAAGGTCTTACTGTGTTGTCCATCCCGGTCTCAACCTCCTGAGTTCAAGATCCTCCTGCCTCAGCCTCTCAAAGTTTTTTGTTTTTGTGATGGGGTCACACTATATTGTCCAGGCTGTATTTGAACTTCTGGACTCAAGTGATCCTCCCGCCTCAGCCTCCCAAGTAGCTGGGATTTTATCTTTGTAATGGGAATAAATACTGCTATATTTCAAGGTTGCTGGGAAGATAAAATAAAAAAATGTACATAAACCTCTGCAACCTCCGCTTCCCAGGCTCAAGCGATTCTTCCTGCCTCAGCTTTCCAAGTAGCTGGGATTACAGGCACCCACCACCACGCCCAGCTAACTTTTTGTATTTTTAGTAGAGATGGGGTTTCACTATGTTGGCCAGGCTGGTCTTGAACTCCTGACCTCCTGATCCACTCGTCTCGGCCTCCCAAAGTGTTGAGATTACAGGCGTGAGCCACTGCACCTGGCTGTTTTAGCTTTAAGGAATACAGAGCTTAGTCATGATAGGAATGAATGTGCTTGTCCTTGTACTAAACTGCTCAGAGCCTTAGCAGATGCTGGGGCAGCTCTGTAGGAAAGGAAATGGTAAGGTAAGTGGGTCAGGGATCGAGGCAGTCTGGGAGGGGTGTGGGGAGTGAGGAGTGACATCAGTTGCCAACATGCCTTCCTCTGTGCCCCAGGTCCACGTGAACTTGCTGCTCCTGGAGGCGCGCATGCAAGCCGCTCTGCTGTATGCCCTCCGTGCCATCACCCGCTACATGACCTGACTCCTGAGCAGGACCTGGGCCCGGTTCAGCTCCCCACAAGGACTTCTCTGTCTGGAGACAGCCCCAGACCCTTTTGTGTCCCATGCCCACCCTCCCCACGCTGGAGTGGGCTTGTGTGTGATGTGCAGTCCCGAAGCCACACCCTCCCTTTTCCTCACTAGAATGGACAGTTCATTGCACTGACTCTGGGATCGCAGCCCTGCTCCTGGGAGCTGGAAGAGCACTAGGAGATCCTAAGGGACCACACCCTTCCTCCTTTCCCTGCCCCCAGAGGCAGAGGGCACAGGAAAGAAGACGGGCCAAGCTCGGACTTAATGTGCCACAAGTGTTGTGGCCTTCCTGAACTGGGAAGTCCCTGGCTGGCCCCCGAGGGAGAGGGGCAAATGCCTCTGGGACTGACACTCCAGGCAGCTTTGCCTTCTCTCCCCTGTCATTCCCAGATTTCATTACCTCCTACTTGCCATTCACCCATCAATGTGAAAGTCAGGGTCACAGCTGGTCTGTGTGTCCAGTTCCCTAAAAGCCTGTTCTGTTGGGCAGCCTGAGGCTGTTGCCCGAATCCTAGTTCAGTTTTTTGACTTTCTTTGCCCTTTTTTCCTTTTCTCCATGCTTAATGGTGTGAGGCCTCAGGAGAGAGGCCAAGTATATAAAAAAGAAAAAGCAGATTATCTCTAGAGAGTTTGAGCCTTTGCTGGTCACATTGCCTTCTGAAGAGGAGGGAGTATTAGATTATAAATCCTCTTTATTTTGTTCCTTCGTGCTTGAGGTTCCAACCTGGAGCCGCAGTGTGTAAGAGGAGGAGGAGAGGGAGAATTCTGTTCTCCCAGAGCTGCACCTGCCTCGCAGAGGCCAGCACCCCACTCTCCTGCCTCCAGTGGCCCTGCCGCAGATGTCTGCCAAAAAGTTGAGCCTTTCTAGATGGCTTAGGTGGCACCATGGCTCAGCAGGAGGGGCGGGAGGCACCGGGGTTCTTGTTTGGACCCTGTCCCTGGGCCATGGCCAGGTGACCATGGCTGCATTGCCAAACCTCTGACTGCCACGGCTGCAGACTGAGGGTGGGTCTGAGTCCCCACAATGTCTGAAGCTGCCCCTGGGATTCTCAGGCCAACCTGCCAACAGCAAGTGGATTTTCTTGCAAGATCAGGGACCCCACTTCTGCAGCCAGTGTCTCCTGGGTGCCTTCTGAGGACTTCCACCCCCCATCCCAGTATCTCATCTGTCCCTTCTCCTGGGGCTTAAGTGGATTGCTTCCAGGCAGAAGCAGCCAAGGACCAATTCCAGGCACTTTCTGTAGCAAATGACTGTGAATTACGACTTCTCTTGCCCTTCTTCTAGCAGTCTGTGCCTCCTCTCTGACCAGTTTGGAGGGCACTGAAGAAAGGCAAGGGCCGTGCTGCTGCTGGGCGGGGCAGGAGAGGACCCTGGCCAGTGTGCCACATTAAATACCCGTGCAGGCGCGGAGAAGCAACCGGCACCCCTTCGGGCCTGAAAGCCCTCCCTGCAAGAAGGTGTGCAGGAGAGAAGAGGCCCTGGCGTGGGGATCTGGGTTCCAGAGGGGATGTGATGACTGTAAATGTCCACTGGGTGGGTAGGGAGTGGTATCCAGTGTTCAAGTGCAGAAATCTTTGGCTTTACTACCAGTTCCATATGATGAGAAATAAACGTTCGCTGAGGTTTTGTTTCATACTCCCTTTTAATGGGCTGTTTTTTCAATTTCCTGAAGGTCATGGTTCACCTTGTAGCATAGGCAGAGAGCTGCGATTGCATCATGGGCCTGACCTGATAGCCCCTGCCCTGCCGAGAACTTGTGCCCAGTGATTGCAGGTTGGGACTGTTGGCACTGAAAGTCTACTTGTCCCTTGGACATCCAGTCCTGTCACCCTTCTGTGGCTGCCCTCGCACTGTGAAGTAATAATGACCATGGTATTTTTCTAAGCCTGGCCGTGGGCTGGGTACTTGGAGACCATTCCTCTGAATTTGCAGCAATCCTGTAGGAGAATTGACAGGTGAACTGATATTGTTGAGGCCACATAGCTAATCAGTGGGGGAGCCAGGATTCCCCCCTGCTCTGCTTGACCCTGAGGCCTTGACATTTTATCTTGCTGTTTTGCCCACTACTGGACTTCCCCTGTGACAAAGAGGCTGTTTGAATCTGGAAGGACCCCCTTGTGTCCCCAACCCCACCACATTATGATTACCTTCTTCTCATCCTTCCTCCTCCAGCACCAAGGAGACAACGCCAGGAACAAAGAGTTAGGTGCAACCCCCAAGCTGTGCCAGTGCCGTTTATGGCTGTGTGACCTTGGTCAAGCTTCTTAACTTCTCTGGGTACCAGGAACTAGTTAGCTTACCAGGAAAACCACATCATATAAGAGCTAAGACCACTCCCGCGGGCTTCCTACTTCCTCTAAATACTGCTGTCAGAACATTAGGTCTCTTCCAGGCAGCCTCCCCTAGTGGACTTTGTGTTCCCCTTCCCCTTGAGGTGGCTGTTCATTTTCGCAGGATTCCTATACACTTCCCCTTCCTCTAGAGTCATTTGAGAGGGTGTGAGAGAAAGTGAATCACACTTGGAGTACAAAACCTGGATTCTGGTTCTGATTGAGCTACTCGCTATATCGCTGGGGAGATTGATTAATTTCCCTGTGCCTCAAGTTTCCTCAGCCATAGAAATTGGGATAAAAGTTTTCCATTTCTTTTTCAGTTGGCATGCATTGAGTGTTTGTTTGAGATGGAGTCTCGCTCTGTCACCCAGGCTGGAGTGCAGTGTCACAATCTTGGCTCACTGCAACCTCTGCCTCCCGGGTTCTAGCAATTCCCCTACCTCAGCCTTCCTAGTAGCTGGGATTACAGGCACATACCACCATGCCCGGCTAATTTTGGTATTTTTATTAGAGACAGGGTTTCACCATGTTGGCCAAGCTGGTCTGGAACTCCTGAGCTCAAGTGATCCACCTGCCTCAGCCTCCCAAAGTGCTGGGATTACAGGCGTGAGCCACTGCGCCCAGCCTATGTGGCATGCATTGAGTGTGACTGTTGCCAAATGTTTTCAAATTTAATCTCCCAATCTTCACAACAACGCTGTGAGGAAAGGGTCTGTTCCCATTCTATAGATGTGGAAATGGAACCTCAAATGAGAATCTGGGAAACACCAATTTAACAAACCCAAATTCAAATTCCAGCTTTGACATTTAATGTCTGTCTGATCATGAGCAAGTTGCTTCAATACTCCCTCCTCAGATTTCCTTATCTATGGGATGGAATTAATACCTAAGGTTACAGGAGGGTTGTGAGGATTAAATAATGCATAAAACCCACCTAGCACAGTTCAGGTACCTGGCAGCTAGCGTTCGTGAGCTGTTCAGGATTCAGAAATTTGCCCAAGGTCATGCAGCTGAGGTAGAATTTGAATCCTTCTCATTCTGATTCCAGAGTTCTTGGTATTGCTTTTTTTTTTTTTTTTTTGAGATGGAGCTGGAGTGCATTGGTGTGATCTCGGTTCACAGCAACCTCCCCAGGTTTAAGTGATTCTCCTGCCTCAGCCTCCCCATGTTACCAAGGGTGGTCTTGAACTCCTTTGCCATGTTACCGAGGGTGGTCTTGAACTCCTGGGCTCAAGCGATCTGCCTGCCTCAGCCTCCCAAAGTGCTGGGATTTACAGGTATAAGCCACCATGCCCAACCCTGTATGGCATTATTTTTGTCTCCAAAGTGCCTAAATCCTCAATATGCATTAAAAAAAAATAATGGCTGGGCACAGTGGCTCACGCCTGTCATCCCAGCACTTTGGGAGGTTGAGGCGGGTGGATCACGAGGTCAGGAGATCGAGACCATCCTGGCTAACACGGTGAAACCCCGTCTCTACTGAAAATACAAAAAAAAAAAAAATTAGCCGGGCGTGGTGGCGGGCGCCTGTAGTCCCAGCTACCCAGCATTATTTGAATCCTCAAAACCCTCCTGTAACCTTAGGTATTAATTCCATCCCATAGATAAGGAAATTGAGGAGGGAGTATTGAAGCAACTTGCTCATGATCAGACAGACATTAAATGTCAAAGCTGGAATTTGAATTTGGGTCTGTTAAATTAGTGTTCCCCAGATTCTCATTTGAGGTTCCATTTCCACATCTATAGAATGGGAACAGACCCTTTCCTCACAGCGTTGTTGTGAAGATTGGGAGATTAAATTTGAAAACATTTGGCAACAGTCACACTCAATGCATGCCACGTAGGCTGGACTACGGTCCCAGCCTATAGGCAGGAGAATGGCGTGAACACAGGAGGCGGAGCTTGCAGTGAGCCAAGATTGCGTCACTGCACTCCAGCCTGGGCGACAAAGCGAGACTCCTCTCAAAACAAACAAACAAACAAACAAAACATGTTTATTAGGCTGGACCTGATGGCTAACACCCATAATCCCAGCACTTTGGGAGGCCGAGGCAGATGGATCATTTGAGGTCAGGAATTCAAAACCAGCCTGACCAACATGGTGAAACCCTGTCTCTACTCAAAATACAAAAATTAGCCGGGTGTGGTGGTGGGCGCCCGTAATCCCAGCTACTCAGGAGGCTGAGGCGGGAGAATTGCTTGAGCCCGGGAGGCATAGGTTGCAGTGAGCACAGATCGTGCCATTGCACTCCAGCCTGGGTGCCAGAATGAAACTCTGTCTAATAAATAAATAAATATTTTAAAAATCATGTTAAATTTGCACATGGAATTGAAAACTCAGCTTCAGACTGGATCTAGTGAATCTATTTTAGACTTCTGCAGCCTGCAACTCAAGACCTGTGCACATCTACCCAGGCTGGAATTTGCAGAAGGTTGTTGGTAGCTCAATTCTTTTTGGTTTTTTTTGTTTGCTTGTTTGTTTTTGTTTTTGTTTTGAGACAGAGTCACGCTCTGTCGCGCAAGCTAGAGTGCAATGGCGCGATCTTGGCTCACTGCAACCTCCGCCTCTCAGGTTCAAGTGATTCTCCTGCCTCGGCCTCCTGAGTAGCTGGGATTACAGGCGCCCAACACTGCGCCCAGCTAATTCTTTTGTCTTTTGGAACCATGCTTGGTTTGAGAACCGGTGAGAGTGAGTAGAAAAAGGAGCCGGGGCCAGGCGTGGTGGCTCACACCTGTAATCCCAACACTTTGGGAAGCCAAGGCAGGCGGATCACCTGAGGTCAGGAATTTGAGACCAGCCTGACCAACATGGTGAAACCCTGTCTCTACCAAAAATACAAAAATTAGCCAGATGTGGTGGTGCATGCCTGTAATCCCAGCTACTCAGGAGGCTGAGAGGGGAGAATCGCTTGAACCTGCGAGGCAGAGGTTGCAGTGAGCCAAGATCGCGCCGTTACACTCCAGCCTGGGCAACAAGAGTGAAACTCCTTCCCTCCCCTACCAAAAAAAAAATAAAAAGCCAAGTGAGTCTACTCCAGCAGGTTGCAAACATTCACCAGAGCCCTAGAACAGGTGGATTAGAGAAGTAGTTCACAGACTGTTTTGTGCCTTAGAATCTCCTTAGAGAACCAGTGGTTGGAGGCAGAGCTCAGCAATCTGCATCTTTAACAGCTTCCTTGGTATGAGTTCTTTGAATAGATGTTGTGGTTCTGATGTGTCACATGTCCTGGAGACTTAGCAGTGAAGGAGATAGACATGGTTCCTGCTTTCTTGGGATTTACTGTCAAGTGGAAGAGACAGACCTTAGACCGTTACGCAACTAACTATTTTTTATTTTATTTTTTTAATTTTTTTGAGATGGAGTCTCAGTCTGTCACCCAGGCTGGAGTGCAGTGGTGTGATCTTGGCTCACTGCAGCCTCTGCCTCCCGGGTTCAAGTGATTCTCTTGCTTCAGCCTCCTGAGTAGCTGGGATTACAGACATGCGCTACCATGCCTGGCTAATTTTTGTATTTTTAGTAGAGACGGGGTTTTACTATGTTGGCCAGGCTAGTCTCGAACTCCCGACCTCAGGTGTCCACCTGCTTCAGCCTCCCAAAGTGCTGGGATTACAGGCGTGAACCACCATACCTGGACAAATTATTTAAATTACAATTTCGATTGGCACCTCAAAGGGAAAATATGAGGTGCTGTGAGGGCTTCTCATCACCTAGCAGGAGAGCCTTTTCTTCCAAGGAAATATGTTGGACTTTTGCAGAAGCTCCAACACATCCAAGAAGAGCAATTTCCCATGCACTGAAGCACCTTTTTGAAACCTCAGGGCTCCACGGAACAGAGTTCGAAAACTGCTCATTCATATTCCTCTGTAGTGGATCCTGTCATGTGCTACCCAGACTACGGCACTCATTTTCCCACATCTCCCACTCCATCAAGTTGCTGAAGAATTTCAGCTGAGTCTCTCTCTGGGAACTATCCTGAGTTGAAGGGAGCCACTTAGCTCATGGTTACACCTCCTTCCAGCAGTCTGCCTCCAATGACTGGTTGATGGGAGAGAAGAGTACAGAGGCCCGGCCCCTCAGCCTCCATTTGAAACAACTCTGAAGGATTATCCCAGCTTTATTGTCCCCCTTAGGATCAGATGAGTCCTCCGTTGCAGCGGCATTGCAGCCCAACTTCTGCCCAGTTATGCTTCTCACTGTCCTGTAATATGATTCCCCAGTAAACCCTCTGTAGGCAAATCTCCATCTCAGTCTCCTTAAAAGAGTACTTAAAACACTCTCTTATTACAGATGGTTAAAATAAGGACCAGAGTGGGGAAATGACCTACCTGAGGTCTCACAAGCCTGAACCTTCAGATCCTCTTCATAGTCTGTCACCACCCTGTGCCACAGTCCTACAACTTCCTGCCTTGACTTTCCCTGCCTGAGGCTAGAAGCAACAGTTGTAATGGCCAGAATAGGTTCTCACTCCAATGGCTGGAGACCTTGGACAAGTCAATTCCCCTCTCTGGGGAGGTTAAGTATTGCCCAAGTGCAACATCTTCTCTCAAGTCTACCTCTGTGCAATGCGCCTGGTCCTGAGAAAAACCATGTCTCAGCTGGTGATGGCAGCAGAAATTCCTTCCTCCCATGTCTGAATCACCTCTGACCTCACAGTTGGATTATATCTGAAGAGGTGGTGGGGAGCCTTGAGCTCTGTCCCATTTCTGAGTTTCCAAACTCACATTTCAAGAAGGAACCTCTTTTCTTTTTCTTTCTTTCTTTTTTTTTTTTTTGTGAGACAGACTCTTGCTCTGTCACCCAGACTGGAGTGCAGTGGTGTGATCTCGGCTCACTGCAACCTCCGCCTCCCAGGTTCAAGCGATTCTCCTGCCTCAGCCTCCCGAGTAGCTAGGATTACAGGCGTGTGCCATCACGCCCGGCTAATTTTTGTATTTTTAGTAGAGACAGGGTTTCACCATGTTGGCCAGGCTGGTCTCGAACGCCTGACCTCGTGGTCCACCCATCTCAGCCTCCCAAAGTGCTGGAATTATAGGCATGAGCCACTGCTCCCAGCAGGAAGCTCTTTTCTTTGTTCATGCCAACATTATCAAGTGCTTTATTGTTTCCCAGCCCCTGCTCATGCTGGCAGTACAGCAGTGAATAAGACACACAGTTGTGGTCCTCATGGGCCTTTAAACCCCAGTGGGAAAAATGAACATCACACAAATTCTTTTTTTTCTTTTTTTGAGATGAAGTCTCACTCTGTCGCCTAGGCTTGAGGGCAGTGGCACAATCTCTTCTCACTGCAACCTCTGCCTCCTGGGTTCAAGCGATCCTCCCACCTCAGCCTCCCGAATACCTGGGATTACAGGCGTGTGCCACCACGCCCGGCTCTTTTTGTACTTTTAGTAGAGGCAGGGTTTCACCATATTGGCCAGGTTGATCCTGACCTCAAGCGATCTGCCTGCCTTGGCCTCCCAGAGTGCTGGGATTACAGGCATGAGCCACCATGTCCAGCTCATCACACAAATTCTTGTGATAAGCCCTGGGGAAAGAAAGAGCACAGGGAGCTATGAGAAAGTACAGCCTACCCTGGACTTGAAAGATAAGAAAGGATCAGCCAAGGATGGGAGGGGAGAAAAGAGCATGGAGCAAAGATGACTTCTGGCAGAGCAAACAGCATGGGGAAAGGATTTGAAGCAGGAAAGAGAAGGCAGCCTTGTAGGGACAGAAGGAGCTGGGAGAACATAAGAAAGGCTGAGGCTGGAGAAGAAAGCCCCAGGGCAGATCTAGCAGGACCTCACAGGGCACGGCAAGAATTTTGGACTTTATCCTATGGGCAATGGGAAGTCTTCAAAGGAAATTTTGCTGTTTATTACAAAATAGATTATATTTATTAGAAGAAGGAGTGGAGAAAATAGTAAGATTTATTTAGGAACTTCTTTGTGCCAAGTATCCCATGAAGTACATCACAGGCATGTTTTTCGTTTTTGTTTTAGTGTTTTTTTGAGACAGAGTCTCTCTCAGTGGCACCATCACAGCTCACTGTAGCCTCAACCTCCTGAGCTCAAGCCATCCTCCTGCCTTAGCCTCCGAGTAGCTGGGATTACAGGTGCAAATCACCATGCCTGGCTAATTTTTTATTTTATTTTTTGCAGAGACGTCGGTCTTGCTATTTTGCCCAGGCTGATCTTGAACTCCTGTGTTCAAGCGATCCTCCTGCTTTCTCCTCCCAAAGTGCTGGATTATAGGCGTGAGGCACCACACCCAGCCTGGCAGGATCTTATTTAATTTTCACTGCAGCACTAGATAGTAGAGCCCACTATTAGCTCCTTTTTTTTTTTTTTTTTTCCAGATAGAGTCTTGCTTTGTTGCCCAGGCTGGAGTGCAGTGGAGCAATCTCGGCAACCTCCACCTCCCAGGTTCAAGCAATTCTCCTGCCTCAGCTTCCCGGGTAACCAGGATTACAGACGCCCACCAACATGCCCAGCTATTTTTTGTATCTCAGTAGAGATGGGGCTTCACCATGTTGGCCAGGCAGGTCTTGAAACTTCTGACCTCAGGTGATCTGCCCAACTCGGCCTCCCAAAGTGCTGGGATTACAGGCATGAGCCATGACACCCAGCCTTTTTTTTTTTTTTTTTTGAGACGGAGTTTCGCTCTTGTTGCCCACACTGGAGTGTAATGGCACAATCTCGGCTCACCGCCACCTCTGCCTCCTGGGTTCAAGCGATTCTTCTGCCTCATCCTCACAAGTAGCTGGGATTACAGGCATGCGCCACCACACCTAGCTAATTTTGTATTTTTAGTAGAGATGGGTTTCTCCATGTTGGTCAGGCTAGTCTTGAACTCCCGACCTCAGGTAATCCGCCTGCCTCAGCCTCCCAAACTGCTGGGATTACAGGCCTGGCCTTTTTTTTTTTTTTTTTTTTTGAGATGGAGTTTCGCTCGCTCTGTGGAGTGCAGTGGTGCAATCTCGGCTCACTGCAACCTCTGCCTCCTGCGTTCAAGTGATTCTCCTGTCTCAGCCTCTCGAGTAGCTGGGGCTACAGGCGCCTGCCACCAGGCCCGGCTAATTTTTGTATTTTTGGTAGAGATGGAATTTCACTATGTTGGCCAGGCTGGTCTTGAACTCCTGACCTTGTGAGATCTACCCACCCCGGCCTCCCAAAGTGCTGGGATTACAGGCATGAGCCATCGCACTTGGCCTTTTTTTTTTTTTGAGATGGAGTCTTGCCCTTTCACCCAGGCTGGAGTGCAGTGGTGCAATCTTGGCTCACTGCAACCTCTGCCTTCCAGGCTCAAGCCATTCTCCTTCCTCAGCCTCCCGAGTAGCTGGGATTACAGGCACGCGCCACCACCCCCAGCTAATTTTTGTATTTTTAGTGGAAACCAGGTTTCACCATGTTGCCCAGGCTGGTCTCGAACTCCTGAGCTCAAGCGATCCACCCACCTCAGCCTCCCAAAGTGCTGGGATTACAGGTGTGAGCCACCGTGCTCAGCCTATTATTTCCATTTTAAAGCGGATCCCAAACACCACCCAGAGGATCCATCTTCCTTCTTTAACCCTTACAAAGTGCTTCTGTTTTCTGAGGCTTTTTTTTTTCTAAAATTATAATCATTTGTGTGGCTTCGTCATCTCCCCATTCAATTGGGGGTCCCACGAAGGCAGGGATTTTTGTCTGGTATGTTCTCTACTGCATTTATCTCCAGAGCCTAGCATAGGGCCCGACATGTAGCAGGGGTTGAAGAAATAGGTGTGGAATACATGCTTGTATTCACCAAGATACCTGGGCTAGTTCTGGGCCCGGGTGGCAGTGCTTAAGAAATAATAGCCTCCTGACACTGTGGACCTGGCCTCTGCTCTGGCTGTGTCTCCCTGCCTGGTTGTCTGTTAAATGGCCAGCTCTCAGATACTCAGCACCAGTCTAGTGTCGGGGAAAGAGCTTGGACTTTGGAACCAGACAAATGAGGCTCAAATCTGAGTGCAAATCCATCTGGAATGAGGCAGAATTTAAATAAACAAAACCAAGTACCCGTATGGCTCTTGGTAACTTCCTTTAATTTCTTCATCTATAAAATGGGAACATTACCATCTACATAAAAAAAATTATTGCTGGGCGTGGTGGCTCATGCCTGTAATCCCAGCACTTTGGCAGGCTAAGGCAGGTGGATCACTTGAGGTCAGGAGTTTGAGATCAGCCTGGCTGGCCAACATGGTGAAACCCCGTCTCTATTAAAAATACAAAAATTAGCTGGACTTGGTGGCAGGTGCCTGTAGTCCCAGCTACTTGGGAGTCTGAGGTGGGAGAATAGCTTGAACTTGGGAGGTGGAGGTTGCAGTGAGCTGAGATGGCACCATTGCACTCTGCCCTGGGAAACAGAGTGAGACTCTGCCTTAAAAAAAAAAAATTGTCAGGATCAAATGAGAAAATGTTGGATTCCATAGGCCGGGCTTTAAAAAGAGAAAGAGAAAATGATTATAAAGTGCCTGTTTAGTTAAGTTCTTCTTTTCAGCAGAAGACAGAGTCAGTGCCATTTTCTTAGATTCAAAGCCACAGTTTCCTCATCTATGAAATGGGAGTTGTGAGATAAAAGGTAATATAGAATTCCCACAACCTGGAATGCTCTTCTCCAGACAAGCTCTTTCTAAACCTGCAGTTTTCACCTTTAACATCGTCTCATCAGAGAGTTCGGACGTGACCCCTGTTTCTCAACCTCACCCTGCCCCTTCCCATTTCTTCTCTCTTCAACATGTTTCATAATCTTTATTGTTTCCTGCGTGTCTCCATGTTCACCGTTGTATCCCAATGTCTACCATATGCTAGCATAAGTGCTCAATAAATGTTTGTTGTTTTCATTACATTTTTTTTCTTTCCAACTTTTATTCTAGGTTCAAGGAGTCATTAAATATTTTGGCGGCAGAGTGGAGTGGCTCACACTCGCAATCCCAGCACTTTGGTAGGCTGAGGTGGGAGGATCGCTTGAGCCCAGGGGTTCAAGACCAGCCCCTGGTCTCGAATGAGACCCAGACTCTACAAAAAATAGAAAAATTAGCTGGAGGTGGAGGCACGCACCTGTAGTCCCAGCTACTTGGGGGGTTGAGGTGGGAGGATCGCTTGAGCCTGGGAGGTCGAGGCTGCGGTGAGCTGTGATTGTACCACTGCACTCCAGCCTGAGTGATGGAGTGAGACCATGTCTCAATATCTAAATATACACATACATATATAAATATATATATATATATATATTTTTTTTTTTTTGAGATGGAGTCTTGCTCTGTCGCCCAGGCTGGAGTACAGTAGCACTATCTCGGCTCTGCCTCCCGGGTTCATGCCATTCTTCTGCCTCAGCCTCCGTAGTAGCTGGGACTACAGGCGCCCGCCACCACGCCTGGCTAATTTTTTGTATTTTTAGTAGAGACGGGGTTTTACCTTGTTAGCCAGGATGGTCTCGATCTCCTGACCTCGTGATCCACCTGTCTCGGCCTCCCAAAGTGCTGGGATTACAGGCGTGAGCCACTGCGCCCGGCCTATATATATATATTTTTTAATCACTTATTTATGAGCCAAGACTGTTCTAGGCAATCCTAACCACAATCCTGAGACATAGGCAAAGTGAGGATTTTACCAATTTTTAGCTGTGAAAGCTGAGGTCTAGCAATATTAACATTGCCCAGACATGTCCCAGGCAAATTACCAGGAGTTCTAGACTCTCCAAAAAGTGCTCTTTCCACCCAACCTTCCACTGCCTTCTAAGGGAAGGAGCACTGCAGGCCCAGGTACTAGTCCAGGCACTGTCTTAATTTGTGGCTTTAAGATGTAAGCAAGTCACTTCTTTCCCTAAGGAAATGTTAGTTTCCCCATCTCTAAAATGGGGAGAATCTTTGACCTGATCAGTAGTTAAGAATCAGCTGAGTTGACTGACATGTTGTTGTGGTAAATTAAAAAATAAATAAATAAATTTTTTTTTAAAGAATCAGCTGAAATAATAGGCTGAAAGCTTTAATAAACTGAAAAGCACTCACTTATGGAGGAGGTTTGTTTTTGAGACAGGGTCTCATTCTGTCCCTAAGGCTGGAGTACAGTGGCATGATCTCCTCTCACTGCAGCCTCTGCCTCCTGGGTTCAAGCAATTCTCGAGCTTCAGCTTCCCAAGTAGCTGGGATTACAGGTGCGCACGACTATACTCCGCTAATTTTATATTTTTAGTAGAGATGGGGTTTCACCGTGTTGGCCAGACTGGTCTTGAACTCCTGATCTCAAGTGATCCACCCGCCTTGGCCTCCCAAAGTGCTGGGATTATAGGCGTGAGCCACTGCACCCTGCCTATGAAGGAATTTTTAAATAATAATATGCAGAGTGAACATTCTTCCCAGAAGACACTGTGGGCTGAGGAAGCCAGGGAAGTTTCCTAGAAGTGGTGGCATTTCAGCTGGGCCTCCAGTGCTCCTGGGTAAGAATTTTGGGAAACAAAGCTCAGAGCCAAAGTCACTGACCAACCAAAGAAGAACCCTCTAAGCCTCTTTTCCTGTTTCACATTGATATCTTCCTCCAATCTGCATTTCCCTGCTACAATACAATTTATTTTTTCCTTTCAAACCAAATTTATAGAGTAGAATCTGCATATAATAAAATGCATACTTTTTTTTTTTTTTTTTGAGACAGTCTCACTCTGTCACCCAGGCTGGAGGGCAGTGGCATGATCTTGGCTCACTGCAACCTCTGCCTCCCGAGTTCAAGCGATTTTCCTGTCTCAGCCTCCGGAGTAGCTGGGATTACAGGCGACCGCGACCACGTCCGGCTAATTTTTTGTATTGTTAGTAGAGACGGGGTTATACCATGTTGCCCAGGCTGGTTTCAAACTCCTGAGCTCAGGCAATCCACCCATCTCAGCTTCCCGAAGTGCTGGAATAAAAGGCGTGAGCCACCGCCAAAACGCGCTCATTTTAAATGCAGACATTTCCATGAGTTTTGACAAAAACACATGCCTATGCAACTACCATCCAAATCTAATTTCCTTGTGCTCCTTTGCAATGAATATCCCATCCTGCTTTCTGGCCCCAGGCACCCACTATCAGCTTTCTGTTATTACAAATTAGTTTTTTTTTCTGTTGTTGTTATTCTTAATGCATTTAATTCTTTAGCAGATGACAAAGTTTTGCATTCAAAAATTAGCTTTTAAGTTTAGAACACAAACATAATGCAACAAAATGTATTAATTCACTAGTCTTAAGACAATATTGTCATTCTAGAGTGTTTGCTAATGAATGCAGAAGTCATTAGATAAATTGACAATAACCTATTGAAGAAAAGAAGTATAATAATCATAATTTACACATTTACTGAAGAGAGTTTGACCATTAATAAAAATTACACCTACACATCGGGTGTGGTGGTTTACATCTGCAATCCCAGCTACTCAGGAAGCTGAGGTGGGAAAACTGAAGCTGAGCCCAGGAGTTCCAGAAAAGCCTGGGCAATGTTGCAGGATTCCATTTCAAAAAAATTATACCACACTTTGGGAGGCCGAGGTGGGTGGATCACAGTCAGAGTTTGAGACTAGCCTGACCAACATGGAGAAACCCTGTCTCTACTAAAAACATAAAATTAGCCGTGTGTGGTGGCACATGCCTGTGATCCCAGCTACTCGGGAGGCTGAGCCAGGAGAAATCGCTTGAACCCAGGAGGCAGAGGTTGTGGTGAGCCGAGATCGTGTCATTGTACTCCAGCCTGGGCAACAACAGCAAAACTCCATCTCAAAAGAAAAAAAAAAAATCATACCACACTTTGGGAGGCCAAGGTGGGTGGATCACCTGAGGTCGGGAGTTGGAGACCACCCTGACCAACATGGAGAAACCCCATCACTACTAAAAATACAAAATTAGCTGGGCATGGTGGCACATGCCTGTAATCCCAGCTACTCAGGAGGCTGAGGCAGGAGAATCACTTAAACCCAGGAGGCAGAGGCTGCGGTGAGCTGAGATCATGCCATTGCACTACAGCTTGGGCAACAAGAGCAAAATTCTGTCTCAAAAAAAAAAATTATACCTACAAAACTTACAATAAGTACATAGATAACCGGATCACTTCTTGAGAAATGATGACGTATAAATGGCAATATTTTCTATTAACAAATATTTGTTATTATTCTTATTTTTGAGACAGGGTCTCACTCCACCACCCAAGTTGGAGTGCAGTGGCACGATCATGACTCACTGCAGCCTCAACCTCCCAAGCTCAAGTGATCCGCCCACCTTGGCCTCCCAAAGTGCTGGGATTACAGGCCTGAGCCACCGCACCTGGCCTCATTGTGCAATCTTTTGTGTTTGTCTTCTTCGTTACCATAAAGCTTTTGAAGCTAATTCATGTTGTTGTGTGTATCCATAGTTCATTCCTTTTTGTTGCTGAGCACAATACTATTGTATGGATATATTACAATTCATTTATTCATTCTTGAGTTGACAGACATTTGAGTTGTTTCCAATTTTGGCTATTATGAGTAAACCTGCTATTTATGTGGACATACCCAGCTATTTTTATTTTTTATTTTTTGTAGAGATGAGGGTCTCCCTATGTTGCCCAGACTGGTCTAGAACTCTTGGGCTCCAGTGATCCTCCTGCCTTGGCCTCCCAAAATGCTGGGGCTACAGAGATGAGCCGCTGCGCCCAGGTCCAGTTCCAGTTGCTCTGCATCTTTGCCAACACTTGGTGTTGTCAGTCTTTTGACAGTCTTGCTGACATTGGTCTAGTGATTAAAACCCTATGCACTGGAGCCAGAGTTCAAATTCCAGCTCTACCATTTGTTGTATGACTTTAGGTGAGTCACTTCACCTCTGTTAGTCTCAGTTTACTCTTCTGGGAAAAGGGATAATAGTTCATAAGATCCTTATGTCTATTCAGTTAAATCAGTGGTTCCTACTTAGGGATGATTTTGTCCTCACAGGATATTTGGCAAAGGTTGGAGACATTTTTGGCTGTTACAGGATGCCTCTGGCATCTCAGTGGCTAGAGGCCAGGGATGCTGCTAAACATCCTCCAATGCATAGGGCGGTCCCTTTGAACACAGAGTTATCCAGTCCAAAAAGTCAGTGGCCCTGAGCTTGAGGAATTCTGAATTATATAGTGCATGTAATGTGTTCAATACAACACCTGGCACATATCAACTGCTTAGTAAATGGAAAACAAACAGACTTTGGGGAAAAACATGTTTTCAGGAGGAGCAATCTGAGTTTGATGGATCCAAATCATCATGGTCCTTTTCCCAAATATCTACCACAAGGCTGTTATGACGTGAGGAGGCTCACAACAAAGAAAAACTGGTTTTATCACATAAATACCTCGGAAACCAAAAAGTGAGCAATATGTTCAAGACAGCAGACCTGTAGCCTTGGACCTTGGACTCCTCTGTGTGGGGGAGGATGGGAAGGCTCGCACGTTCCATGCCTCCTCCCCCGCCAGGCAGCATCTCCCCTGGCTGGAGTTCCAGCTGTTGTCTGGGTCAGCGCAAACAGAGACCTTTGGGCTGCCCAAGATCCAGGATTTACAGCCCACAGACTCCTCCCAGTTTACCGGAGTGTTTGGAAGACATTCCAGGTCAGCAGGAATTAAGTAGGGCCCCCGAGGGGAGTGTGTGTCACGTGGTCTGACGACACAGCCAGGATGAACTGGAGAAGGGCAAAGCATAGTCCAGAGGAAAGTGCAGTCAAAGCAGAATTGATTCAACAGAGTCAAGCATTTAGCAACATTCGTTGTGCGCCTACTGTGCCAGCCTCTTCCTCTCCTACGTGGGAGGCCCTTTGGAATAGAGGTTAGGAGGACAGTCTCTATGTAGAGAAGGACATTTGAATCCCAGCCCTGCCAGCACTAGGTGTCCTTTGCAAGAAACATTATCTCTCTGAAACACATGGTATACATGCAATAAATTATGTGTGTATGTATGTCTCAGTCCTCACAAAAAGATATTTATGGTAAGAGCTATTACCATTCCTATTTTACAAAAGAATAAACCAAGGCTCAAAGAGGTGAAGGACTTTGTCCAATGTCATAGGACTAATTAAGTAGCAGAGGATCACTGTGACAGGCTTTTAGGGAGATGGAAAGATGAGTAAGATGGAGTCCCTGACTTCAACAAGCTTGGGGTCTCATAGAGGAGATAAAGGCAGGTAAAAGTCTAATTTCCAGCAAAGAGACAATGAGAGGTGCTAATAAAGAGCATTCAGCGGCCAGGCGCAGTGGCTAACGCCTGTAATCCCAGCACTTTGGGAGGCCGCGGTGGGCAGATCACAAAGTCACAAGTTCAAGACCAGTCTGGCCAACAGAGTGAAACCCTGTCACTACTAAAAATACAAAAAATTAGCCGGGTGTGGTGGTGGGCGCCTTTAATCCCAGCTACTCGGGAGGCTGAGGCAGGAGAATCCCGTGAACCTGGGAGGTGGAGTTTGCAATGAGCCGAGATTGCGCCATTGCTCTTCAGCCAGGGTGACAGTGTGAGACTGTCTCAAAAAAAAAACAACAACAAAGAGAGGCGGGGCACGGTGGCTCACGCCTGTAATCCCAGCACTTTGGGAGGCGGAGGCAGGCAGATCATCTGAGGTTGGGAGCTCCAGACCAGCCTGGCCAACATGGTGAAACCTCTTCTCTACTAAAAATTAGCCGGACGGTGGTGCATGCTTGTAGTCCCAGCTACTCGGGAGGCTGAGGAGGGAGGATCGTTTGAACCCGGGAAGTTGAATCGCAGAGGTTGCAGTAGCCAAGATCCCAACACTGCACTCCAGCCTAGTTAGCAAAGTGAAACTCTGTATCAAAAACAAAACAAAACAAAACAAAACAAAAATGCTGGGCCTATAGTCCCAGCACTTTGGGAGGCCGAGGCGGGTGGATCACCTGAGGTCAGGAGTTTGAGACCAGCCTGGCCAACATGGTGAAACCCTGTCTCTACTAAAAATACAAAAAATTAGTCGGCCATGGTGGCAGGCGCCTGCAATCCCAGCTACTTGGGAGGCTGAGGCAGGAGAATCACTTGAACCCAGGAGAAGGAGGTTGCGGTGAGCCGAGACTGTGTCATTGCACTCCAGTCAGGGCAACAGAGCGAGACTCCGTCTCCAAAAAAAAAAAGGCCAAAAGTGGAAACAACCCAAATATCCATCAACCATGAATGGGTAAAAAATATATAGTATGTCTATATAATGGAAGATTATTCAGTAATATAAAGAAATGAGCTACTGATACATTTTGCAACATGAATGAACCTTGAAAACATTACGCTAAGTAAAAAGAAGTCAGCACAAAATACCACATACTTTATGATTCCATTTTTATGAAATGACCAGAATAAGCAAATTTATAGGGACAGAAAATAGGAGGGATTTTTGTTTTGCTTTGTTTTTTAGAGAGATTCTCATTCTGTCACCCAGCTGAAGTGTGCTCATCATAGCATAACACTGCAGCCTCAAACTCCCAGGCTCAAGTGATCCTCCTGCCTCAGCCTCCTGGGTACCTGGGGTACCTGGGACACCATGCCTGGCTGATTTTTTTTTTTTTTTTTTTTTTTTTTAGTATGTTTTGTAGAGACAGGGTTTTGCTGTGTTTCCCAGGCTGGGCTCGAACTCCTGGGCTCAAGCCTCCCAAAGCAAGCCAAAAGGCTCAAGCCTCTTGACTCAGCCTCCCAAAGTGCTGGGATTATAGGCATAAACCACCAAAAAGTAGATTAGCTGTTGCCTGGGGTGGAGGGGAGGAGAGTTGCGGAAAACTAGAGAATGACAGATAATAGGTGCTAAATTTCTGTGGGGGATGATAAAAATGTTCTAAAACTAAGTGTGGTGATTGTTGCGCAATTCTGTGAGCATACTACAAACCATTAATTTGGTTTTTTTTTTCGTTTTTTTCTAACCCTCTTCATTAAGGTATGATTGACACATAAAAAGCTGCACTTTTTTAACATATACAACTAGATGAGTTTGGGATGTATATTTGATGGGTGAATTATATGATATGTAAATTATATCTCAATAAATATATTATTTTAAAAAGAGAGGAAGGTATTTCCAGGAATCGGTAGCCCTTCTTTGTTCCATTACAATCTAGTGGAGCTGGATGTCATGTCCTCAGGCAGTTCTTCGAACTATGAATACAATCTTTTAACCACAGAAGAGCGAAAAATGGCAATGTGACAAGAATGGAAAAACAAACAGAGAATTCAGGTCCTTGATAAAATCTTTGAGCTACTGAAAGAACCAATTCTAGAGCTTCTCTGTTTTGGGGCTTCTCAATATAAGACATAATACATTTTTCTTAAATAATTCTGACATTTTATTTCTAGTAATTTATTGAGGTAAAATCCACATAACCATAAAGTTAACTTTTGGGGGAGGGGTATGATAGGGTCTCACTCCGTTGCTCAGGCTGGAGTGCCATGGCACAATCATAGCTCATTGCAGCCTCAAACTCCTGGGCTTAAGCAGTCCTTCAATCCCAGCCTCCTTAGTAGTTAGAAATACAGGCACACATCACCAAGCCCAACTAATTAAAATTAACCATTTTGGCCAAGTGCAGTGGCTCATGCCTGTCATCCCAACACTTTAGAAGGTCGAGGAGGGAGGATCACTTGAAGCCAGGAGTTTGAGACCAACCTGAACAGCAAAACAAGACCCGTTGCAAAAAAAAAAAAAAAAAAAAAAAAGCCAGGCATGGTGTCATGCACCTGTAGTTCCAGCTACTTGGGAGGCTGAGGCAGGAGGATCCCTTAAGCCCAGGAGTTCGAAGCTGCAGTGAACGAAGATCTCACCACTGCACTCCAGCCTGGGCAGCAGAGCGAGATTCTGTCTTAAAAAATAAATTAACCATTTTAAAGTAAACAATTCAGGGGTCTTTAGTACAGTCACAATGCTGTGCAACCACCACCTCTATCTAGTTCCAAAACATTTTCATTATTCCACCAATTTGCATTTTGTCCCTGTAGATTTATCTTTTTTTTTTTTTTTCAAGACAGAGTCTCACTCTGTTGCCCAGGCTGGAGTGCAGTGGCATGATCTTAGCTCACTGCAACCTCAGCCTCCCAGGTTCACAGGATTCTCGTGCCTGAGCCTTCAGAGTAGCTGGGATTACAGGCATGTGCCACCACGCCCAGCTAATTTGTGTATTTTTGGTAAAGACGGGGCTTCACCATGTTGGCCAAGCTGGTCTTGAATTCCTGGCCTCAAGTGATTTGCCTGCCTTGGCCTCCCAAAGTGCTGAGCTTACAGGCGTAAGCCACCACGCCGGCCTGATTTATCTATTCTGAATGCCTCATATAAATAGAATTATGCGGTGTATGATCTCTTGTGCCTGTCTTCCTTCATTTAGCATAAAATTTTCTGAGGCTCATTTAGATCATAGCAGGTATCAGCACTTCATTCTTTTTTATGTCTAAACAATATTCTTTTGTATGTATTTGCTACAATTTGTGTATGAGCCATCCATTGATGGACACTTTGGCTATTTTGACTAATGCTGCTATGAAAAAGTGTGTACAAATAATTTTTGGAGTACATTCTTCCAATTATTTCAGGTGTACGCCTAGGAATGGAATTGCAGGGTTATATGGTAATTCTGTGTTTAACTTTTTTTTTTTTTTTTGAGACGGAGTCTCTCTCTATCGCCCAGGCTGGAGTACAGTGGGGCCATCTTGGCTCACTGAAACTTCCGCCTCCCAAGTTCAAGCAATTGTCGTGCCTCAGCGTCCCGAGTAGCTGGGACTATAGGCACACACCACCACACCCAGCTAATTTTTGGTATTTTTTTTAGTAGAGCCCAGGTTCCATAAGGTCAAACTCCTGACCTCAAGTGATCTGCCCGCCTCAGCCTCCTAAAGTGCTGGGATTACAGGTGTGAGCCACTGTGTCTGGCCGTCTATGTTTAACTTCTTGAGGAACTGCTCAAATGTTTTCCACAGAGGCTGGGCCATTTGGCCTTCCCACCAGCAATGTATAAGGTTTGTATTATTCCATATTCTCACCAGCAGTTATTATTATGATTTTTTTAATTGTTAAAGCCATCCTAATGCATTTGAAGTGGTGCTTCATTGTTGATTTTGGTTTTATTTGCCGCTAAAAACATATAAATTGATACAGGTGTTAAAAGTGGTAGAATTTTGGTTGTTTAAAATATTTTCTTCATTTTGATTATCTATATTTTGTAATTCTTCTGTAATCATACTAATATTTATTAGGTCCTTACAATGTATCAGTACTAATGCTAATATACAATGTACTAAGCATTTTATATACATAATATCACTTATTTCTTATTTCTCACAACAAATCTATAAGACAAGTAAAAACTAAGGGACAGGGAGGAAAAGCAACTTACTCCAGGACGCATAGCATGTTTTAAGCATAGGGCCTAGGATTTTTTCTAATTAAACTTTTAATTTTGAGATAATTATAGCTTCACATGCAGCTATAAGAAATAATATAGGCCAGGCAAGGTGGCTCACGCCTGTAATCCCAGCACTTTGGGAGGCTGAGGTGGGCAGATCATTTGAGCCCAGGAGTTACAGACCAGCCTGGGCAGCATAGGGAGACTCCATCTCTACAAAAAATGTTTTAAAATGAGCCAGGAGTGGTGGCACGCACCTGTGGTCTTAGCTACTTGGGAGGGTGAGGTGGGAGGATAGCTTGAGCCCAGGAGGCCGGGGCTACAGTGAGCCATGATTGTGCCACTGCACTCCAGCTTGGGTGACAGAATAAGACCCTGTTTCAAAAAAGGAAGGAAGGAAGGAAGGGAGGGAGGAAGGCAGGAAGGGAGGGAGGGAACAAAGAGATCCTATGTACTCTTTACCTAGTTTCCCCCGATGGTAACATCTTGAAAAAATACAACACAGTATCACAACCAAGATACTCACATTGATACAGTCAAGACACAGAATATTTCCGACACTACCAGGATTCCTCATATTGACCTTCCAGTAGCCACCCCCACTTCCTCCTGCCTCTACCTCCTCCTTTACACTGGTAATTCTGTCTCCATTTTTATAATTTGGTCATTTCAAGAATTTTATATAAATAAATCATACAGTGTTTAATCTTTTGAGACTGGCTTTTTTTCACTCATCATGATTCTCTGGAAATTCATCCAGGTTGTTCCAAGTATTCATATTTGTTCTTTTTTTTTTTGAAACAGGGTCTGGCTTTGTCACCCAGGCTGGAGTACAGTAGCGCAATCAGAGCTCACTGGCATCATCGACCTCTCTGCCTCAAGTGATCCTGCCACTTCAGCCTCCCGAGTAGCTGGGACTACAGGTGTGCGCCACCATGCCCAGCTAATTTTTGTATTTTTTTGTAGAAGTGGAGTCTCCCTGTGTTGCTCAGGCTGGCCTTGAGCTCCTGGGCTCAAGTGACCCTCCCACCTCAGCCTCCCAAAGTGTTGAGATTACAGGCATGAGCCACAATGCCTAGCCTCGTTTCTTTTTATTTCTGGGTAATACTCCATGCTGAGTGGTATTCTGCAGATGTACCATGGTTTGTTTAACAATTCACCTATTGAAGAACATCTGGATTGTTTCCAGTTTGGGGATACTACCAATAAAACTGCTTTAAACATTCAACTACAGGTTTTTGTCTTAATGTAAGTCTTCATTTCTCTGAGATAAATGCTCAGGATTGCAATTGCGGGGTTGTACGGTAGCTGTGTGATTCTTTTTTTTTTTTTTTTTTTTGAGATGGAGTTTTACTTTTGTCGCCCAGGCTGGAGTGCAATGGGAGGATCTTGGGTCACTGCAACCTCCTTCTCCCAGGTTCAAGCGATTCTCCTGCCTCAGCCTCCTGAGTAGCTGGGATTACAGGCTCCCACCACCACTCCCAGCTAATTTTTGTATTTTTACTAGAGATGGGGTTTCACCATGTTGGCCAGGCTGGTCTCAAACTCGTGACCTCAGGTGATCCACCTGCCTCGGCCTCCCAAAGTGCTGGGATTACAGGCAGGAGCCACTGTACCCGCCTATGTGGTTCATTTTTTAAGAAACTGACAGGCCAGCCACGGTGGCTCACACCTGTAATCCCAGCACTTTGGGAGGCCGAGGCAGGTGGATCACCTGAGGTCAGGAGTTCAAGACCAGCCTGGCCAATATGGTGAAACTGTCTCTACTAAAAATACAAACGTTAGCCGGGCATGGTGGTGCACGCCTGTAATCCCAGCTACTCAGGAGGCTGAGGCAGGAGAATCACTTGAACCTGGGAAGCAGAGGTTGCAGTGAGCCAAGATTCCACCACTGCACTCCAGTCTGGGCGATAGAGCGAGACTCTGTCTTAAAAAAGAAAAGGAAAAAGAAACTGACAAAATGTTTTCCAAAGTGCAGGGCCCAGGATTTTAATCATACTATTCTACTGCTTATAAATTAACCTATAAAATTTTTTATTTTTAAAAGAATAAAAAGAAATTTCTTCCTGTTATGGCTGTGATGAACTTTAGTAAACATATAGTAAAAAAAAAAAAAACAAAAAAAAACCCCAGCAATATAAGTTATTTTTTATTTTAAAAACTCTTCACAGGACACTTACACATTGAAATACATACAGCCAAGGGCTGCTGAGCTGTCGGCCTTCGGGGAAGCTTAAGCACTTCGTCTTTTCTCTGGCATGTGGTCTTTGTGGGTCCCCAGATGCCAGGATCACATGTTCGCTGCTCACTGAGCTCTTAGGAAGACCCTGTGCTACCCTGTAGGCAGAAATTACCCTTTTTGAATCAGGTAAGCAACAGAAACCTCCTCAGCTTTAAGCTAGAAAGGGAACTCTCTTTCTGAAGATACAGGAAGTGCAGCTGAGCCATGCAAAGGACTGGAGTTAAGAAATGGAGAGTTCTGCAGATCCAATCAGCCAACCCAGGGGGCCAGTCCCATGGTGCAAGTGTAGTTGCAGGCAAACAAAATAATTAAGATCTTGGGCTCAGGAGTCCAACAACTCGAGTTGAAATCCTGGTTCTACCACTTACAAGCCATGTGACCGACCCTAGGCAAGTTACTTAACCTCCCAGACCCCGGTTTCCTTAACTTAAAATGGGGTAATAAGCCTGGGCAACATAGTGAGACTTTGTCTCTAAGAAAAAAAAAATTTAACCAGGCGTGATGGCACCCACCTATGGTCCCAGCTACTTGGGAGGCTGAGGTGAGAAGAACACTTGAGCCAGGGAGCTTGAGGCTGCAGTGAGCCATGATTGCACCACTGTGCCCCACCAGGGTGACAGAGCAAGACCCTGTCTAAAATAAAATAAAATAAAATAGAATGGGGTAATAATTGCATCTACATTATTAGGTTCATATGGAGATTAATGAGTTGATGCATATAAAAAATGCCTTAAAGGAGTCAGGCAGGCCGGGCGCAGAGGCTCATGCCTGTAATTCCAGCACTTTGGGAGGCCGAGGCGGGCGGATCATCTGAGGTCGGAAGTTCGAGACCAGCCTGACCAACATGGAGAAACCCCGTCTCTACTAAAAATATAAAATTAGCTGGGCGTGGTGGCGCATGCCTGTAATCCAAGCTACTCAAGAGGCTGAGACAGGAGAATCGCTTGAACCCGGGAGGCAGACGTGGCGGTGAGCCAAAATCGCGCCATTGTACTCCACCCTGGGCAACAAGAGGGAAACTACATCTCAAAAAAAAAAAAAAAAAAGGAAAAAAGGCCGGGCGCGGTGGCTCACGCCTGTAATCCCAGCACTTTGGGAGCCTGAGGCGGGCGAATCACAAGGTCAGGAGATCGAGACCATCCTGGCTAACATGGTGAAACCCCGTCTTTACTAAAAAAAAAATACACAAAAATTAGCCGGGCGTGGTGGCGGGCGCCTGTAGTCTCAGCTACTCCGGAGGCTGAGGCAGGAGAACGGCGTGAACCCGGGAGGCGGGGCTTGCAGTGAGCCGAGATCTTGCCACTGCACTCCAGCCTGGGCGACAGAGCGAGACTCCATCTCAAAAAAAAAAAAAAAAAGTAGGCAGAGTGGCTCATGCCTGTAATTCCGGGTACTTGGGAGGTTGAGGCAGGAGGATCCCTTGAGCCCAGGATCAAATATGAAGTGAGCTATGATTGTGCCACTGCATTCCAGCCTGGGTGACAGAGCAAGATCGTTTCTCTTATTTTAGTTTATTTATTTATTTACTTTTTCTTTGAGACAGAGTCTCTCTGTCGCCCAGGCTGGAGTGCAGTGGCGCAATCTCGGCTCACTGCAAGCTCCGCCTCCCGGGTTCACATCATTCTCCTGCCTCAGCCTCCCGAGTAGCTGGGATTACAGGCGTGTAATCCCACCACCACCACGCCCAGCTAATTTTTTGCATTTTTTTAGTAGAGACGGGGTTTCACCATGTTAGCCAGAATGGTCTGGATCTCCTGACCTTGTGATCCGCCCGCCTCAGCCTCCCAAAGTGCTGGGATTACAGGCGTGAGCCACCGCGCCCAGCCGACCCTTTATCTAAAAAAAAAAAAAAAAAAACAAGTTCCTGCCTGGGCGCAGTGGCTCAAGCCTTTAATCCCAGCATTTTGGGAAGCCAAGGCAGGCGGCGGATCACCTGAGGTCGGAAGTTCAAGACCAGCCTGACCAACATGAAGAAACTCCGTCTGTACTACAAAAATAGAAAATTTTCCAGGCGTGGTGGTGCATGCCTGTAATCCCAGCTACTCAGGAGGCTGAGGCAGGAGAATCACTTGAACCCAGGAGGCGGAGGTTGTGGCAAGCTGAGATTGTGCCACTGCACTGCAGCCTAGGCAACAAGAGTGAAACTCCGTCTCAAAAAAAAAAAAGTTCCTGTAATGTAGCAAGTGCTAATGCTAGGTATATAGTATTATTATTCCAGGATTAAATGAGAAGGCACATAAATTGCAGCACAGTAATGGCAAGTGTTCACTATACATTAGCTAAATGTTAGCTTTCAGTATTTTTTAACAGCTTTATTGAGATATAGTTCATATACTATACAAATGCACATTTCATTGCTTCTTAGAATGTTGAGTTGTGCAACTGTCACCACAATCAGTTTTAGAACATTTTGATTACCCTCAAAATAACCCCCATGCCACTTAGCCATCACTCTCCCACCCCTTACATCCCTCCAGCCCTAGGCAACCACTGATATACTTTCTGTTCCTATAGATCTGCCTATTCTGGACATTTCATATGCCTCATTCCTTTTTATTGTTGAATAATATTCCATATGTGGATATACCACGAGTATTAATTTTTATAATCAATAATCCACGCAGTGGCCGGGCATGGTGGCTCACGCCTGTAATCCCAGCACTCTGGGAGGCTGAGGCCAGTGGATCACAAGGTCAGGAGTTGGAGACCAGCCTGGCCAATATGGTGAAACCCTGTCTCTACTGAAAAATACAAAAAATTAACCAGGTGTGGTGGCACATGCCTGTAGTCCCAGCTACTCGGGAGGCTGAGGCAGGAGAATGGCGTGAACCCGGGAGGCAGAGCTTGCAGTGAGCCGAGATCGCGCCACTGCACTGCAGTCTGCGTGACAGAGCGAGACTCTGTCTCAAAAAATAAATAAATAAATAAATAAATAAATAAATAAATAAATAAATCACGCAGTGATCGCGCCACTGCACACCAGCCTGGGCAACAAACTGAGACTCTATCTCTAAAAGTATAATAATACTCTGAGTGCAGTGGCTTATGCCTGTAATCCCAGCACTTTGGGAGGCTGAGGCAGGCAGATCAAGTGAGGCCAGGAATTCAAGACCAGCCTGCGCAACATGGCGAAACCCCATCTCTACTACAAATACAAAAATTAGCTGGGCATGGTGGTGCATGCCTGTAATTCCAGCTACTCCAGAGACTAAGGCACGAGAATCGCTTGAACCCAGGAGATGGAGGTTGCAGTGAGCTGTGATTGCACCAGTGCACGGCACTTCAGCCTGGGCAACAAAAGCGACACTCTGTCTCAAAAAAAAAAAAAAAAAGTAATAATAATAATAATGATTCAACCACATCCCTTGAATTAGTTTCTTATAGCTGTTGCAATAAATTACCACAAAGTTAGCGACTTAAAACAACAGAAATATACTCCCTTGCTGTTCTGGAGGCCAGAAGTGTGTAATGAGTCTTAAGGGGCTGAAATCAAGGCACTGACAGGGCTGGTTGCTTCTAAAGGCTCCAGGGAAGAATTTATGCCTTGCCTCTTCCAGCGACTGGTGGCTGTTGGATTCCTCAACTTGAGTTTGCATCACTCCAGTCTCTGCTTTCATCATCTCATTGCCTTCTCTTCTTTAGTCAAATCCTTCTCTACTTCCCTCTTATAAGGATATGTATGATTACATTTAGGGCCCACTTGCATAATCCAGGATAATCTCCCTATCTCAAGATTCTTAACTGAATCCCTTCTGCAAAGCAATTATGTTATATATAAGGTAACACTGACAGGTTCCAGAGATTAGGGCTTGAGCATTGTTGAGAGAGATTATTCAGGCTACCACTCTTCTTGATTTAAAATGTCTTTTGGCTGGGCACAGTGGCTCACGCCTGTAATCCCAGCACTTTGGGAGGCCAAGGTGGGCGGATCATGAGGTCAAGAGATTGAGACCATCCTGGCCAACATGGTGAAACCCCATCTCTACTAAAAATACAAAAATTAGCCGGGCATGGTAGTGGGCACCTATAGTCCCAGCTACTCAGGAGGCTGAGGCAGGAGAATCACTTGAACCTGGGAGGTGGAGGTTGCAGTGAGCTAAGATCGCGCCACTACACTCCAGCCTGGTGACAGAGTGAGACTCCATCTCAATAAATGAATAAATAGATAAATAAATAAACAAAATGTCTTTTCTCTTCTAACACCAGGAAATGAATCAAGTGATCAATAGGATAACACTGATACAACCAGCCTGGCGCTTCTGTCTATGATAATTGTGCTTTGCTTTTTTTGTTTTTTTAAGTCAGTACATTTTTATTCAAGGAATTTCATGTTGTGATTTTTTCCCACTGTCCATCAAGGTCACTATAGATCCTCTAAAGAGCTGGAGTCAAAATTTATCTTCAAGTTAGCCCTTTTTAATGGAACTAAGGCTTATTTTAATCCAGTTGTCCTGTCAGCCCATAATTCTTTTATTTTGGCTTCTGTCATCTCCTTTTAATGCGGATATAGTAGCTGGGCGCAGTGGCTCCCGCCTGTAATCCCAGCACTTTGGAGGCTGAGGTGGGTGGATTATCTGGGGTCAGGAGTTCGAGACCAGCCTGGCTAACATGGTGAAACCTCATCTCTACTAAAAATACAAAATTAGGCTGGGCGCAGTGGCTCACGCCTGTAATCCCAGCACTTTGGGAGGCCAAGGCAGGCGGATCACCTGAGGTCAGGAGTCCAAGACCAGTTTAGCCAACATAGTGAAACCCCGTCTCTACTAAAAATACAAAAATTATCTGGGTGTGGTGTTGAGAGTCTGTAGTCCCAGCTACAGGAGGCTAAGGCAGGAGAATCACTTGAACCTGGGAAGTGGAGGTTGCAGTTAGACGAGACTGCGCCACTGCGCTCCAGTCTGGGCGACAGAGCGAGACTCCGTCTCAAAAAAAAAAAAAATTAGCTGGGCGTGGTGGCACATGCCTGTAATCCCAGCTACTCAGCAGGCAAGGCTGAAGAATCGCCTAAACCTGGGAGGCGGAGGTTGCAGTGAGCTGAGATTGCACCACTGTGCTCCAGCCTGGGTGACAAGAGTAAAACTCCGTCTCAAAAAAATAAAAAAATAAAAAAAAATAATAATAATATGGGTACACTGAAGAAGACTTCAAAATTCACCAAGACTGTCTGGAATCTAATTTTTTAACCAACTTACTTTAGGGTCATTTTTAGCGTACGTGGATCTTCCTGGTTCTCAATTTGACACCCTCTCTAAACATGAATGAGTTTAAATCATATTCATTCCTAAGCAATCACACTCAAGAATAAGTACAGATGTGTGGAATATGCCAATACCTTTAACTCCAGATATCGTGTTCTCAAGGTAAAAGCCTTTAAAACAAAAAGCCATCTTATGTATCAAGTCAACATGAAATTGGAATACAAAATTAATATACCTGAGGTTTTCCCTCATATCCCATGCTTTTAAATGATCTATTCTACAATCCTAGAATCAACTATTTTTTATTAAGAGACAGGGTCGGCCAGGCATGGTGACTCACGCCTGTAATCCCAGCACTTTGGGAGGCCGAGGCGGGCGGATCACCTGAGGTCGGGAGTTTGAGACCAGCCTGACCAACATAGAGAAATCCCATCTCTACTAAAAATACAAAATTAGCTGGGCGTGGTGGCACATGCCTGTAATCCCAGCTACTTGGAAGGATGAGGCAGGAGAATCGCTTGAACCTGGGAGGCAGAGGTTGCGGTGAGCCGAGATCCCGCCATTGCACTCCAGCCTGGGCAACAAGAGCCTGAAACTCCATCCCCTCAAAAAAAAAAACAAACGAAAAAAAGAGACAGGGTCTGTCTTTGTTGCCCAGGCTGGAGTACAGTGGTGCCATCAAAGCTCAGCACAGCCTCCAACTCCAGGGCTCAATCCTCCTGCCTCTGCCTTCCCTTCCTGAGCAGCTGCAACTACAGGCACACGCTTCGATATCCAGCCAATTAAAAAAAAAAACAAAAAAAAACTCATACTGAACAATGAGTTCTGGGTTGCAAAAGAGGATTTATTTTTTGTACTTATCATAAATATATATATATAAGTGCGTGCTGGTTGCTTTTTGTTGTTGTTGTTATTAGACCTCAAGACCATTGGGAATGGTTTTTTGTTTGTTTGTTTGTTTGTTTTTTGAGACGGAGTCTCACTCTGTCCCCCAGGCTGGAGTGCAGTGGCACGATCTCGGCTCACTGCAAGCTCCACCTCCCAGGTTCACGCTATTCTCCTGCCTTAGCCTCCCGAGTAGCTGGGACTACAGGCACCTGCCACCACGCCCGGCTAATTTTTCTTTGTTTTGTTTTGTTTTTTTTGAGACGGAGTCTTGCTCTGTTGCCCAGGTTGGAGTGCAGTGGCAGGATCTCTGCTCACTGCAAGCTCCGCCTCCCGGGTTCACACCATTCTCCTGCCTCAGCCCCCCAAGTAGCTGGGACTACAGGCGCCCGCCACCACGCCCCGCTAATTTTTTGTATTTTTAGTAGAGATGGGGTTTCACTGTGTTAGCCAGGATGGTCCCGATCTCCTGACCTCGTGATCCACCCTCCTCAGCCTCCCAAAGTGCTGGGATTACAGGCGTGAGCCACTGCGCCCGGCTTTTTTTTTTTTTTTTTTTGTATTTTTAGTAGAGACCGGGTTTCACCATGTTAGCCAGGATGGTCTTGATCTCCTGACCTCGTGATCCACCCGCCTCGGCCTCCCAAAGTGCTGGGATTACAGGCGTAAGCCACCGTGCCTGGCCTGGAATGGTTGGTTTTTTTACTACCTCTGGGTGAATGAGAAAGTACACTACAATAGCAAGAGAGCAGGAGGGGCAATTTCTTTTCTTTTCTTTTCTTTTTTTTTTTTTTTGAGACGGAGTTTCACTCTTGTTGCCTAGGCTGGGTGCGGTGGTGCAATCTCGGCTTACTGCAACCTCCGCCTCCCGGGTTCAAGCGATTCTCCTGTCAGCCTCCCGAGTAGCTGGGATTACAGGCGCTCGCCACTACGCCTGGCTAATTTTTGGTATTTTTTTAGTAGAGATGGGGTTTCACTATGTTGACCAGGCTGGTCTTGAACTCTTGACGTCAGGTGATCCGCCTGCCTCATACTCCCAAAATGCTGGGATTACAGGCGTGAGCCACTGCACCCAGCCAGGAGGGGCAATTTCCATTTGGAGTGAAGGAAGGGGCAGATTTGGGCTCATGATTCTAATGATAGTTTATGAAGAGTTTCTATGTTTCACGAATTTTACATCTTTTATCTCTAAAAGACTATTTTGGCTGGATACAGTGGCTCTCACCTGTAATCCCAGCACTTTAGAAGGCTGAGGTGGGAGGACCACTTGAGTCCAAAAGTTTGAGACCAGCTTGGGCAACATAGAGAGATCCCATCTCAATTAAAAAGTTAGCCAGGCTTGGTGGCACACGCCTGTGGTCCCAGCTACTCAGGGGGTGGGCTGAGGTAGGATGATCGCTTGTACCTGGGAGGTTGAGGCTGTAGTGAGCCAAGATAGCGCCACTGCACTCCAACCTGAGCAACAGAGCAAGAGACTGTCTCAAAAAAATAAATAAAATAAAAATAAAAAGTTGGGCATTTTATAGAATAAGGAAGTTCAAATCTGAAAGGGTTAAGCCACTTGCCCAAAGTCTACAGCCAGTGAGAAGCCAGAGCCAGGATGTGAACTCAGGTCTGCATGATATGGATGCCAAAAGCCCAGGTCCTGGCCACCGTACCAAGCTGCCTCTTGAGAAATAGGAGCTCCCCAGCCTCTAAAACATTACCCTCTTCCTGACATTGGCCCTGGAAGGTTGTTAGACCAGAACAACAACCAGGAGATGTTGTATGCAACTTAGGCACCCCAGTTCAGTCATCTGTGACGCCTCAAGGACCAGAGTTCACAGTCTGTGCTTGGCACCCCCGTAAGAGCTTTGACAAGCAATGTGTTTGTTAGACATGATGTCCTTTCCAGGCTCAACCAAACAGCTCCAGCCTGCCCGCGCTGACCAGCAGAGCAGGCCTCCAGGCTGAGTCTCCGCCCAGGGGTGTTTCACAACCAACCTGTTTGTGCATTGAGGCAGCAGAGGCAGGAAAGGTCACTGGGTGGCCCATGTCATCTTGAGCTCCTGGACAGAAAGGTGGTTCCCAGTGATAGGTGCAAGGAGAGCCTGGCTCACCTGTACCCATCCAGTTCTCACCCAAGTTTTCTTTCTCTTCTTGTAGGCTCTCTCTTTAACCTCATGTATTATCCTGAGCCAAGGGAAGTTTCAACAAGCTCCAGTTCCTCATCTGTAAAATGGGAACTACATACATATTTAAATTATTGTGCACCCTACATGCCCTGTATAATTTAATCTTTATAGCAAACCAGTGAGGTAGATGCTATTATTTCATTTTACAAATGCAGGCACTGAAGATCAGAGATGTTACGTCACTCACTAAAGTCACACAGCTGGTTAGCGCAGGGTCAGGAATCAGCCCTAAGTCTGTATGACTAAAGAATGTGGGTTCAGAAGGAAATGTTCAGGAGAAAAGTCTGGCTATGGCTCAGGGCTTGTAATTCCCTGCTGAGTCATTTGGGCAAGTCTCTTCCACTCTATGGGTCTTGGTTTCCCCATCCGTTCTGTGGGGTGGGAGATAGGAAGCTGGACTAATGAAGCTGGAGGCCTCTTTCACCTTAAAGTCTATGGTCTTATGATTTTATGCAGAAGGCCTTTCCCTCAGTCACACCTAGAGCGTGGTCTTTGTTTCCTGTACAGCCCACTCTTGAACTTCCTCTGGGGGAAGAGCAGACAGCAGTGATAAGAAGTTCTACCTTGGAGATTTCCTAGCAAGCTGCAGCTTTTTTTTTTTTTTGGAGATGGAGTCTGGCTCTGTCGCCCAGGCTGGAGCGCAGTAGCGCGATCTCGGCTTACTGCGAGCTCCACCTCCCGGGTTGACGCCATTCTCCTGCCTCAGCCTCCCGAGCAGCTGGGACTACAGGCACCCACCACCGCTCCCGGCTAATTTTTTTGTATTTTTAGTAGAGAGGGGGTTTCACCGTGGTCTCGATCTCCTGACCTCGTGATCAGCCCGCCTCGGCCTCTCAAAATGCTGGGATTAGCAAGCTGCAGCTCTTGCACATGACAACTTTGTTGTGACTTCCATTGAGCCATGTCCACATCTGTGAAATTGGGATGACCATAGTACCAGCAACCCAGTCACAGTACACACCATTGTGCTAGGTGCGTCATCTACATTTCCTCTTTATCTTATAATGACCTAGAAGAGGATGTCACTGCTTGATGCCACCCGGTTTATAGGAAGTGGAGCTGCCGTCTCAGCCTAGGCATGTCTGCCTCTTTGCCCTTCCGCCGTACTGCTTCTCCTCTCCTAGCCCTGATGGAGGGAGAATGCACTGAAATGATGAATGAAAAGCACCTGGTGACCCAATGTTACTGGCTCGCTTTTTCCCATCACAATGGGAGCTGGGACTTGAGTCTTCAACTGTTTTTGCATCCACAAATAATGCCAATGTGGGCCTTTCTATGGGTTCTTGGTACATAATTGCTGACTGATATAATTCTATTCGCTAAGGACAAGCAGGTGGAATTAGTCAATAATACTCCGGCCAAGCAGGAAGGACAACAATGTTGAGAATTAGCTCTGTGGTTGGCTTGGTCATTGCCAAGCAGCTATGCCCACTTCCCCCCCTTTTTTTTTTTTTTTTTTTTAACAGAGTCTCCTTCTGTTGCCCAGGCTAGAGTGCAATGGCGCAATCTTGACTCACTGCAACCTCTGCCTCCTGGGTTCAAGCAATTCTCCTGCCTCAGCCTCCCGAGTAGCTGGGATTACAGGTGTCCACCACAATGCCTGCAAATTTTTTGTATTTTTAGTAGAGATGGAGTTTCGCCATGTTTGCCAGGCTAGACTTGAATGCCTGACCTCAAGTGATCCACCCGCCTCCGCCTCCCAAAGTGGTGGGATTACAGGCGTGAGCCACTGCGCCTGGCCTTCCCCCTTTATTTATTCTTAGATTTTGTCTTTTTATTATTTTTTTTTTTTTTTGAGACGGAGTCTTGCTGTTGTCGCCTGGGCTGGAGTGCAGTGGCACAATCTCGGCTCACTGCAAGCTCTGCCTCCTGGGTTCCAGCAATTCTCCTGCCTCAGCCTCCTGAGTAGCTGAGATTACAGGCGCCTGCCACCACACCCGGCTAATTTTTTTTGTTTCGTTTTGTTTTGTTTTTTGAGATGGAGTTTCATTCTTGTTGCTCAGGCTGGAGTGCAATGGCACGATCTTGACTCACTGCAATCTCTGCCTCCCGGGTTCGAGCAACTCTTTTGCCTCAGCCTCCCGAGTAGCTGAGATTACAGGCACCCACCACCACACTCGGCTATTTTTTTGTATTTTTAGTAGTGACAGGGTTTCACCATGTTGGCCAGGCTGGTCGCGAACTACTGACCTCAGGTGATCCACCCACCTGGGCCTCCCAAAGTGCTGGGATTACAGGCATGAGCCACCGCCCCTGGCCATCTGGCTAATTTTTGTATTTTTAGTAGACATGGGGTTTCACCATGTTGGCCAGGCTGGTCTCGAACTCCCGACCTCAGGTGATCCACCCACCTTGGCCTCCCAAAGTGCTACGATTACAGGCATGAGCCACCGTGCCTGGCCTATTTTATTTTTTGAGACAGGGTCTCGCTCTGTTGCTCAGGATGGAATGCAGTGGCACCATCACAGCTCAGTGCAGCCTTGACCTCTCGGGTTCAAGCAATCCTCCTGTCTCAGCTGGGAAGCTGAGTAGCTGGGACCACAGGTATACACCACCATGTCCGGCTAATTTTTGTATTTTTTGTAGAGACGAGGCCTTGGCATGTTGCCCAGGCTGGTCTTGAACTCCTGGGCTCAAACAATCCACCTGTCTCGTCTTTCCAAAGTACTGGGATTATAGGGACGAGTCACCATGCCCATTCATATTCTTAGCTTTCCTTTGCCGTTATGATTTTTGTCATTTTTGTCCTGACACATTCTCACTCTCTTTTGTTTGTTTGTTTTGAGACAGAGTCTTGCTCTGTTGCCCAGGCTGGAGTGCAGTGGCGTGATCAAGCTCACTGCAGCCTCTTTCTCTCGGGCTCAAGCGATCCTCCTGCCTCAGCCTCCTAAGTAGCTAGGGCTACAGGCATGTGCCATCACACCTGGCTAGTTTTTATTAATTTTTAGTAGAAATGAGTTATTGTTATGTTGCCCAGGCTGGTCTCAAACTCCTGAGCTCGGCCAGGCATGGTGGCTCATGCCTGTAATCCCAGCATTTTGGGAGATCGAGGCAGGTGGATCACCTGAGGTCAGGAGTTCAAGACTAGCCTGGCCAACATGGCAATACCCCCATCTCTACTAAAAATACAAAAATTAGCCGGGCATGGTGGCGTGTGCCTGTAGTCCCAGCTACTGGGGAGGCTGAGGGAGGAGAATCACTTGAACCCAGGAGGCGGAGGTTGCATTGAGCTGGGATCGCACCACTGCATTCTAGCCTGGATGACAGACACACACACACACAAAAAAAAACGCCTCCTGAGCTCAAGCAATCCTTCCTACTCGGTGTCCCAAAGTGCATGAGCCGCCACGCTGGCCTCACATTCTCACTCTTTCCCCCTAGGAAATGAGAGAAGAGAATCCTAAGAGTTTGTAGAAAAGCCATTCAAACACTGATTCCTTATGAGCTCACCTGTCTAACCTCCATTCTCACTTCTCTCCCACCTGTCAAAGTCACACACCTGCCTGCCACAACTGACAATCTTATCCTCTAGCAGGACTTCTAGATTTCTGCAGAAACCTGGGATTTCTGGGCACTCCAGTCTATTCATTCTTCTCTGCTTCCTGATTGGATTAATTATCTCTCTTACTCTTACTCTGTTATTTTATTTACTAATATTTACTGTGTACCAAACCCTGTGCTTAGAATTGTAGTGACTTTCTAATTTCTCAAAATGGAAAAAGTATTTTTTTTGTACATTTTAGAGTTTTCTTCTAAAATATTAGAATTTCTAGGCCTGTCACAGTGGCTTATGCCTGTAATCCTAACACTTTGGGAGGACAAGGCGCGAGGATCGCTTGAGCTTGTGAGTTCGAGACCAGCCTGGGCAACATGGTGAAACCCCATCTCTACCAAAAATACAAAAAATTAGTCAGGCATGGTGGTGGGTGCCTGTGTCCCCAGCTATTTGGTGTTCCGTTTTGTTTTTGTTTTTTGTTTTTTTGGGGTTTTTTTTAGATGGATTCTCACTCTGTTACCCAGGCTGGAGTACAGTGGCGTGATCTCAGCTCACTGCAACCTCTGCCTCCCAGGTTTGAACAATTCTCCTGCCTCAACCTCCCGAGTAGCTGGGATTACAAGCACGCACCACCATGCCCAGCTAATTTTTGTACTTTTAGTAGAAACAGGGTTTCACCGTGTTGGCCAGGCTGATCTCGAACACCTGACCTCAGGTGATCTACCCACCTCGGCCTCCCAATGTGCTGGGATTACAGGCGTGTGAGCCACCTCGCCCAGCCATTCACAGCTACTTGGGAGTCTCCAGTGGCAGGATCACTTGAGCCCGGAAGGTGGAGGTTGAAGTGCCCAGTGCACTCCAGCCTGGGTGACAGAGTGAGATCCCATTTCAAAATAAATAATTAATAAAATAAAATATATTAGAATTTCTTACAATGAGCACATAATGCTCTTGTAACCAGAAAAAAAAAACTATAAATGTTTTTCATTATTTTAATCAATTTTATTGAGATACATTTACATATAATTAAAATGCATCTGGGTGGGCCAGGCGCAGTGGCTCACACCTGTAATTCCAGCACTTTGGGAGGCCGAAGCAGGCAGACCACCTGAGGTCAGGAGTTCAAGACCAGCCTAGGCAAAATGGCAAAACCCTGTCTCTACTAAAAATACAAAAATTAGCTGTGCGTGGTGGTGGGTACCTGTAATCCCAGCTACTTGGGAGGCTGAGGCAGGAGAATCGCTTGAACCCCGGAAGCGGAGGTTGCAGTGAGCCGAGATCATGCCATTGCACTCCAGCCTGGGTGACAAGAGCAAAACTCCATCTCAAAACAAATAAATAAAATAAAATGTATCCATTTAAATGTACATCTTGATGAGTGTTGACAAATATACACACTTGAGCACCTGACATCACAATCAAAATATAAACATTTCCATTTTTCCAGAAAGTTCCCTTATGTCTCCTTGCAACGAGTCCTCCCTACTTCCCACCCTAGACAAGCACGATTTTATTTCTCTCACTGTAGACTAGTTTTGTCTCTTCTAGAATATCACATAGATGGAATCATAAATTACATATTCTTTTGTGTCTGACTTCTTTCACTTAGAATATTGTTATTATTATTTTAGAGGAAGGGTCTTGCTCCATCACCCAGGCTGGAGTGCAGTGGCACAATCATAGCGCACTGCAGCCTCAAACTCCTGGGCTCAAGGGATCTTCCTGCTTCAGCCTCCAGAATATCTGGGACTATGGTTGCATGCCACCATGCTCAGTTTAGATTAATCTATCTTCTTATGTACAAAAGTAGTTTTTTTTCTATTGCTGAGTAGTATTCCATTGTAGAAATAAATCACAATTTGTTTATCCACTTGTGTGTGGACATTTTGTTTGTTTCAAGTTGTTTTTTTTTTCTTTTTTTCTTTTTTTTTTTTTTTGAGATGGAGTCTCTCTCTGTCACCCAGGCTGGAGTGCAGTGGCACCATCTCGGCTCACTGCAACCTCCGCCTCCTGGGTTCAGCAATTCTCCTGCCTCAGCCTCCCGAGCAGCTGGGACTACAGGCACGTGCCATCACACCCAGCTAATTTTTGTATTTTTAGTAGAGACAGGGTTTCACCATATTGGTCAGGCTGGTCTTGAACTCCTGACCTTGTGATCCACCCGCCTTGGCCTCCCAGAGTGCTGGGATTACAGCCATAAGCCACTGTGCAGGCCTTTTTTTTTGAGAGAGTTTCTCTCTTATTGCCCAGGCAGGAGTGCAATGGCGCGATTTCAGCTCACCGCAACCTCCACCTCCTGGGTTCAAGCGATTCTCCTGCCTCAGCCTCCTGAGTATCCGGAATTACAGGCATGCACCACCACGCCCTGCTAATTTTGTATTTTTAGTAGAGACGGGGTTTCTCCATGTTGGTCAGGCTGGTCTTAAACTCCCGACCTGTGGTGATCTGCCCGCCTCAGCCTCCCAAAGTGCTGGGATTACAGACATGAGCCACCGCGCCTGGCCATTTTTTTTTCCATTTAAAAGGAAAAAAAGGTTATTTTCTTTTACTCTTTTTAAGTAACCCACACTCATCAAAAATTTGGAAAATAGGCTGGATGTGGTGGCTCACTCCCAGTTACTTGGGAGGTTGAGGCGGGAGGATTGCTCGAGCCTGGGAGGTTGATGCTGCAGTGAACTATGATCTTGCCACTGCACTCCAGCCTGGGTGACAGAGTGAGACCTTGTCTCGAAAAAAAAAAAAAAAAAGGCAGGGGAATCGCTTGAACCCAGGAGGTGGAGGTTACAGTGAGCTGAGATTGCGCCACTGCACTCCATCCTGGGTGACAGAGTGAGACTCCGTCTCAAAAAAAAAAAAAGGAAAACAGAGACAAATGGAGATAAAATAATCTCTGGTCCCATTAAACAAAGTTAAACAAAGGCAATTATTGTTAGTATTAGAGTGCTATGTTTTCTTCTCCTGTGTAAAGATGTTTTAAGGACTCTGTATAATTAAAATCACACTGTACATTTGTAACTGGCTTGATTAGTTAATACTATATCATAAATATTTTCCACCTTCTTTCTTTTGTAACCATTTTTAATATTATTTAATATTTTATCACTAGAATGTGGACTCTCTCAGGGGAGGGGTTTAGGTTGTCCCACTTATTCTTTATATTCCCAAAGTCCAGCATGGTGCCTCGCCTACCACAGGCACATAGTAAGTGCTGACTGTATTGTGTGCCACAATGTGCTTGCTACGCCCATACGGAGAATATGCCAACTCTCCTTACAATGTTCTTTTCACTAATTCTTTTTTTTTTTTTTTTTTTTTTTTGAGACAGTCTGGCTCTGTCACCCAGGCTGGAGTGCACTGGCAACATCTCAGCTCACTATAGCCTTGACCTCCTGGGCTCAAATGACACTCCCACCTCAGCCTCCCAAGTAGCTGGAATTACAGGCGTGGGCTACCATGTCTGGCTAATTTTTAATTTTTTGTAGAGATGGGGTCTCCCTACGTTGCCTAGGCTGGTCTTGAACTACTGGGCTCAAGTGATCCACCTGCCTCGGTCTCCCAAAGTGCTGGAATTACAGGTATGATCCACCATGTCCAGGACCCATCTTAAGTCCTAAGCACTAGTGTGTTAACCTCTGCCCTTCTGCTTCTCCATGAAGTCTTTTTGGGCTTCCTCATCTCCTCTGGGTTGTACAAAGAGTCTCCTCCAGAAAACATTTGAGTTGATGGCATAAATAATGGCATAAAACCATTTGACCCAAGGAAGGGGGTAATTGTGATGAGGGGACCAGAAACAAACCCTTTTACTTCCAAATAGATTATATAGCAGACTTGCAATTCTGGCAGCTATGAGATGGAGAGAATACCACCTGCTTCTGAGAGCTAGTATGAGGAGGAAATGAATTATACAGATTCAGCTGAGCACGGTGGCTCACACCTGTAATCCCAGCACTTTGGGAGGCTGAGGCAGGTGGATCACCTGAGGTCTGGAGTTCGAGACCAGCCTGGCCAATGTGGTGAAACCCCGCCTCTACTACAAATATAAAAATTAACTGAGTGTGGTGGTGCACGCTCGTAATCCCAGCTATTTGGGAGGCTGAGGCAGGAGAATCACTTGAACCTGGGAGGTGGAGGGTGCAGTGAGCCGAGATCACGCCACTGCACTTCCACCTGGGTGACAGAGTGAGACTCCATCTCAAAAAAAAAAAAAAAATACAGATTCACAGAAAGTGCTTACCACAGAGCCTGGCACCCAGTAATCACTCACTCAAGGGGAGCTGTCCAGGAAATTTGAGACCCAGTGGGTTAATTATCTTCAGACTAAAACCAACACTGATTTCCCCAGACAGCCTGGAAGGGGAGAAACCCAAACAGACAGTTACAGTTCAGCTAAAACAGAGCTAATCTTTAATCTTTTATGGATACATGTAATACATTAACTATTATAGCTTATCCCCTCAAGGCACCTCAACACCTGGTCAACCAGAAGATAGAGTTGGGTTGGTTGGGCTAAGAGGAAGGGAGCAAGTAAACAGGCCAATTATCCTTCTGCAACAGACTTTCTTAGGGCCCCGCCTTGAGATTAAGAGAATTAAATGGCTAATGCTGCCTGTCATTCAGCCAGTGGGGTGGGGAGGTGAATTTCTTGAGTCAGCACCCAATGAAGAACACTAGGCACAAAATTATATGAAGTGTTTTACCTGTCTCTCAGCAAACTAAACTCCTTAAGAACAAGAATGGTGTCATTTCTTATTTGTCATTGGGTGTTTGCTGATGGTCATTACTATTAATAATGATGCTGTAGTTGTCATAATAGGAAAAAAAATCCAAAGGAATAGAATTACTAAAGCTAAGTATCTATGAAATCATAAAGTTCGACTACTGCATTTTCTCAACTCTAAGATGCATTTTGTGTCTGGGTTTATCAGGCTTCAATTTATAACAGATATATATATATACACATATAGAGAGAATGTTTATCAATTGACTGAAACTCTGTTATTAAATCAACACTATGACTTAGAGTGGACAGTGTCTAGGAATCAAGGAAATATGATAATTCAATCTCTCCCACTTAGAACAAAAATTCTTTCTTTTTTTTTTTGAGATAGAGTCTTGCTCTATTGCCCAGGCTGGAGTGCAGTGGCACCACCTTGGCTCACTGCAACCTCCGCCTCCCAGGTTCAAGCGATTCTCCTCCCTCAGCATCCCGAGTAGCTGGCATTACAGGTGTGTGCCACCATGCCCAGCTAATTTTTGTGTTTTTAGTAGAGATGGGGTTTTGCCATGTTGGCCAGGCTGGTCTTGAACTCCTGACCTCAGGTGACCTGCCCACCTAGGCCTCCCAAAGTGCTGGGATTACAGGTGTGAGCTACCACGCCCGGCCAATAATTCTTTCTACCACAGTCTCTCCTTCAATATTTCCACTGGAAGGGAGTCTACTTCGTATCCGGGCCCCCCTTCCATTACTGGACACCACCATTGTGACAAATTGTTCCTTATATTAAGCTGAAATCTATATCCCTATAATTTTCACCCAACAATTCTAGTCCTGTCCTCTGGAACTATACAAAAGCAGTCAGTTTTTCTCAGGAGGCTATTATAGATTGAAGTTTGTGTCTCCCCAAAATTCATATGCTAAATCCTGGGAGAAGTAGAAATTTGCCCAGCACTACGTAGGCACTGTGAACACCTGGAGGGCCTTTAAAAAAAAGAATCCTAACCTCCAATGTGATGGTGAGCCTTTGGGAGATAATTAGGTCGTGAGGGTGAAGTCTTCATGAATGAGATTAGTACCCTTGCAGGAAAAAACAAGAGATGATTTTTCTCTCAGCCATGTGATGGTATGAGAACGCAGCCATCTGCAATTCATGAAGCCGACCCTCACCAGACACTGTATCTATCAGCACCTCAATCTTGGACTTCCCAGCCTCCGGGAAATATGTGAAATCATTCGTTGTTTTAGCCACCCAGTCTTTGGTAATTTGTTATAGCAATCCAAACTAACACAGAGCAAAGTCTTAGTACAATAAATCTCTGGAGGCAGACAGATTTGGCTTTTAATCCTGACTCTGACACTTATCAGCAATGTACTTAACTTCCCAGAGCCTATTTCCTCATTTGCTAAGTGGGCTGAAGTCCCCATGGTTGTGAGAGTTAAATGAGTTAAATATACTCTAACCCTAACCCTAGCCCTTTCCTCTTCATCTCTCCTCAATCCCCACTGCCTTTGTCATATATTCATATACTGGAAGACAGATGGCATGTCCACCCTTCGTAAGTCTTTTCTAATTAAACATTCCCCAATTCCTAAACCATTCTCCTAACAGTAAATCTGATTCATCGCATACCTACAATATACAGTATATACCAGGCACTGACAAAGGCCTAAGTAGTTAAATAAACTGCCTAAACCCACACAAGCAGTGGCCAGAATTATCGATCTGTCTGACTGTAAAGCCACACCTTCAAATCTAGATCCTACAGCAGTACTGTCCAACAGAAATATGTGAGTCACATATATACTTTTAAATATTCTAGGCCAGATATGGGGGCTCACACCAGCAATCTGGGAGGCCCAGGTAGGGGGATCACTTGAGGACAGGAGTTTGAGACCACCCTGGCCAACATGGTGAAACCTGGTTTACTTAAAGAAAAAAAAAAATTAGGTGGGCGTGGTGGCACGCATCTTAGTCCCAGCTACTCAGGAGGCTGAGACATGAGAATTGCTTGAGTCTGGGAGACAGAGGTTGCAGTGAGCCAAGATTGTGCCACTGCACTCCAGTCTGGGAGACAGAGCAAGACTCCTGTCTCCAAATAAATAAACAAAAATATAAATAAATAAATATTCTAGTAGCACCCTGTAAAAATAAGCTGGGCTCAGTGGCTCACACCTGTAATCCCAGCACTTTGGGAGGCTGAGGCAGGTGGATCACCTGAGGTCAGGAGTTCAAGACCAGCCTGGCCAACAGGGTAAAACCCTGTCTCTACTAAAAAATACGAAAATTAGCCAGGTGTGGTGGCGGGCACCTGTAGTCCTAGCTACTGGGGAGGCTGAGGAAGGAGAATTGCTTAAAACTGGGAGGCGGAAGTTGCAGTGAGCCAAGATCATGCCACTGCACTCCAGCCTGGATGACAGAGCAAGACTCCGTCTCAAAACAAAACAAAACAAATAAATAAAAATAAATAAACAAGTTGAATTAAATGTAATAAAATATTTTTATTCAACCCCAGTATCCAAAATATTATCATTTCAGCAAGTACTCTATATAAAAAATTATTGGCTTGGTGTTGTGGCTCACACCTATGATCCCAGCACTTTGGGAGGCCTAGGCAGCAGAATTTCTTGAGCCCAGGAGTTGGAGACCAGCCTGGTCAATATAGTGAGATCCTGTCTCTACAAAAAAAGGAAAAAAAAAAAAAAGGCTAGGGCTGGGTGCGGTGGCTCACACCTGTCATCTCAGGACTTTGGGAGGCCGAGGCAGGCAGATCCCCTGAAGTCAGGGGTTCAAGACCACCTTGGCCGACATGGCGAACCCTGTCTCTACTAAAACTACAAAAATTAGCCGGGCGTGGTGGCTCACACCTGTAATCCCAGCTACTCAGGAGGCTGAGGCACAAGAATCACTTGAACCTAGGAGGCGAAGGTTGCAGTGAGCCAAGATGGCGCCACTGCACTCCAGCCTGGGTGACAGAGTGAGACTCTGTTTAAAAAAAAATATATATATATATATGTGTGTGTGTGTATATATACATTTTTATATATGTATATATGTGTATATATGTGTGTATATATATATGTGTGTGTGTGTGTATATGTGTATATATATATATGATTCCTCACTTCAAGATGTTTACAATCTATCCAGGGAGATAAGCCATGCACAAAATACATTCACAGATCCAGTGAGTCTCCCGAAAAATGAAAAAAATAATTTTGAAAAAGTGAATTTAAAAAAGAGTGAAAACAATAAAATAGAATGCACCTGTAATCCCAGCTACTTGGGAGGCTGAGGCAGGAGAATAGCTTGAACCCAGGAGGTGGAGGTTGCAGTTAGCCAAGATCGCGCCACTGTACTCCAGCCTGGGCAACAGAGCGAGACTCTGTCTCAAAAAAAAAAAAAAAGGCCGGGCACGGTGGCTCACGCCTGTAATCCCAGCACTTTGGAAGGCCGAGGCGGGTGGACCACGAGGTCAGGAGATCGAGACCATCCTGGCTGACACGGTGACACCCCGTCTCTACTTAAAATACAAAATATTAGCCGGGCGTAGTGGCGGGCGCCTGTAGTCCCAGCTACTCAGGAGGCTGAGGTAGGAGAATGGCGTGAACCCGGAAAGTGGAGTGAGCTAAGATTGCGCCACTGCACTCTAGCCCGGGCGACACAGCAAGACTCCGTCTCAAAAAAAAAAAAAAAAAGCTAATAACTACTGCTTATTAAATGCCTACACGCCAGGCATGATGGCTCATGCCTGTAATCCTGGCACTTTACGAGGTCAAGATGGGAGGATGGCTTGAGGCCAGGAGTTTGAGACCAGCCTGGGTCTCACATAGTGAGACCCCGTCTCTAAAAAAATTAATAAAATTAAAAATAAAATAAAAATATTAAGTGCTTACAATAAGCCAAGCACTATGTTAAATGCTTTATAACCATCTCATTTGATTTTGGCAAACTCCTTTGAAAGTACTATTATTATCTCTATTTTACAAAAAAAGGAAGCTGAGGCTCAGGGAGGGGAAGTGAATTGCCCAAGGTTGCACAGCTGGGTAGTGGCAAAGTACAGGGGTGAGCCCCATCCTAAGCTCTAGGCATCACATCCTTATCAGAGAAACCTATCCCTATAATCTCCAGGCCTCCTTCAGGTATTATCATATTCTTTACCCATTTTCTGTCTATCTCCCCTACCTTTTTAAAAAAATTTACCCTTCTTTAAAATACCAGCTAAAATCTGGGTAAACCCTATGGTGCCTCAAATGACCTGTAATTCACTGGACTTTCTATGCTGCAATTAGTGTCTGTATAGGAAAAGAGAGGCCAAAGAAGTTCACAGCCTCCTCTAATCATCACAGCACTTGAGAGCTGGTCACTCTGCCCAATCTTGTGAATCACCAGGTTGATCAGGAGGCACATCCTAAACCCTAGGGCATACACAACTCTAATAACTGCCAGAGTGCTATGCAAGACCCAGTCCTTGTCAATCTTCTTTTCCTATTTAGTACACTCTTGCAGGATGATCTCATTCAATGTCATGGCTTTTAGCTACCATCTATGAGGCTATGGTTTTGAAATCTCTATCTGTAGCCCATTTCTCTCCCCTGAACTTTGCCATTTGGGTGTCCCACAGACACCTGATGCTCAATGTGTCTACATATGAACTCATCTTTCCTGTCTCACCCACACTGCTCTGTGTTTCCTAGCTTAGAGAAAAAAAGTGCTACAATAGCCACCCAAGGTAGAAATCTGGGCATTTGTGACTCCTTCATCTCTCTGTCTTTACCTCTGATTGGTCATTAAAGAATTATTTTACATATATCTATATAGAGGACAGAGTCTTGCTCTGTAGCCCAGGCTGGAGTGCAGTGGCGTGATTTCAGCTCACTACAACCTCTGCCTCCTGGGTTCAAGTGATTTTGGTGCCTCAGCCACCTGAGTAGCTGGGACTACAGGCGTGTGCCACCACGCCCGGCTAATTTCCTCTTTTTACATTTTTTTTTTTTTTTTTTTTTTGAGACGGAGTCTTGCTCTGTCACCCAGGCTAAAGTGCAGTGGTGCGATCTCGGCTCACTGCCAGCTCCGTCTCCCAGGTTCACACCATTCTCCTGCCTCAGCCTCCCGAGTAGCTGGGACTACAGGCGCCCACCACCACGCCCAGCTAATTTTTTGTATTTTTAGTAGAGACAGGTTTCACCATTAGCCAGGACGGTCTCGATCTCCTGACCTCGTGATTCACCCGCCTCGGCCTCCCAAAGTGCTGGGATTACAGGCGTGAGCCACCATGCCCGGCCTCTTTTTACATTTTTAAAATCTTTTTCTGACAGTTGTTTCTCAACTGGAGTTGTACCAAACCACCTAACTGGTCTTTTTTCTTTAATTTTTTTCCAGACAGGATCTCCCTTTGTTGCACAGGCTGGAGTGCAGTGGCGCTATCTCAGCTCACTGCAACCTCTGCCTCCTGGGCTCAAGCAATCCTCCCACCTCAGCCTCCCAAGTAGCTGGGACTGCAGGTGCAAGCCACTACGTTCAGCTAATTTTTGTATTTTTTGTAGAGACAGGGTTTCACCATGTTGTTCAGGCTGGTCTTGAATTCCCGAACTCAAGCCATCTGCCCGCCTTGGCCTCCCAAAGTGCTGGGATTACAGGCCTGAGCCACCGTGTCCGGCCTGGTCTTTTTTCTCTAGGCGCTCTCCTTTCCCAAACTTTTCTCCATGTTGTAGCCAGGGTTCTTTTAAAGCTCACATGTATTCTTTAGTACGGCATTGCAGAGTACTCCTGGATCTGGATCTACTTCTTTTCCAGACTCTTTTTTTTTTTTTTTGAGACAGAGTCTCTCTCTGTAGCCCAGGCTACAATGCAGTGGCGCGATCTCGGTTCGCTGCAACTTCCGCCTCCCGCGTTCAAGCGATTCTCCCACCTCAGCCTCCCTAGTAGCTGGGATTACAGGCGCGCGCCACCATGCCCGGCTAATTTTTGTATTTTTAATAGAGACGGGGTTTTACCATCTTGGCCAGGCTGGTCTCGAACTCCTGACCTCAAGTGATCCGCCTGCCTCGGCCTTCCAAAGTGCTGGGGTTACAGGCGTGAGCCACCGCGCCCAACCCCTCAGTTCTTTTTTCTTTTGAAACCCATTATAATCTCTGTAAGTCCTATCAGTTCCAAGAGACTTTCTACACAAATACATCTCCAGGTTGTCAAACCTATAAAGATTTTCCTAGAGGATGGCTTATGACGTCAAGGATCCAGGTAGCGCCCGGAGGAAAGCTCCAAATGAGGCCGCCACCTTTCATACAGCAGCCCAGCATTTTGCGCATGCGCTTCTGATTGTCTGTCCGCAATGAAGCTCTTCGGCCTTCTCGGCACCCATACGTTTGGGAACGGCAGTTTCGAGGTTTGTGAGACGTCGGCTTCCGACCGGAAGTGAGAAGAGGAGGAAGTTGGTTGGTTGCACCGGTCTGGGGGCTTCCCGGGCTCGGGTAACCGGAGTGCTGGGATCTAATCGTCGCTCAAAGGCTCCTAGGTGCGCGGGTGGATATAATTCCCGGCTTCTCGAGAAGACACTAGAGCCTCAAGGAGGTGTGCTTCTAGTGTTTAATTGGACACGTGTTCTGGATGCCGGCTTAGAAGGACCTATATACCATCATCTTAAAATAACTTTCTCTTGGCTCTCTCTCTCTTTTTTTTTTTTTTGAGACGGAGTTTCGCTGTTCTTGCCCAGGCTGGAGTGCAATGGCGCGATCTCGGCTCACCGCAACCTGGCCTTCCGGGTTTAAGCGATTCTCCTGCCTCAGCCTCCTGAGGAGCTGGGATTACAGGCGCTCGCCACCAGGCCTGGCTGCTTTTTTGTATTTTTAGTAGAGACGGGGTTTCTTCATGTTGGTCAGGCTGGTCTCGAACTCCCAACCTCCAGTTGATCCGCCGGCCTCGGCCTCCCAAAGTACTGGAATTACAGGCGTGAGCCACCGCGCCCGGCCTTGACTCTCTTTAAAAGGCATTTTTAGGCTAGCCGCAGTGGCTCTCCCGCCTGTAGTCCCAGCTACTCGGGAGGCTGAGGCGGGAGGATCGCTTGAGCCCAGGAGTTCGAGGTTATAGTGAGCTAGGAACTCCCCACTGCACTCCAGCCTGGGCTACAGAGCGAGATCCTGTCACCAAAAAAGAAAAGGGTACGGGGGAAGGTACTTTCAGAGAGATTTTAGTTTGGTCCAAACTCTGCTACCAACTTGCTGTGTGTATCCTTCTGTCCCTCTCCAAGTCTCAATATCCTCATCTATAAAATGAAGGTCCGTTAAGTCACTTTTTCAGTTCTTCTGAATTTTGTTGCCTCTTTATTATCTCGTTTGAGCCACATAGCCTTGGGAGTTAAAAATCACTGGCCTTTGACCGGGCACGGTGGCTCACACCTGTAATGCCAGCACTTTGGGAGTGCCGGATCACCTGAGGATCACCTGAGGCCAGGAATTCAAGGCCAACCTGGCCAATATGACAAAACCCTGTCTCTACTAAAAATACAAAAAAAATTAGCTGGGCGTGGTTGCGGGTGACTGTAATCCCAGCTACTTGGGAGGCTGAGACAGGAGAATCGCTTGAACCTGGGAGGCGGAGGCTGCAGTGAACAGAGATTGTGCCATTGCACTCCAGCCTGGGCGACAAGAGTGAAACTCCGTCTCAAAAAAAAAAAAAAAAAAAATCACTGGCCTCATTTTATAAGGAAGACATTGAGTCCCAGAGTGAGGGGTTATAGATAGGACTTTCTCAAGATTGCACAGGTAACTTGGGGGTTTCAGAACTTGAGACCAGAAGGTAATGCTGTACTCTATGACCAGATCTCCTTTTTATATTTCTGTGTCATCAGTTCCTGGAACTGGCCATATAAGGAGATACTCAAACGTTTTTGAATGAATGAATCTTTGATTTGAAGGCCAGTGCCACAACACATCTGGTCTCTCTCCACCACTCTGATGTATAAACAAGTGAACTCTTTTCCAGGTATATCCCGTGCCTTACCTGACTGGGGGCTCTGAGTCCAGTTGTGTTGTCTTCAACTTAGACACCATGGAGGCACCTCCAGTCACCATGATGCCTGTCACTGGGGGCACCATTAACATGATGGAGTACCTGTTGCAGGGTAAGTGAACCAGGGAACTTGGATTACCTATTTTCCTCTTCTCTGTTCAGCTTCCCTTAAGATGAGAGACTTAACACAAAAGCAGCCTGCACAGTTTCTGGCACCCAGCTATGTTTTTAACTGTTATTTTAAATTATAGTTTTATATGCACTAAACATACTAAATTTGCCATCTTGGCTGGGCACGGTGGCTCACGCGTGTAATCCCAGCACTTTGGGAGGCCAAGATGGGCGGATCACGAGGTCAGGAGATGGAGACCATCCTGGCTAACACAGTGAAACCCTGTCTCTACTAAAAATACAAAAGAAATTAGCCTGGCGTGGTGGCGGGCACCTGTAGTCCCAGCTACTCAGGAGGCTGAGGCAGGAGAATGGTGTGAACCTGGGAGGCAGAGGTTGCAGTGAGCCGAGATCGTGCTGCTGCACTCCAGCCTGGGCGGCAGAGCGAGACTCTGTCTCAAAAAAAAAAAAAAAAAATTGCCATCTTAACATATTTAAGTGTACAGTTCAGTGTTGTTAAGTATATTAACATTGTTGAACAACAGATCTTTAGAACTTTGGTTTATTGTGAGTAACTTGAAAAAATACTTAGTACAACTTTTTTTTTCTTTGAGACAGAGTCTCAATCTGTCACCCAGGCTGGAACGCAGTGGCATGATAACAGCTCACTGCAACCTCTATCTACTTCCCGGATTCAAGGGATTCTTGTGTCTCAGCCCTCCTAAATAGCTGGGATTGCAGGCGTGCATCACCATGCCCAGCTAATTTTTGTATTTTTAGTAGAGAGTTGTGGTTTCATCTTGTTGGCCAAACTGATCTTGAACTCTTGCCCTCAAGTGATATACTTGCCTTGGCCTCCCAAAGTGCTAGGATTACAGGGACGAGCCGCCGCGCCTGGCCTAAAATACTTAAGTTTTTCATCCTGTAAAACTGCAACTCTATACCCATTAAACACTAATTCCCACTCCCCTCTACGCCAAACCCTCAGCAACTATCTTTCTAGGTCCTGTTTCTCTGATTTTCTTTTTTTTTTAAGACGGATTCTCACTCCGTTGCCCAGGCTGGAGCACAGTGGTGCAATCTCGGCTTACTGCAGCCTCTGCCTCCCAGATTCAAGCGATTCTCCTGCCTCAGCCTCCTGAGTAGCGGAATTACAGGTGTGCACCACCATGGCCAGCTAATTTTTGTATTTTTAGTAGAGACAGGGTTTTTCCATGTTGGCCAGGAAACTCCTCACCTCGAACTCCTGACCTCAGGTGATCCACCTGCCTCGGCCTCCCAAAGTGCTGGGATTACAGGCGTGAGCCACCGCGCCCAGCCAGATTTTGTAAACAAGTATCTGAATATGTTCCTAACATTTGAGCCATAGCCATGGAGGCAGAAAGATGACTAAAAAAAATGTATGTCAAGCCAGCTATTACAGGCTTATGCCTGTAATTCCAGTTGTTTGGGAGGCTAAGGCTGCAGTACTGCTTGAGTTTGGGAATTCAGGATTAGTCTGGACAACATAGCAAGAACTCATCTCTACTAAAAAAAAAAAATTAGCTGGGCATGGTGGTGCGCATCTGTAGTCTGAACCACTTGGGAGGCTGAGGTGGGAGGATCACTTGAGCCCAGGAGATGGAGGCTGCAAAGAGTTATAATCACGCCACTGCTCTATAGCCTGGAGACAGAGCGAGACCCTATCTAAAAAAAAAAAAAACAAAAAAAAACCGGTGCCATAAAAATAAAGCAGGAAAGTGGCTAGAGATTGGTAGGACACATACTATTTTATTAGGGTGATCAGAAAAGGCCTTGATGATAAAGTCACTTGAGCAGAGACCTGACAAAAGTGATAGAGTAGACATGCAGATGGGAAGAACATCCTAAGCATAGAGAATAGGAGAAGGGGTCTGGCAGGAAGGTCACTCCTGGAGAGAATGATCAAGGGGAAGAATAGAAGGAGATGATGTTTGGCAGGTAGCAGAGACAGTAATATGTAGGGCCTTGTCGACAACGGTAAAGATGTTGGCTTTTATTCTGAATGACACAGTAATCCACTGGAGTGTTCTGAGTAGAGGAGTGTTATTATCTGCCCAGTAATTTAATAGACCATTTGGCTTTCATATGGAGAAGAGAGGAAGAAGGCAAAGGTAGAAACAGGCTATTGCAAAGACCAGGCAAGAAATGAGGGTGACTTCATTTGAAGGGACTAGGTTGAAGTGACCAGAGGAGTGAGAAGTGATTGCATTCTGCATTTATTTCAAAAATATGGATTCAGTGGAGGGTGTGAAAGAAAGAAAGAGGGTGTGAGTCAAAGATGATTTTCTGGTTTTTGGCTTGGGTAACCAACTAAAAACAGAGTTGCCATTTACTGTGATGTTGAAGACTGCAGGGTGAATAAGATTTTGGAGGAAAAAACCAACAGTTTGATATTGAACATGTTAAGATAAAGATGTCTGTAATAGGCATCCAAGTGAGGAAATTGAGTAGTAAGTTGAATGTTTTCATCTGTAGTTCAGAGATAAAAACGTGGGAGTCCTCAGGGCCTAAATGATATTTAAAGCCATGGGGCCAAATAAAGTCACCTAGGCAGGAAAAGAGTATTGATACAGAAGAGGACCAGGATTGAGTCCTAGTCCTCCAGTGTTTAGGGAAGATGAGAGGGACCAAGCAAAGAAGACTTAAACGGAACGGTCAGCAAGTTAAGTGAAGACAAGAAAGTTGTGTCTCAGAGGCCAAGGGAAGAATAGATTTCATAGTGGGTATAATCTACTGTAAGAATTGTGTCAGATGTTGCCAAGAGGATGAAGATTCTATGAAGCAATTCACTCTCTTCTACTTACATACAGAAGAGGAAAACTTTTCCTGATAAAAAGGAAACTTTAGCCAGGTGCAGTGGCTCCATGCCTGTAATCTCAGCACCTTGGGAGGCTGAGGCAGGTGGATCATGAGGTCAAGAGATCGAGACCATCCAGGCCAACATGGTGAAACCCTGTCTCTACTAAAAATACAACAATTAGCTGGGTGTGGTGGCACACGCTTGTAGTCCCAGTTACTCAGGAGGCTGAGGCAGGAGAATCGCTTGAACCCAGAAGGTGGAGGTTGCAGTGAGCCGAGATCGCACCACTGCACTCCAGCCTGAAGACAGAGCTAGACTCCGTCTCAAAAAAAGCGGGGGAGACTTTATATTTCTTCTATAAATGGAAGACTTTGATTTGTTGGAAATAGAAGGCAATTGTTAAAATATATAACAACAAAATAGTGTTATTGGCTGGGCATGGTGGCTTGTGCCTGTAATCCCAACACTTTGGGAGACCAAGGCCAGGAGTTTAAGACCACCCTGGGAAACATAGTAAGACCCCAACTCTACAAAAATAAATAAATACATAACTAAAACAGTATTATTACATTCTAGATAGACACTGTCACTGATTAAAGGCTCTAAGCCCTAGGCCTACTGGAGATGAGCATTAGAGGAAGCCTAAAGACTTTGTAGTGCTAAATAAGAAAATTCCAAAAAATTGAAAAGGAAAATAACTTTCTCACAACGTTATACAATACCTTGGTAGTGTAATTTCTGTAAAATCTCATGTTTGGCCCTGTGTTTTATGAAATGCTTCACTAAACTGTTTTGGTTTTTCATTTAAGTTTTTTCAATTGTATACTAACTCCATGACCTAAAATGAAAGATAGGACTCAGTGGTGCTTTTTCCGTTTTCAGGAAGTGTTTTAGATCACAGTTTGGAAAGCCTCATCCATCGCCTTCGTGGTTTGTGTGACAACATGGAACCTGAGACTTTCCTTGACCATGAGATGGTATTCCTCCTTAAGGGCCAGCAAGCCAGCCCATTTGTTCTCAGGGCCCGACGCTCTATGGACAGGGCAGGGGCACCCTGGCATCTGCGCTACCTGGGACAGCCAGAAATGGGAGACAAGAACCGCCACGCCCTGGTGCGAAACTGCGTGGACATTGCCACATCTGAGAACCTCACCGACTTCTTGATGGAAATGGGCTTCCGCATGGACCATGAGTTTGTTGCTAAGGGACATTTGTTCCGTAAGGGCATCATGAAGATTATGGTGTACAAGATTTTCCGCATCCTGGTGCCAGGGAACACAGACAGCACTGAGGCTTTGTCACTCTCCTATCTCGTGGAATTAAGTGTGGTAGCACCCGCTGGGCAGGACATGGTCTCTGATGACATGAAGAACTTTGCAGAACAGCTAAAACCTCTGGTTCACCTAGAGAAAATAGACCCCAAGAGGCTCATGTGACTAAGAGAATCTGTCCACATTTGGGGCCTATCCTTACTTGTTTGAAAAAAATATGTTTGCTTTTTTTGGTTTTTGTTTTGTTTTGTTTTTGAGACAGAGTCTCGCTCTGTTTCCCAGGCTGGAGTGCAGTGGCACGATCTCGGCTCACTGCAACCTCTGCCTCCCGGGTTCAAGCAATTCTCCCGCCTCAGCCTCCTGAGTAGCTGGGATTACAGGTGCGTGCCACCATGCTCAGCTAATTTTTGTATTTTTGGTAGAGATGGGGATTCATCATGTTGGTCAGGCTATTCTCGAACTCCTGACCTCGTGATCCACCCACCTTGGCCTCCCAAAGTGTTGGGATTACAGGCATGAGCCACCACGCCTGGCCAAAAAAATATGTTTTAAATGTCCCATTTCACCATTGCCAGGGAGGCATTCTTCCTTCAGGGAGAGGATGGTGAGAATTAATTGGTTCTTTGCACTGTTCTCCTCATGTGGTGATTTCACTTTCATGACAGCCTTTCTACATTAAAGGCTCAGGATGTCACGGAGAATCTATCTAATCCCACTGTATTAGGAGGGGAAACCGGGCCAAGCGCAGTGGCTCACACCTCTAATCCCAGCACTTTGGGAGGCCGAGGTAGGTGGATCACCCGAGGTCAGGAGTTTGAGACCAGCCTGGCCAAATGGTGAAACCCCATCTGTACGAAAAATACAAAATTTAGCCGGGCGTGGTGGCAGGATCTTGTAATCCCAGCTACTTGGGAGGCTGAGGCTGGAGAATCACTTGAACCCAGGAGGTGAAGGTTGCAGTGACCAGAGATGACGCCATTGCACTCCAGCCTGGGTGAGAAGAGTGAAACTCCATCTCAAAAAAAAAATAAAAATGAAGAGGGGAAACCAGAATAAATTATCTTTTGGAAAGGAAAATTTCTTGTTTGGCCATTTGTGTGTAAGGTTTGTAACATTAGAGGCTGTGAGCTTGTGTTACATGGTAATAAAGCCAATGAAGAGAAATGTCTGTGTAATTCTGATTCTTTATTCCCTTACCCTGTAAATTTGGGGTAGATTCATTACCAGTTGAAGCAAAAAAAAATGACAGTTCCTAGTTTTAATTATGGTAGAGATGAGGATGAGAGTTTTCACCTTTTATAAAAGTAGCATATTTATTGTTGAAAACTTTTAAAATATAGTACAGATAAAAAATAACACCTATTAGCCAAAGAGAAGTTCTATTTTGGTATATATCCTTCTAGTCTTTATTTTTTATAAATTTATAAATTTTTATAAATTTATGAATATGAAATGTGTTTATTTTATAAAAAGATTCCATATATATTGGTTTATAACCCTTTTTTCCCATTCATCTATCATTAACATCTTTCCAGGACATTTGTCTACACTCTCCTTTTTTAAAATTTTTTTTTTTTTTGAGACAGAGTTTCGCTCTTGTTGCCCAGGCTGGAGTGCAGTACTGCGATGATCTCAGCTCACTGCAACCTCTACCTCCCAGGTTCAAGTGATTCTCCTGCCTCAGCTTCCCAAGTAGCTGGGATTACAGGCATGTGCCACCATGTCCGGCTAATTTTTTTTTTTTTTTTTTTTGAGATGGAGTACAGTGGCCCAGTCTCGGCTCACTGCAAGCTCCGCCTCCCGGGTTCACGCCATTCTTCTGCCTCAGCCTCCCGAGTAGCTAGGACCACAGGTGCCCGCCACCACGCCTGGCTAATTTTTTATATTTTTAGTAGAGACGGGGTTTCACCATGTTAGCCAGGATAGTCTCAGTCTCCTGACCTCGTGATCCGCCCCCCTCGGCCTCCCAAAGTGCTGGGATTACAGGCGTCAGCCACCGCGCCCTGCCTTAATTTTTTGTATTATATTTTTTATTTTCGAGACAGGGTCTCACTGTTGTCCAGGATGGAGTGCAATGGCATTATATTTTTAAGAAACGGTGTTTCAGGCCGGGCGCGGTGGCTCACGCCTGTAATCCCAGCACTTTGGGAGGCCAAGGTGGGCAGATCATGAGGTCAGGAGATCGAGACCATCCTGGCTAAGACGGTGAAACCCCGTCTCCACTAAAAATACAAAAATTAGCCGGGCACGGTGGCAGGCGCTTGTAGTCCCAGCTACTCGGGAGGCTGAGGCAGGAGAATCGCTTGAACCTGGGAGGCGGAGCTTGCAGTGAGCTGAGATTGCATCACTGCAGTCCAGCCTGGGCGACAGAGCGAGACTCCGTCTCAAAAAAAAAAAAAAAAGAAACGGTGTTTCACCATGTTGGTCAGGCTGGTCTCGAACTCCCTGCCTCGGCCTCCCAAAGTACTGGGATTACAGGCATGAGCCGCCGCACCTGGCCAAAATTTTTTCTTTTTAAAGCTAGTTTATTGAGTTCATGTTATGTGTCAGTGCTATCCTAAGTGCTTCAGGTATGTTAAACCCGTTTTGTAAACAGGGAACTGGTACATATAGATTAATTAACTTTCCCTGAGCTATACAGCTATTGATTGGCAGAGCTGGTATTTAAATATTGACAATTATAATTGCTATTTCTATTTCATCATATGGATTTGCTATAAGTTATCTAATTGAATCCTCTATGATTTTCAGTTTGATCCCATTTTTTTTGCTTTTATAAGCTGTGTAACAATAGAGCTTTTATTTATTTATTTTTTTGAGACAGAGTCTTGCTCTGTTGCCCAGGCTGGAGTGCAATGGCATGATCTCGACTCACTGCAACCTCCGCCTCCTGGGTTCAGGTGATTTCCAGCTAATTTTTCTATTTTTAGTAGAGAGGGGGTTTCACCATGTTGGCCAGGCTGGTCTCGAACTCCTGAACTCAAGTGATCTGCCTGCCTCAGCCTCCTAAAATGCTGGGATTACAGACATGAGCCACTGTGCCTGGCCCGATATGTACTTGTTACTCTATGTAAATCTAACTCATAACTTCCAACTTGCATATGCTTTCATACTAATACAAGTATTAGTGTTTAAATAGTGTTTGCTCCATGACAGGTACTTTATTTTTATTATTTATTAATTCATTTATTTTTTGAGACAGAGTCTTGCTCTGTCACCCAGGCTGGAGTGCAGTGGTGCCATCTCGGCTCACTGCAACCTCCTTCTCCCGGGTTCAAGCGATGCCCCTACCTCAGCCTCCTGGATAGCTGGGATTACAGGCGTGTGCCACCACGCCCAGCTAATTTTGATTTTTTTTTTTTTTTTTTTTTTTTGAGAGGGAGTTTTGCTCTTGTTGCCAGGCTGGAGTGCAATGGTGCAATCGCAGCTCACTGCAACCTCTGCCTCCCAGGTTCAAGCGATTCTCCTGCCTCAGCCTCCTGAGTAGCTGGGATTACAGGCGCCCACCACCACACCTGACTAATTTTTGTATTTTTAGTAGAGATGGGGTTTTACCATGTTGGTCAGGCTGATCTTGAACCCCTGATCTCAGGCGATCCACCAGCCTTGGCCTCCCAAAGTGCTGGAATTACAGACTTGAGCTATCGCACCCAGCCATGACAGGTACTTTAAATGTTTCAACTCATGTACTTCTCATAACAACTGTATGAGGGTTGTGAGTTGTTATTACTTCCATTTTATAGATGAGGTTACACAGAGAGGTTTCTCAATTTTTTTTTTTTTTTTTTCCAGATAGTCTTCTCACTCTGTTGCCTAGGCTGGAGCGCGGTGGCACAATCACAGCTCACTGCAGCCTCGACATCCCAGGCTCAGGTGGTCTTCCAACCTCAGCTTCCCGGGTAGCTGGGACTACAGGCATGCACCACCACACCTGGCTAATTATTGTATTTTTTTTTGTAGAGATAGGGTTTCACCATGTTGCCCAGGCTGGTCTAAAATTTCTGGGCTCAAACAGTCTGCCTGCCTTGGCCTCCCAAAATGGTGGGATTGCAGGCATGAGCCACTGCAACCAACCTCAAATTTCTTTTTTCTGTTGTCCAAAGTCAGAACTAGTAAATGGTGGAGCCTGAATTTCAAATCAGGCAGATCATCTCCACAATCTAGGCACGTAATCACTGTGTATCCACCATGTTTTACTCATTTAGTCCGTTTATATCATAGAAACCTAGACTGCTGCTGGGTGGGTAGTTCATGCCTATAATCCCAGAACTTTGGGAAGCTGAGGTGAAAGGATTGCCTGAGGCCAGGAATTAGAGACCAGCCTGGACAACATAGTGAGACCCCATCTCTAAAAAAAAATTTTTTTAAGCTTGGCATGGTGGCACAGGCCTGTAGTCCTAGCCACTTGGGAGGCTGAGGCAGGAAGATCATTTGAGCCCAGGAGGTTGAAGCTGCAGAGCTATTATGGTATCACTGCACTCCAGCCTCAGGGACAGTGAGACCCTGTATCTATTAAAAACAACAACAACAATAGAAAACAAACCTGTCTGAGCACAGTGGCTCATGTCTGTAATCCCAGCACTTTGGGAGGCCGAGGCAGGCGGATTACCTGTTAGGAGTTTGAGACCAGCCTGGCCAACGTGGTGAAACCCCATCTCTACTAAAAATATAAAAATTAGCCGGGCATGGTGCCACACGCCTGTAATCCCAACTCCTTGGGAGACTGAGGCAGGAGAATTGCTTGAGCCCAGGAGACAGAGGTTGCAGTGAGCTGAGACTGTGCCACTGCAATCCAGCCTGGCTGATAGAGCGAGACTCTGTCTCAAAAAAACAAAAACAAAAACAAAAACACCCGAGATTGCCTGCAACTCTTCACTACCATAAAAAATGCGAAAATAAGCAAATTCGTAGATTGTTATAAAAATTCCCCTGGGTGACTGGGCGCAGTGGCCCACACCTGTAATCCCAGCACTTTGGGCAGCCAAGGTGGGTGGATCAACTGAGGTCAGAAGTTCGAGGCCAGCCTGGCCACCATGGTGAAACCGTGTATCTACTAAAAATGCAAAAAATTGCCGAGCATGTGGCATGCCTCTGTAATCCAAGCTACTCGAGAGGCTGAGGTGGGAGAATTGCTTGAATTTGGGAGGTGGAGGCGGAGGCTGCAGTGAGCCAAGATTGTGCCACTGCACTCCAACCTGGGTGACAGAAAGAGACCTCATCTCAAAAAAAAAAAAAAAAAAGGCCGGGCTCAGTGGCTCACGTCTGTAATCCCAGCACTTTGGAAGGCCGAGGTGGGCAGATTACCTGAGGTTGGGAGTTCGAGACCAGCCTGACCAACATGGAGAAACCCTGTTTCTACTAAAAATACAAAGTTAGCCAGGTGTGGTGGCGCATGCCTGTAATCCCAGCTACTCAGGAGGCTGAGGCAGGAGAATCACTTGAACCCTGGAGGCAGAGGCTGCGGTGAGCCAAGATCGTGCCATTGCACGCCAGCCTGGGCAACAAGAGCGAAACTCTGTCTCAAAAAAAAAAAAAAAAAAGAAAAAAAATCCCCTGGGCTGTATAGCTATGCACATGCTCACATTTGCCAACTATTGCAGGTTACTTTTCAGAATGTCTGTAACATTTACTTTCCTATTGCTGGTGAACAAGAACTCATAGCCACATCCTCACCAGTTGGTGTGATGTGGCATGACCCATCTTTCTAATTTTTTCCAGTTTGATGGATGTAAAATGGCAGGTCTTGGTTGTTTTGATTTGCTTGTCTCTGGTTATAATTACATTTGAATCTTTTCATTTCTTTCTTTGTATGTAACAGTATATAGACTTTTTTAGTATGTGAAATTAAGGTATCTATATTCTTTGCCCATTTTTTATATTTTATTTTCAATGGTATTGATCTGCAGAAACTTTGTATATTCTAGATATTAATCCTTTACTTAAAACATTGCAAATATCTTCTCTCAGTCTGTCACCTTTCTGTTAACTTTATCTGTGATGTCATTAATTAAGCAGAGCTCCTAAATTTTGACTGTATTACGGTTTGGAATCTTGTTTCTTTGTTTTTCCTTTTGAGACAGAGTCTTACTCTTTCGCCCAGGCTGGAGTGAAGTGGTAGGATCTCAGCTCACTGCAACCTCTGCCTCCTGGGTTCAAGCGATTCTCATGCTTCAGCCTCCTGAGTAGCTGGGACCATACGTGTGTGCCACCACGCCTGGCTAAATTTTTTTACTTTTAGTAGAGACAGGGTTTTACTATGTTGATCAAGCTGGTCTCGAACTTCTGAGCTCAGGCAAGCCTCCCGCCTCAGTCTCCCAAAGTGCTAGGATTACAGGCATGAGCCACAGCTCCCGGCCTAGCATTTTGTTTAGGAAGTCTTTATTTACCCCTAGGGAACAGATTTTCCTTCTTAGCTTTATAGTTTTAACTTTCACATTTAGGTCTTTAATCCATCTGGAGTCTATCTTCTAGGTGGTTTCAAGTAAAAATCCAGCTTTCTTCTCCCTGCAGTGAATTAGTTTTTCCACCACAGTCTGAAAAACAATTTTCAGTGCTTTCTGATGCTACCATTGTTACATATTAGGTTTCCTCGTATATACTTTATTTTTAAGCTCTCCATTCTATTTCATTTTTTATTTCTTTGTTTCAGTGCCAGCAACACACTGTTTTTATTGTTATGGCTTTATAGTAGAGCCATTTCTACCAATAGGGCAGGTACCCTTACCTTTTTGTCCTCTAAAATAGACTTAGAGTGTAGTAATATTTCAAAAAATAATAATAAAGAAAAGAAAATAGATTTAGCAGCCAGGCATGATGGCTCATGCTTATAATCCTAGTACTTTGGGAGGCCGGGGCAAGAGGATCACTTGAGGCCAGGAATTCAAGACCAGCCTGGGCAACATAGCGAGAACTTATCTCTCCAAAAATTTTTTTTTTTTAATTAGCCAGGTGTGATGGCATGCACCTGTGGTTCCAGCTATGTGGGAGGCTGAGGTAGGAGGATCTCTTGAGCTTGGGCGGTTGAGGTTGCAGTGAGCTGTGATGACATCACTACATTCCAGCCTGGGTGACACATTGAGACCCTGTCTCAACAACAACACAAATATAGACTGGGTTTTCATAGGCCTTTATTCTTTCATGTTCATTTTAGAATAAGTTGTAGATTCTCAACATTACTACCAGAATTCTTATTGGAATTTCATTGAATATGTATTGATTAATTTGGAAGAGAACCAACATCTTTTCATGGAACACTCCCTGCCCAGAATTCAGTGTGGCTGGCTTTCTTCACCTTTTAGGTCTCTGCTAAAATGTCAGAGAAGCTTCCCTGACCATCCAGAATTAAGTAGCAAACTCATTCTCTGTCATTCTCTACTCTCTATCCCTTTATCTTTTTTTTTTCTTTTTTATTGAGACAGAGTCTCACTCTGTTGCCCAGGCTGGAGTGCAGTGGCACCATCTGGACTCTACAACCTCTGCCTCCCGGGTTCAAGCGATTCTCCTGCCTCAGCCCCCCAAGTGGCTGGGATTACAGGCGTGTACTATCATGCCCAGCTAATTTTTATATCTTTAGTAGAGTTGGGGTTTCACTGTGTTGGCCAGGCTGGTCTCGAACTCCTGACCTCAAGCAATCCACCTGTCCCAGCCTCCCAAAGTGCTGGGATTACAGGCATGAACCACCGCACCCAGCTTCTTTATTTTTTTTCTTTTCTTTTTTTTTTTTTCGAGACGGAGTCTCGCTCTGTCACCCAGGCTGGAGTGCAGTGGCGCGATCTCCGCTCACTGCAACCTCTGCCTACCGGGTTCACGCCATTCTCCTGCCTCAGCCTCCCGAGTAGCTGGGACTACAGGTGCCTGCCACCACGCCCGGCTAATTTTTTGTGTTTTTAGTAGAGATAGGGTTTCACCGTGTTAGCCAGGGTGGTCTCGATTTCCTGACCTTGAGATCCACCCGCCTTGGCCTCCCAAAGTGCTGGGATTACAGGCATGAGCCACTGCGCCCGACCTTTTTTTTCATATTACTATCTGACTTTATTATTATTATTATTATTTTTTATTTTTTGTCTTTTGAGACGGAATTTCGCTCTTGTTGCCCAGGTTGGAGTGCAATGGCATTATCTTGGCTCACTGCAACCTTCACCTCCCAGATTCAAGGGATTCTCCTGCCTCAGCCTCCTG